>NW_026292651.1:0-300000 GCF_023091745.1 Budorcas taxicolor
GTGACAGGAAGCGTGACACTACTGCTGCAGCTCGGGAGGAAAGCGCACGTGCATGCCCCCACTCGAGACGAGGCCTGACTCCCCTGGGGAGACTCAGAAGCACCCCAAGATCCATGGCAACACTGGAGAGGAATCCTCAGGTTCCGGCCCCGACTCCACACAAGGACTGAGGCCCCGGCATGGACGGGAGAGGAATCCCGAGAGGTCCCCTAGCAACTCGCATGGGGACTGGCCTTTCCTGAGGCCACCAGAGCGGGTCCCTGAGGTCCCCGTCGTAACTCGAGAAGACCTGCCGCAACTCGAGAAAATCCAGGAGGTTCTCCCCTCCAGGCGAGATGAGGCCCATTTCTGCTGAGGCGTCTCGAGGCTGATCACCCCTCACCTCTGGAACTTTGAAAGGCTCCTTCACACCCTTGGTGCAAATCAAGAAGTTCCCCGACATACCCGTCTCCACTCGAGAGGAATCACGAGGGTCCCGCCCACATGCAGAGTATCCCCGTTTCCGCCTCGTAGCTCGAGATGAGGGATCCTTTCCCTGCTTCGTCGGGAAAGAGTTCCCGGCGTTCCCGTCGCATCTCAAGAGGAGGCCCTCTCTACAGGAACGGCGAGAGGAACTCCAGGGTCGTGCCACCATTCCAAGAGTCCCCCAGATATCTCAGTCCATTCCAGAGGAACCTCTTTTCCCTTCACCGGCTCGTCTTTCACGCCGAGGATCGACTCACACCAAGGTGGCACGTGGCACAGCCCCGTGGGAAAGCCTCGTGGGAAAGCCTCGAGGGACAGCCTCGAGGGAAAGCCACAGATCCCTTGATCCACGTGACAGGAAGCGTGACACTACTGCTGCAGCTCGGGAGGAAACCACACGTGCATGCCCCCACTCGAGACGAGGCCTGACTCCCCTGGGGAGACTCAGAAGCACCCCAAGATCCATGGCAACACTGGAGAGGAATCCTCAGGTTCCGGCCCCGACTCCACACAAGGACTGAGGCCCCGGCATGGACGGGAGAGGAATCCCGAGAGGTCCCCTAGCAACTCGCATGGGGACTGGCCTTTCCTGAGGCCACCAGAGCGGGTCCCTGAGGTCCCCGTCGTAACTCGAGAAGACCTGCCGCAACTCGAGAAAATCCAGGAGGTTCTCCCCTCCAGGCGAGATGAGGCCCATTTCCGCTGAGGCGTCTCGAGGCTGATCACACCTCCCCTCTGGAACTTCGAAAGGGTCCTTCACACCCTTGGTGCAAATCAAGAAGTTCCCCGACATACCCGTCTCCACTCGAGAGGAATCACGAGGGTCCCGCCCACATTCAGAGGAGCCCCGTTTCCGCCTCGTAGCTCGAGATGAGGGATCCTTTCCCTGCTTCGTCGGGAAAGAGTTCCCGGCCTTCCCGTCGCATCTCAAGAGGAGGCCATCTCTACAGTAACGGCGAGAGGAACTCCAGGGTCGTGCCACCATTCCAAGAGTCCCCCAGATGTCTCAGTCCATTCCAGAGGAACCTCTTTTCCCTTCACCGGCTCGTCTTTCACGCCGAGGATCGACTCACACCAAGGTGGCACGTGGCACAGCCCTGTGGGAAAGCCTCGTGGGAAAGCCTCGAGGGACAGCCTCGAGGGAAAGCCACAGATCCCTTGATCCACGTGACAGGAAGCGTGACACTACTGCTGCAGCTCGGGAGGAAAGCGCACGTGCATGCCCCCACTCGAGACGAGGCCTGACTCCCCTGGGGAGACTCAGAAGCACCCCAAGATCCATGGCAACACTGGAGAGGAATCCTCAGGTTCCGGCCCCGACTCCACACAAGGACTGAGGCCCCGGCATGGACGGGAGAGGAATCCCGAGAGGTCCCCTAGCAACTCGCATGGGGACTGGCCTTTCCTGAGGCCACCAGAGCGGGTCCCTGAGGTCCCCGTCGTAACTCGAGAAGACCTGCCGCAACTCGAGAAAATCCAGGAGGTTCTCCCCTCCAGGCGAGATGAGGCCCATTTCCGCTGAGGCGTCTCGAGGCTGATCACACCTCCCCTCTGGAACTTCGAAAGGGTCCTTCACACCCTTGGTGCAAATCAAGAAGTTCCCCGACATACCCGTCTCCACTCGAGAGGAATCACGAGGGTCCCGCCCACATTCAGAGGAGCCCCGTTTCCGCCTCGTAGCTCGAGATGAGGGATCCTTTCCCTGCTTCGTCGGGAAAGAGTTCCCGGCCTTCCCGTCGCATCTCAAGAGGAGGCCATCTCTACAGTAACGGCGAGAGGAACTCCAGGGTCGTGCCACCATTCCAAGAGTCCCCCAGATGTCTCAGTCCATTCCAGAGGAACCTCTTTTCCCTTCACCGGCTCGTCTTTCACGCCGAGGATCGACTCACACCAAGGTGGCACGTGGCACAGCCCTGTGGGAAAGCCTCGTGGGAAAGCCTCGAGGGACAGCCTCGAGGGAAAGCCACAGATCCCTTGATCCACGTGACAGGAAGCGTGACACTACTGCTGCAGCTCGGGAGGAAAGCGCACGTGCATGCCCCCACTCGAGACGAGGCCTGACTCCCCTGGGGAGACTCAGAAGCACCCCAAGATCCATGGCAACACTGGAGAGGAATCCTCAGGTTCCGGCCCCGACTCCACACAAGGACTGAGGCCCCGGCATGGACGGGAGAGGAATCCCGAGAGGTCCCCTAGCAACTCGCATGGGGACTGGCCTTTCCTGAGGCCACCAGAGCGGGTCCCTGAGGTCCCCGTCGTAACTCGAGAAGACCTGCCGCAACTCGAGAAAATCCAGGAGGTTCTCCCCTCCAGGCGAGATGAGGCCCATTTCTGCTGAGGCGTCTCGAGGCTGATCACCCCTCACCTCTGGAACTTTGAAAGGCTCCTTCACACCCTTGGTGCAAATCAAGAAGTTCCCCGACATACCCGTCTCCACTCGAGAGGAATCACGAGGGTCCCGCCCACATGCAGAGTAGCCCCGTTTCCGCCTCGTAGCTCGAGATGAGGGATCCTTTCCCTGCTTCGTCGGGAAAGAGTTCCCGGCGTTCCCGTCGCATCTCAAGAGGAGGCCCTCTCTACAGGAACGGCGAGAGGAACTCCAGGGTCGTGCCACCATTCCAAGAGTCCCCCAGATATCTCAGTCCATTCCAGAGGAACCTCTTTTCCCTTCACCGGCTCGTCTTTCACGCCGAGGATCGACTCACACCAAGGTGGCACGTGGCACAGCCCCGTGGGAAAGCCTCGTGGGAAAGCCTCGAGGGACAGCCTCGAGGGAAAGCCACAGATCCCTTGATCCACGTGACAGGAAGCGTGACACTACTGCTGCAGCTCGGGAGGAAACCGCACGTGCATGCCCCCACTCGAGACGAGGCCTGACTCCCCTAGGGAGACTCAGAAGCACCCCAAGATCCATGGCAACACTGGAGAGGAATCCTCAGGTTCCGGCCCCGACTCCACACAAGGACTGAGGCCCCGGCATGGACGGGAGAGGAATCCCGAGAGGTCCCCTAGCAACTCGCATGGGGACTGGCCTTTCCTGAGGCCACCAGAGCGGGTCCCTGAGGTCCCCGTCGTAACTCGAGAAGACCTGCCGCAACTCGAGAAAATCCAGGAGGTTCTCCCCTCCAGGCGAGATGAGGCCCATTTCCGCTGAGGCGTCTCGAGGCTGATCACACCTCCCCTCTGGAACTTCGAAAGGGTCCTTCACACCCTTGGTGCAAATCAAGAAGTTCCCCGACATACCCGTCTCCACTCGAGAGGAATCACGAGGGTCCCGCCCACATTCAGAGGAGCCCCGTTTCCGCCTCGTAGCTCGAGATGAGGGATCCTTTCCCTGCTTCGTCGGGAAAGAGTTCCCGGCCTTCCCGTCGCATCTCAAGAGGAGGCCATCTCTACAGTAACGGCGAGAGGAACTCCAGGGTCGTGCCACCATTCCAAGAGTCCCCCAGATGTCTCAGTCCATTCCAGAGGAACCTCTTTTCCCTTCACCGGCTCGTCTTTCACGCCGAGGATCGACTCACACCAAGGTGGCACGTGGCACAGCCCTGTGGGAAAGCCTCGTGGGAAAGCCTCGAGGGACAGCCTCGAGGGAAAGCCACAGATCCCTTGATCCACGTGACAGGAAGCGTGACACTACTGCTGCAGCTCGGGAGGAAAGCGCACGTGCATGCCCCCACTCGAGACGAGGCCTGACTCCCCTGGGGAGACTCAGAAGCACCCCAAGATCCATGGCAACACTGGAGAGGAATCCTCAGGTTCCGGCCCCGACTCCACACAAGGACTGAGGCCCCGGCATGGACGGCAGAGGAATCCCGAGAGGTCCCCTAGCAACTCGCATGGGGACTGGCCTTTCCTGAGGCCACCAGAGCGGGTCCCTGAGGTCCCCGTCGTAACTCGAGAAGACCTGCCGCAACTCGAGAAAATCCAGGAGGTTCTCCCCTCCAGGCGAGATGAGGCCCATTTCCGCTGAGGCGTCTCGAGGCTGATCACACCTCCCCTCTGGAACTTCGAAAGGGTCCTTCACACCCTTGGTGCAAATCAAGAAGTTCCCCGACATACCCGTCTCCACTCGAGAGGAATCACGAGGGTCCCGCCCACATTCAGAGGAGCCCCGTTTCCGCCTCATAGCTCGAGATGAGGGATCCTTTCCCTGCTTCGTCGGGAAAGAGTTCCCGGCCTTCCCGTCGCATCTCAAGAGGAGGCCATCTCTACAGTAACGGCGAGAGGAACTCCAGGGTCGTGCCACCATTCCAAGAGTCCCCCAGATGTCTCAGTCCATTCCAGAGGAACCTCTTTTCCCTTCACCGGCTCGTCTTTCACGCCGAGGATCGACTCACACCAAGGTGGCACGTGGCACAGCCCTGTGGGAAAGCCTCGTGGGAAAGCCTCGAGGGACAGCCTCGAGGGAAAGCCACAGATCCCTTGATCCACGTGACAGGAAGCGTGACACTACTGCTGCAGCTCGGGAGGAAACCGCACGTGCATGCCCCCACTCGAGACGAGGCCTGACTCCCCTGGGGAGACTCAGAAGCACCCCAAGATCCATGGCAACACTGGAGAGGAATCCTCAGGTTCCGGCCCCGACTCCACACAAGGACTGAGGCCCCGGCATGGACGGGAGAGGAATCCCGAGAGGTCCCCTAGCAACTCGCATGGGGACTGGCCTTTCCTGAGGCCACCAGAGCGGGTCCCTGAGGTCCCCGTCGTAACTCGAGAAGACCTGCCGCAACTCGAGAAAATCCAGGAGGTTCTCCCCTCCAGGCGAGATGAGGCCCATTTCTGCTGAGGCGTCTCGAGGCTGATCACACCTCACCTCTGGAACTTTGAAAGGCTCCTTCACACCCTTGGTGCAAATCAAGAAGTTCCCCGACATACCCGTCTCCACTCGAGAGGAATCACGAGGGTCCCGCCCACATGCAGAGTAGCCCCGTTTCCGCCTCGTAGCTCGAGATGAGGGATCCTTTCCCTGCTTCGTCGGGAAAGAGTTCCCGGCGTTCCCCGTCGCATCTCAAGAGGAGGCCCTCTCAACAGGAACGGCGAGAGGAACTCCAGGGTCGTGCCACCATTCCAAGAGTCCCCCAGATATCTCAGTCCATTCCAGAGGAACCTCTTTTCCCTTCACCGGCTCGTCTTTCACGCCGAGGATCGACTCACACCAAGGTGGCACGTGGCACAGCCCCGTGGGAAAGCCTCGTGGGAAAGCCTCGAGGGACAGCCTCGAGGGAAAGCCACAGATCCCTTGATCCACGTGACAGGAAGCGTGACACTACTGCTGCAGCTCGGGAGGAAACCGCAGGTGCATGCCCCCACTCGAGACGAGGCCTGACTCCCCTGGGGAGACTCAGAAGCACCCCAAGATCCATGGCAACACTGGAGAGGAATCCTCAGGTTCCGGCCCCGACTCCACACAAGGACTGAGGTCCCGGCATGGACGGGAGAGGAATCCCGAGAGGTCCCCTAGCAACTCGCATGGGGACTGGCCTTTCCTGAGGCCACCAGAGCGGGTCCCTGAGGTCCCCGTCGTAACTCGAGAAGACCTGCCGCAACTCGAGAAAATCCAGGAGGTTCTCCCCTCCAGGCGAGATGAGGCCCATTTCCGCTGAGGCGTCTCGAGGCTGATCACACCTCCCCTCTGGAACTTCGAAAGGCTCCTTCACACCCTTGGTGCAAATCAAGAAGTTCCCCGACATACCCGTCTCCACTCGAGAGGAATCACGAGGGTCCCGCCCACATGCAGAGTAGCCCCGTTTCCGCCTCGTAGCTCGAGATGAGGGATCCTTTCCCTGCTTCGTCGGGAAAGATTTCCCGGCGTTCCCGTCGCATCTCAAGAGGAGGCCCTCTCAACAGGAACGGCGAGAGGAACTCCAGGGTCGTGCCACCATTCCAAGAGTCCCCCAGATATCTCAGTCCATTCCAGAGGAACCTCTTTTCCCTTCACCGGCTCGTCTTTCACGCCGAGGATCGACTCACACCAAGGTGGCACGTGGCACAGCCCCGTGGGAAAGCCTCGTGGGAAAGCCTCGAGGGACAGCCTCGAGGGAAAGCCACAGATCCCTTGATCCACGTGACAGGAAGCGTGACACTACTGCTGCAGCTCGGGAGGAAAGCGCACGTGCATGCCCCCACTCGAGACGAGGCCTGACTCCCCTGGGGAGACTCAGAAGCACCCCAAGATCCATGGCAACACTGGAGAGGAATCCTCAGGTTCCGGCCCCGACTCCACACAAGGACTGAGGCCCCGGCATGGACGGGAGAGGAATCCCGAGAGGTCCCCTAGCAACTCGCATGGGGACTGGCCTTTCCTGAGGCCACCAGAGCGGGTCCCTGAGGTCCCCGTCGTAACTCGAGAAGACCTGCCGCAACTCGAGAAAATCCAGGAGGTTCTCCCCTCCAGGCGAGATGAGGCCCATTTCCGCTGAGGCGTCTCGAGGCTGATCACACCTCCCCTCTGGAACTTCGAAAGGGTCCTTCACACCCTTGGTGCAAATCAAGAAGTTCCCCGACATACCCGTCTCCACTCGAGAGGAATCACGAGGGTCCCGCCCACATTCAGAGGAGCCCCGTTTCCGCCTCGTAGCTCGAGATGAGGGATCCTTTCCCTGCTTCGTCGGGAAAGAGTTCCCGGCCTTCCCGTCGCATCTCAAGAGGAGGCCATCTCTACAGTAACGGCGAGAGGAACTCCAGGGTCGTGCCACCATTCCAAGAGTCCCCCAGATGTCTCAGTCCATTCCAGAGGAACCTCTTTTCCCTTCACCGGCTCGTCTTTCACGCCGAGGATCGACTCACACCAAGGTGGCACGTGGCACAGCCCTGTGGGAAAGCCTCGTGGGAAAGCCTCGAGGGACAGCCTCGAGGGAAAGCCACAGATCCCTTGATCCACGTGACAGGAAGCGTGACACTACTGCTGCAGCTCGGGAGGAAAGCGCACGTGCATGCCCCCACTCGAGACGAGGCCTGACTCCCCTGGGGAGACTCAGAAGCACCCCAAGATCCATGGCAACACTGGAGAGGAATCCTCAGGTTCCGGCCCCGACTCCACACAAGGACTGAGGCCCCGGCATGGACGGGAGAGGAATCCCGAGAGGTCCCCTAGCAACTCGCATGGGGACTGGCCTTTCCTGAGGCCACCAGAGCGGGTCCCTGAGGTCCCCGTCGTAACTTGAGAAGACCTGCCGCAACTCGAGAAAATCCAGGAGGTTCTCCCCTCCAGGCGAGATGAGGCCCATTTCTGCTGAGGCGTCTCGAGGCTGATCACACCTCACCTCTGGAACTTTGAAAGGCTCCTTCACACCCTTGGTGCAAATCAAGAAGTTCCCCGACATACCCGTCTCCACTCGAGAGGAATCACGAGGGTCCCGCCCACATGCAGAGTAGCCCCGTTTCCGCCTCGTAGCTCGAGATGAGGGATCCTTTCCCTGCTTCGTCGGGAAAGAGTTCCCGGCGTTCCCGTCGCATCTCAAGAGGAGGCCCTCTCAACAGGAACGGCGAGAGGAACTCCAGGGTCGTGCCACCATTCCAAGAGTCCCCCAGATATCTCAGTCCATTCCAGAGGAACCTCTTTTCCCTTCACCGGCTCGTCTTTCATGCCGAGGATCGACTCACACCAAGGTGGCACGTGGCACAGCCCCGTGGGAAAGCCTCGTGGGAAAGCCTCGAGGGACAGCCTCGAGGGAAAGCCACAGATCCCTTGATCCACGTGACAGGAAGCGTGACACTACTGCTGCAGCTCGGGAGGAAAGCGCACGTGCATGCCCCCACTCGAGACGAGGCCTGACTCCCCTGGGGAGAGTCAGAAGCACCCCAAGATCCATGGCAACACTGGAGAGGAATCCTCAGGTTCCGGCCCCGAATCCACACAAGGACTGAGGCCCCGGCATGGACGGGAGAGGAATCCCGAGAGGTCCCCTAGCAACTCGCATGGGGACTGGCCTTTCCTGAGGCCACCAGAGCGGGTCCCTGAGGTCCCCGTCGTAACTCGAGAAGACCTGCCGCAACTCGAGAAAATCCAGGAGGTTCTCCCCTCCAGGCGAGATGAGGCCCATTTCCGCTGAGGCGTCTCGAGGCTGATCACACCTCCCCTCTGGAACTTCGAAAGGGTCCTTCACACCCTTGGTGCAAATCAAGAAGTTCCCCGACATACCCGTCTCCACTCGAGAGGAATCACGAGGGTCCTGCCCACATTCAGAGGAGCCCCGTTTCCGCCTCGTAGCTCGAGATGAGGGATCCTTTCCCTGCTTCGTCGGGAAAGAGTTCCCGGCCTTCCCGTCGCATCTCAAGAGGAGGCCATCTCTACAGTAACGGCGAGAGGAACTCCAGGGTCGTGCCACCATTCCAAGAGTCCCCCAGATGTCTCAGTCCATTCCAGAGGAACCTCTTTTCCCTTCACCGGCTCGTCTTTCACGCCGAGGATCGACTCACACCAAGGTGGCACGTGGCACAGCCCTGTGGGAAAGCCTCGTGGGAAAGCCTCGAGGGACAGCCTCGAGGGAAAGCCACAGATCCCTTGATCCACGTGACAGGAAGCGTGACACTACTGCAGCAGCTCGGGAGGAAAGCGCACGTGCATGCCCCCACTCGAGACGAGGCCTGACTCCCCTGGGGAGACTCAGAAGCACCCCAAGATCCATGGCAACACTGGAGAGGAATCCTCAGGTTCCGGCCCCGACTCCACACAAGGACTGAGGCCCCGGCATGGACGGGAGAGGAATCCCGAGAGGTCCCCTAGCAACTCGCATGGGGACTGGCCTTTCCTGAGGCCACCAGAGCGGGTCCCTGAGGTCCCCGTCGTAACTCGAGAAGACCTGCCGCAACTCGAGAAAATCCAGGAGGTTCTCCCCTCCAGGCGAGATGAGGCCCATTTCTGCTGAGGCGTCTCGAGGCTGATCACACCTCACCTCTGGAACTTTGAAAGGCTCCTTCACACCCTTGGTGCAAATCAAGAAGTTCCCCGACATACCCGTCTCCACTCGAGAGGAATCACGAGGGTCCCGCCCACATGCAGAGTAGCCCCGTTTCCGCCTCGTAGCTCGAGATGAGGGATCCTTTCCCTGCTTCGTCGGGAAAGAGTTCCCGGCGTTCCCGTCGCATCTCAAGAGGAGGCCCTCTCAACAGGAACGGCGAGAGGAACTCCAGGGTCGTGCCACCATTCCAAGAGTCCCCCAGATATCTCAGTCCATTCCAGAGGAACCTCTTTTCCCTTCACCGGCTCGTCTTTCACGCCGAGGATCGACTCACACCAAGGTGGCACGTGGCACAGCCCCGTGGGAAAGCCTCGTGGGAAAGCCTCGAGGGACAGCCTCGAGGGAAAGCCACAGATCCCTTGATCCACGTGACAGGAAGCGTGACACTACTGCTGCAGCTCGGGAGGAAAGCGCACGTGCATGCCCCCACTCGAGACGAGGCCTGACTCCCCTGGGGAGACTCAGAAGCACCCCAAGATCCATGGCAACACTGGAGAGGAATCCTCAGGTTCCGGCCCCGACTCCACACAAGGACTGAGGCCCCGGCATGGACGGGAGAGGAATCCCGAGAGGTCCCCTAGCAACTCGCATGGGGACTGGCCTTTCCTGAGGCCACCAGAGCGGGTCCCTGAGGTCCCCGTCGTAACTCGAGAAGACCTGCCGCAACTCGAGAAAATCCAGGAGGTTCTCCCCTCCAGGCGAGATGAGGCCCATTTCCGCTGAGGCGTCTCGAGGCTGATCACACCTCCCCTCTGGAACTTCGAAAGGGTCCTTCACACCCTTGGTGCAAATCAAGAAGTTCCCCGACATACCCGTCTCCACTCGAGAGGAATCACGAGGGTCCCGCCCACATTCAGAGGAGCCCCGTTTCCGCCTCGTAGCTCGAGATGAGGGATCCTTTCCCTGCTTCGTCGGGAAAGAGTTCCCGGCCTTCCCGTCGCATCTCAAGAGGAGGCCCTCTCTACAGTAACGGCGAGAGGAACTCCAGGGTCGTGCCACCATTCCAAGAGTCCCCCAGATGTCTCAGTCCATTCCAGAGGAACCTCTTTTCCCTTCACCGGCTCGTCTTTCACGCCGAGGATCGACTCACACCAAGGTGGCACGTGGCACAGCCGTGTGGGAAAGCCTCGTGGGAAAGCCTCGAGGGACAGCCTCGAGGGAAAGCCACAGATCCCTTGATCCACGTGACAGGAAGCGTGACACTACTGCTGCAGCTCGGGAGGAAAGCGCACGTGCATGCCCCCACTCGAGACGAGGCCTGACTCCCCTGGGGAGACTCAGAAGCACCCCAAGATCCATGGCAACACTGGAGAGGAATCCTCAGGTTCCGGCCCCGACTCCACACAAGGACTGAGGCCCCGGCATGGACGGGAGAGGAATCCCGAGAGGTCCCCTAGCAACTCGCATGGGGACTGGCCTTTCCTGAGGCCACCAGAGCGGGTCCCTGAGGTCCCCGTCGTAACTCGAGAAGACCTGCCGCAACTCGAGAAAATCCAGGAGGTTCTCCCCTCCAGGCGAGATGAGGCCCATTTCTGCTGAGGCGTCTCGAGGCTGATCACACCTCACCTCTGGAACTTTGAAAGGCTCCTTCACACCCTTGGTGCAAATCAAGAAGTTCCCCGACATACCCGTCTCCACTCGAGAGGAATCACGAGGGTCCCGCCCACATGCAGAGTAGCCCCGTTTCCGCCTCGTAGCTCGAGATGAGGGATCCTTTCCCTGCTTCGTCGGGAAAGAGTTCCCGGCGTTCCCGTCGCATCTCAAGAGGAGGCCCTCTCAACAGGAACGGCGAGAGGAACTCCAGGGTCGTGCCACCATTCCAAGAGTCCCCCAGATATCTCAGTCCATTCCAGAGGAACCTCTTTTCCCTTCACCGGCTCGTCTTTCACGCCGAGGATCGACTCACACCAAGGTGGCACGTGGCACAGCCCCGTGGGAAAGCCTCGTGGGAAAGCCTCGAGGGACAGCCTCGAGGGAAAGCCACAGATCCCTTGATCCACGTGACAGGAAGCGTGACACTACTGCTGCAGCTCGGGAGGAAAGCGCACGTGCATGCCCCCACTCGAGACGAGGCCTGACTCCCCTGGGGAGACTCAGAAGCACCCCAAGATCCATGGCAACACTGGAGAGGAATCCTCAGGTTCCGGCCCCGACTCCACACAAGGACTGAGGCCCCGGCATGGACGGGAGAGGAATCCCGAGAGGTCCCCTAGCAACTCGCATGGGGACTGGCCTTTCCTGAGGCCACCAGAGCGGGTCCCTGAGGTCCCCGTCGTAACTCGAGAAGACCTGCCGCAACTCGAGAAAATCCAGGAGGTTCTCCCCTCCAGGCGAGATGAGGCCCATTTCCGCTGAGGCGTCTCGAGGCTGATCACACCTCCCCTCTGGAACTTCGAAAGGGTCCTTCACACCCTTGGTGCAAATCAAGAAGTTCCCCGACATACCCGTCTCCACTCGAGAGGAATCACGAGGGTCCCGCCCACATTCAGAGGAGCCCCGTTTCCGCCTCGTAGCTCGAGATGAGGGATCCTTTCCCTGCTTCGTCGGGAAAGAGTTCCCGGCCTTCCCGTCGCATCTCAAGAGGAGGCCCTCTCTACAGTAACGGCGAGAGGAACTCCAGGGTCGTGCCACCATTCCAAGAGTCCCCCAGATGTCTCAGTCCATTCCAGAGGAACCTCTTTTCCCTTCACCGGCTCGTCTTTCACGCCGAGGATCGACTCACACCAAGGTGGCACGTGGCACAGCCGTGTGGGAAAGCCTCGTGGGAAAGCCTCGAGGGACAGCCTCGAGGGAAAGCCACAGATCCCTTGATCCACGTGACAGGAAGCGTGACACTACTGCTGCAGCTCGGGAGGAAAGCGCACGTGCATGCCCCCACTCGAGACGAGGCCTGACTCCCCTGGGGAGACTCAGAAGCACCCCAAGATCCATGGCAACACTGGAGAGGAATCCTCAGGTTCCGGCCCCGACTCCACACAAGGACTGAGGCCCCGGCATGGACGGGAGAGGAATCCCGAGAGGTCCCCTAGCAACTCGCATGGGGACTGGCCTTTCCTGAGGCCACCAGAGCGGGTCCCTGAGGTCCCCGTCGTAACTCGAGAAGACCTGCCGCAACTCGAGAAAATCCAGGAGGTTCTCCCCTCCAGGCGAGATGAGGCCCATTTCTGCTGAGGCGTCTCGAGGCTGATCACACCTCACCTCTGGAACTTTGAAAGGCTCCTTCACACCCTTGGTGCAAATCAAGAAGTTCCCCGACATACCCGTCTCCACTCGAGAGGAATCACGAGGGTCCCGCCCACATGCAGAGTAGCCCCGTTTCCGCCTCGTAGCTCGAGATGAGGGATCCTTTCCCTGCTTCGTCGGGAAAGAGTTCCCGGCGTTCCCGTCGCATCTCAAGAGGAGGCCCTCTCAACAGGAACGGCGAGAGGAACTCCAGGGTCGTGCCACCATTCCAAGAGTCCCCCAGATATCTCAGTCCATTCCAGAGGAACCTCTTTTCCCTTCACCGGCTCGTCTTTCACGCCGAGGATCGACTCACACCAAGGTGGCACGTGGCACAGCCCCGTGGGAAAGCCTCGTGGGAAAGCCTCGAGGGACAGCCTCGAGGGAAAGCCACAGATCCCTTGATCCACGTGACAGGAAGCGTGACACTACTGCTGCAGCTCGGGAGGAAAGCGCACGTGCATGCCCCCACTCGAGACGAGGCCTGACTCCCCTGGGGAGACTCAGAAGCACCCCAAGATCCATGGCAACACTGGAGAGGAATCCTCAGGTTCCGGCCCCGACTCCACACAAGGACTGAGGCCCCGGCATGGACGGGAGAGGAATCCCGAGAGGTCCCCTAGCAACTCGCATGGGGACTGGCCTTTCCTGAGGCCACCAGAGCGGGTCCCTGAGGTCCCCGTCGTAACTCGAGAAGACCTGCCGCAACTCGAGAAAATCCAGGAGGTTCTCCCCTCCAGGCGAGATGAGGCCCATTTCCGCTGAGGCGTCTCGAGGCTGATCACACCTCCCCTCTGGAACTTCGAAAGGGTCCTTCACACCCTTGGTGCAAATCAAGAAGTTCCCCGACATACCCGTCTCCACTCGAGAGGAATCACGAGGGTCCCGCCCACATTCAGAGGAGCCCCGTTTCCGCCTCGTAGCTCGAGATGAGGGATCCTTTCCCTGCTTCGTCGGGAAAGAGTTCCCGGCCTTCCCGTCGCATCTCAAGAGGAGGCCATCTCTACAGTAACGGCGAGAGGAACTCCAGGGTCGTGCCACCATTCCAAGAGTCCCCCAGATGTCTCAGTCCATTCCAGAGGAACCTCTTTTCCCTTCACCGGCTCGTCTTTCACGCCGAGGATCGACTCACACCAAGGTGGCACGTGGCACAGCCCTGTGGGAAAGCCTCGTGGGAAAGCCTCGAGGGACAGCCTCGAGGGAAAGCCACAGATCCCTTGATCCACGTGACAGGAAGCGTGACACTACTGCTGCAGCTCGGGAGGAAACCGCACGTGCATGCCCCCACTCGAGACGAGGCCTGACTCCCCTGGGGAGACTCAGAAGCACCCCAAGATCCATGGCAACACTGGAGAGGAATCCTCAGGTTCCGGCCCCGACTCCACACAAGGACTGAGGCCCCGGCATGGACGGGAGAGGAATCCCGAGAGGTCCCCTAGCAACTCGCATGGGGACTGGCCTTTCCTGAGGCCACCAGAGCGGGTCCCTGAGGTCCCCGTCGTAACTCGAGAAGACCTGCCGCAACTCGAGAAAATCCAGGAGGTTCTCCCCTCCAGGCGAGATGAGGCCCATTTCTGCTGAGGCGTCTCGAGGCTGATCACACCTCACCTCTGGAACTTTGAAAGGCTCCTTCACACCCTTGGTGCAAATCAAGAAGTTCCCCGACATACCCGTCTCCACTCGAGAGGAATCACGAGGGTCCCGCCCACATGCAGAGTAGCCCCGTTTCCGCCTCGTAGCTCGAGATGAGGGATCCTTTCCCTGCTTCGTCGGGAAAGAGTTCCCGGCGTTCCCGTCGCATCTCAAGAGGAGGCCCTCTCAACAGGAACGGCGAGAGGAACTCCAGGGTCGTGCCACCATTCCAAGAGTCCCCCAGATATCTCAGTCCATTCCAGAGGAACCTCTTTTCCCTTCACCGGCTCGTCTTTCACGCCGAGGATCGACTCACACCAAGGTGGCACGTGGCACAGCCCTGTGGGAAAGCCTCGTGGGAAAGCCTCGAGGGACAGCCTTGAGGGAAAGCCACAGATCCCTTGATCCACGTGACAGGAAGCGTGACACTACTGCTGCAGCTCGGGAGGAAAGCGCACGTGCATGCCCCCACTCGAGACGAGGCCTGACTCCCCTGGGGAGAGTCAGAAGCACCCCAAGATCCATGGCAACACTGGAGAGGAATCCTCAGGTTCCGGCCCCGACTCCACACAAGGACTGAGGCCCCGGCATGGACGGGAGAGGAATCCCGAGAGGTCCCCTAGCAACTCGCATGGGGACTGGCCTTTCCTGAGGCCACCAGAGCGGGTCCCTGAGGTCCCCGTCGTAACTCGAGAAGACCTGCCGCAACTCGAGAAAATCCAGGAGGTTCTCCCCTCCAGGCGAGATGAGGCCCATTTCCGCTGAGGCGTCTCGAGGCTGATCACACCTCCCCTCTGGAACTTCGAAAGGGTCCTTCACACCCTTGGTGCAAATCAAGAAGTTCCCCGACATACCCGTCTCCACTCGAGAGGAATCACGAGGGTCCCGCCCACATTCAGAGTAGCCCCGTTTCCGCCTCGTAGCTCGAGATGAGGGATCCTTTCCCTGCTTCGTCGGGAAAGAGTTCCCGGCGTTCCCGTCGCATCTCAAGAGGAGGCCCTCTCAACAGGAACGGCGAGAGGAACTCCAGGGTCGTGCCACCATTCCAAGAGTCCCCCAGATATCTCAGTCCATTCCAGAGGAACCTCTTTTCCCTTCACCGGCTCGTCTTTCACGCCGAGGATCGACTCACACCAAGGTGGCACGTGGCACAGCCCCGTGGGAAAGCCTCGTGGGAAAGCCTCGAGGGACAGCCTCGAGGGAAAGCCACAGATCCCTTGATCCACGTGACAGGAAGCGTGACACTACTGCTGCAGCTCGGGAGGAAAGCGCACGTGCATGCCCCCACTCGAGACGAGGCCTGACTCCCCTGGGGAGACTCAGAAGCACCCCAAGATCCATGGCAACACTGGAGAGGAATCCTCAGGTTCCGGCCCCGACTCCACACAAGGACTGAGGCCCCGGCATGGACGGGAGAGGAATCCCGAGAGGTCCCCTAGCAACTCGCATGGGGACTGGCCTTTCCTGAGGCCACCAGAGCGGGTCCCTGAGGTCCCCGTCGTAACTCGAGAAGACCTGCCGCAACTCGAGAAAATCCAGGAGGTTCTCCCCTCCAGGCGAGATGAGGCCCATTTCCGCTGAGGCGTCTCGAGGCTGATCACACCTCCCCTCTGGAACTTCGAAAGGGTCCTTCACACCCTTGGTGCAAATCAAGAAGTTCCCCGACATACCCGTCTCCACTCGAGAGGAATCACGAGGGTCCCGCCCACATTCAGAGGAGCCCCGTTTCCGCCTCGTAGCTCGAGATGAGGGATCCTTTCCCTGCTTCGTCGGGAAAGAGTTCCCGGCCTTCCCGTCGCATCTCAAGAGGAGGCCATCTCTACAGTAACGGCGAGAGGAACTCCAGGGTCGTGCCACCATTCCAAGAGTCCCCCAGATGTCTCAGTCCATTCCAGAGGAACCTCTTTTCCCTTCACCGGCTCGTCTTTCACGCCGAGGATCGACTCACACCAAGGTGGCACGTGGCACAGCCCTGTGGGAAAGCCTCGTGGGAAAGCCTCGAGGGACAGCCTCGAGGGAAAGCCACAGATCCCTTGATCCACGTGACAGGAAGCGTGACACTACTGCTGCAGCTCGGGAGGAAAGCGCACGTGCATGCCCCCACTCGAGACGAGGCCTGACTCCCCTGGGGAGACTCAGAAGCACCCCAAGATCCATGGCAACACTGGAGAGGAATCCTCAGGTTCCGGCCCCGACTCCACACAAGGACTGAGGCCCCGGCATGGACGGGAGAGGAATCCCGAGAGGTCCCCTAGCAACTCGCATGGGGACTGGCCTTTCCTGAGGCCACCAGAGCGGGTCCCTGAGGTCCCCGTCGTAACTCGAGAAGACCTGCCGCAACTCGGGAAAATCCAGGAGGTTCTCCCCTCCAGGCGAGATGAGGCCCATTTCTGCTGAGGCGTCTCGAGGCTGATCACACCTCACCTCTGGAACTTTGAAAGGCTCCTTCACACCCTTGGTGCAAATCAAGAAGTTCCCCGACATACCCGTCTCCACTCGAGAGGAATCACGAGGGTCCCGCCCACATGCAGAGTAGCCCCGTTTCCGCCTCGTAGCTCGAGATGAGGGATCCTTTCCCTGCTTCGTCGGGAAAGAGTTCCCGGCGTTCCCGTCGCATCTCAAGAGGAGGCCCTCTCAACAGGAACGGCGAGAGGAACTCCAGGGTCGTGCCACCATTCCAAGAGTCCCCCAGATATCTCAGTCCATTCCAGAGGAACCTCTTTTCCCTTCACCGGCTCGTCTTTCACGCCGAGGATCGACTCACACCAAGGTGGCACGTGGCACAGCCCCGTGGGAAAGCCTCGTGGGAAAGCCTCGAGGGACAGCCTCGAGGGAAAGCCACAGATCCCTTGATCCACGTGACAGGAAGCGTGACACTACTGCTGCAGCTCGGGAGGAAAGCGCACGTGCATGCCCCCACTCGAGACGAGGCCTGACTCCCCTGGGGAGACTCAGAAGCACCCCAAGATCCATGGCAACACTGGAGAGGAATCCTCAGGTTCCGGCCCCGACTCCACACAAGGACTGAGGCCCCGGCATGGACGGGAGAGGAATCCCGAGAGGTCCCCTAGCAACTCGCATGGGGACTGGCCTTTCCTGAGGCCACCAGAGCGGGTCCCTGAGGTCCCCGTCGTAACTCGAGAAGACCTGCCGCAACTCGAGAAAATCCAGGAGGTTCTCCCCTCCAGGCGAGATGAGGCCCATTTCCGCTGAGGCGTCTCGAGGCTGATCACACCTCCCCTCTGGAACTTCGAAAGGGTCCTTCACACCCTTGGTGCAAATCAAGAAGTTCCCCGACATACCCGTCTCCACTCGAGAGGAATCACGAGGGTCCCGCCCACATTCAGAGGAGCCCCGTTTCCGCCTCGTAGCTCGAGATGAGGGATCCTTTCCCTGCTTCGTCGGGAAAGAGTTCCCGGCCTTCCCGTCGCATCTCAAGAGGAGGCCATCTCTACAGTAACGGCGAGAGGAACTCCAGGGTCGTGCCACCATTCCAAGAGTCCCCCAGATGTCTCAGTCCATTCCAGAGGAACCTCTTTTCCCTTCACCGGCTCGTCTTTCACGCCGAGGATCGACTCACACCAAGGTGGCACGTGGCACAGCCCTGTGGGAAAGCCTCGTGGGAAAGCCTCGAGGGACAGCCTCGAGGGAAAGCCACAGATCCCTTGATCCACGTGACAGGAAGCGTGACACTACTGCTGCAGCTCGGGAGGAAAGCGCACGTGCATGCCCCCACTCGAGACGAGGCCTGACTCCCCTGGGGAGACTCAGAAGCACCCCAAGATCCATGGCAACACTGGAGAGGAATCCTCAGGTTCCGGCCCCGACTCCACACAAGGACTGAGGCCCCGGCATGGACGGGAGAGGAATCCCGAGAGGTCCCCTAGCAACTCGCATGGGGACTGGCCTTTCCTGAGGCCACCAGAGCGGGTCCCTGAGGTCCCCGTCGTAACTCGAGAAGACCTGCCGCAACTCGAGAAAATCCAGGAGGTTCTCCCCTCCAGGCGAGATGAGGCCCATTTCTGCTGAGGCGTCTCGAGGCTGATCACACCTCACCTCTGGAACTTTGAAAGGCTCCTTCACACCCTTGGTGCAAATCAAGAAGTTCCCCGACATACCCGTCTCCACTCGAGAGGAATCACGAGGGTCCCGCCCACATGCAGAGTAGCCCCGTTTCCGCCTCGTAGCTCGAGATGAGGGATCCTTTCCCTGCTTCGTCGGGAAAGAGTTCCCGGCGTTCCCGTCGCATCTCAAGAGGAGGCCCTCTCAACAGGAACGGCGAGAGGAACTCCAGGGTCGTGCCACCATTCCAAGAGTCCCCCAGATATCTCAGTCCATTCCAGAGGAACCTCTTTTCCCTTCACCGGCTCGTCTTTCACGCCGAGGATCGACTCACACCAAGGTGGCACGTGGCACAGCCCCGTGGGAAAGCCTCGTGGGAAAGCCTCGAGGGACAGCCTCGAGGGAAAGCCACAGATCCCTTGATCCACGTGACAGGAAGCGTGACACTACTGCTGCAGCTCGGGAGGAAAGCGCACGTGCATGCCCCCACTCGAGACGAGGCCTGACTCCCCTGGGGAGACTCAGAAGCACCCCAAGATCCATGGCAACACTGGAGAGGAATCCTCAGGTTCCGGCCCCGACTCCACACAAGGACTGAGGCCCCGGCATGGACGGGAGAGGAATCCCGAGAGGTCCCCTAGCAACTCGCATGGGGACTGGCCTTTCCTGAGGCCACCAGTGCGGGTCCCTGAGGTCCCCGTTGTAACTCGAGAAGACCTGCCGCAACTCGAGAAAATCCAGGAGGTTCTCCCCTCCAGGCGAGATGAGGCCCATTTCCGCTGAGGCGTCTCGAGGCTGATCACACCTCACCTCTGGAACTACGAAAGGGTCCTTCACACCCTTGGTGCAAATCAAGAAGTTCCCCGACATACCCGTCTCCACTCGAGAGGAATCACGAGGGTCCCGCCCACATTCAGAGGAGCCCCGTTTCCGCCTCGTAGCTCGAGATGAGGCATCCTTTCCCTGCTTCGTCGGGAAAGAGTTCCCGGCGTTCCCGTCGCATCTCAAGAGGAGGCCCTCTCAACAGGAACGGCGAGAGGAACTCCAGGGTCGTGCCACCATTCCAAGAGTCCCCCAGATATCTCAGTCCATTCCAGAGGAACCTCTTTTCCCTTCACCGGCTCGTCTTTCACGCCGAGGATCGACTCACACCAAGGTGGCACGTGGCACAGCCCCGTGGGAAAGCCTCGTGGGAAAGCCTCGAGGGACAGCCTCGAGGGAAAGCCACAGATCCCTTGATCCACGTGACAGGAAGCGTGACACTACTGCTGCAGCTCGGGAGGAAAGCGCACGTGCATGCCCCCACTCGAGACGAGGCCTGACTCCCCTGGGGAGACTCAGAAGCACCCCAAGATCCATGGCAACACTGGAGAGGAATCCTCAGGTTCCGGCCCCGACTCCACACAAGGACTGAGGCCCCGGCATGGACGGGAGAGGAATCCCGAGAGGTCCCCTTGCAACTCGCATGGGGACTGGCCTTTCCTGAGGCCACCAGTGCGGGTCCCTGAGGTCCCCGTTGTAACTCGAGAAGACCTGCCGCAACTCGAGAAAATCCAGGAGGTTCTCCCCTCCAGGCGAGATGAGGCCCATTTCCGCTGAGGCGTCTCGAGGCTGATCACACCTCACCTCTGGAACTTCGAAAGGGTCCTTCACACCCTTGGTGCAAATCAAGAAGTTCCCCGACCTAGCCGTCTCCACTCGAGAGGAATCACGAGGGTCCCGCCCACATCCAGAGGAGCCCCGTTTCCACCTCGTAGCTCGAGATGAGGGATCCTTTCCCTGCTTCGTCGGGAAAGAGTTCCCGGCCTTCCCGTCGCATCTCAAGAGGAGGCCCTCTCAACAGGAACGGCGAGAGGAACTCCAGGGTCGTGCCACCATTCCAAGAGTCCCCCAGATGTCTCAGTCCATTCCAGAGGAACCTCTTTTCCCTTCACCGGCTCGTCTTTCACGCCGAGGATCGACTCACACCAAGGTGGAACGTGGCACAGCCCTGTGGGAAAGCCTCGTGGGAAAGCCTCGAGGGAGAGCCTCGAGGGAAAGCCACAGATCCCTTGATCCACGTGACAGGAAGCGTGACACTACTGCTGCAGCTCGGGAGGAAAGCGCACGTGCATGCCCCCACTCGAGACGAGGCCTGACTCCCCTGGGGAGACTCAGAAGCACCCCAAGATCCATGGCAACACTGGAGAGGAAACCTCAGGTTCCGGCTCCGACTCCACACAAGGACTGAGGCCCCGGCATGGACGGGAGAGGAATCCCGAGAGGTCCCCTAGCAACTCGCATTGGGACTGGCCTTTCCTGAGGCCACCAGAGCGGGTCCCTGAGGTCCCCGTCGTAACTCGAGAAGACCTGCCACATCTCGAGATAATCCAGGAGGTTCTCCCCTCCAGGCGAGATGAGGCCCATTTCCGCTGAGGCGTCTCGAGGCTGATCACACCTCCCCTCTGGAACTACGAAAGGGTCCTTCACACCCTTGGTGCAAATCAAGAAGTTCCCCGACATACCCGTCTCCACTCGAGAGGAATCACGAGGGTCCCGCCCACATTCAGAGGAGCCCCGTTTCCGCCTCGTAGCTCGAGATGAGGGATCCTTTCCCTGCTTCGTCGGGAAAGAGTTACCGGCCTTCCCGTCGCATCTCAAGAGGAGGCCCTCTCAACAGGAACGGCGAGAGGAACTCCAGGGTCGTGCCACCATTCCAAGAGTCCCCCAGATGTCTCAGTCCATTCCAGAGGAACCTCTTTTCCCTTCACCGGCTCGTCTTTCACGCCGAGGATCGACTCACACCAAGGTGGCACGTGGCACAGCCGTGTGGGAAAGCCTCGTGGGAAAGCTTCGAGGGACAGCCTCGAGGGAAAGCCACAGATCCCTTGATCCACGTGACAGGAAGCGTGACACTACTGCTGCAGCTCGGGAGGAAAGGGCACGTGCATGCCCCCACTCGAGACGAGGCCTGACTCCCCTGGGGAGACTCAGAAGCACCCCAAGATCCATGGCAACACTGGAGAGGAATCCTCAGGTTCCGGCCCCGACTCCACACAAGGACTGAGGCCCCGGCATGGACGGGAGAGGAATCCCGAGAGGTCCCCTAGCAACTCGCATGGGGACTGGCCTTTCCTGAGGCCACCAGAGCGGGTCCCTGAGGTCCCCGTCGTAACTCGAGAAGACCTGCCACAACTCGAGAAAATCCAGGAGGTTCTCCCCTCCAGGCGAGATGAGGCCCATTTCCGCTGAGGCGTCTCGAGGCTGATCACACCTCCCCTCTGGAACTTCGAAAGGGTCCTTCACACCCTTGGTGCAAATCAAGAAGATCCCTGACATACCCGTCTCCACTCGAGAGGAATCAGGAGGGTCCCGCCCACATTCAGAGGAGCCCCGTTTCCGCCTCGTAGCTCGAGATGAGGGATCCTTTCCCTGCTTCGTCGGGAAAGATTTCCCGGCCTTCCCGTCGCATCTCAAGAGGAGGCCCTCTCTACAGTAACGGCGAGAGGAACTCCAGGGTCGTGCCACCATTCCAAGAGTCCCCCATATGTCTCAGTCCATTCCAGAGGAACCTCTTTTGCCTTCACCGGCTCGTCTTTCACGCCGAGGATCGACTCACACCAAGGTGGCACGTGGCACAGCCGTGTGGGAAAGCCTCGTGGGAAAGCCTCGAGGGACAGCCTCGAGGGAAAGCCACAGATCCCTTGATCCACGTGACAGGAAGCGTGACACTACTGCTGCAGCTCGGGAGGAAAGGGCACGTGCATGCCCCCACTCGAGACGAGGCCTGACTCCCCTGGGGAGACTCAGAAGCACCCCAAGATCCATGGCAACACTGGAGAGGAATCCTCAGGTTCCGGCCCCGACTCCACACAAGGACTGAGGCCCCGGCATGGACGGGAGAGGAATCCCGAGAGGTCCCCTAGCAACTCGCATGGGGACTGGCCTTTCCTGAGGCCACCAGAGCGGGTCCCTGAGGTCCCCGTCGTAACTCGAGAAGACCTGCCTCAACTCGAGAAAATCCAGGAGGTTCTCCCCTCCAGGCGAGATGAGGCCCATTTCCGCTGAGGCGTCTCGAGGCTGATCACACCTCCCCTCTGGAACTTCGAAAGGGTCCTTCACACCCTTGGTGCAAATCAAGAAGTTCCCCGACATACCCGTCTGCACTCGAGAGGAATCACGAGGGTCCCGCCCACATCCAGAGGAGCCCCGTTTCCGCCTCATAGCTCGAGATGAGGGATCCTTTGCCTGCTTCGTCGGGAAAGAGTTCCCGGCCTTCCCGTCGCATCTCAAGAGGAGGCCCTCTCTACAGTAACGGCGAGAGGAACTCCAGGGTCGTGCCACCATTCCAAGAGTCCCCCAGATGTCTCAGTCCATTCCAGAGGAACCTCTTTTGCCTTCACCGGCTCGTCTTTCACGCCGAGGATCGACTCACACCAAGGTGGCACGTGGCACAGCCCTGTGGGAAAGCCTCGTGGGAAAGCCTCGAGGGACAGCCTCGAGGGAAAGCCACAGATCCCTTGATCCACGTGACAGGAAGCGTGACACTACTGCTGCAGCTCGGGAGGAAAGCGCACGTGCATGCCCCCACTCGAGACGAGGCCTGACTCCCCTGGGGAGACTCAGAAGCACCCCAAGATCCATGGCAACACTGGAGAGGAATCCTCAGGTTCCGGCCCCGACTCCACACAAGGACTGAGGCCCCGGCATGGACGGGAGAGGAATCCCGAGAGGTCCCCTAGCAACTCGCATGGGGACTGGCCTTTCCTGAGGCCACCAGAGCGGGTAACTGAGGTCCCCGTCGTAACTCGAGAAGACCTGCCGCAACTCGAGAAAATCCAGGAGGTTCTCCCCTCCAGGCGATATGAGGCCCATTTCCGCTGAGGCGTCTCGAGGCTGATCACACCTCACCTCTGGAACTTCGAAAGGGTCCTTCACACCCTTGGTGCAAATCAAGAAGTTCCCCGACATACCCGTCTCCACTCGAGAGGAATCACGAGGGTCCCGCCCACATCCAGAGTAGCCCCGTTTCCGCCTCGTAGCTCGAGATGAGGGATCCTTTCCCTGCTTCGTCGGGAAAGAGTTCACGGCCTTCCCGTCGCACCTCAAGAGGAGGCCCTCTCAACAGGAACGGCGAGAGGAACTCCAGGGTCGTGCCACCATTCCAAGAGTCCCCCAGATGTCTCAGTCCATTCCAGAGGAACCTCTTTTGCCTTCACCGGCTCGTCTTTCACGCCGAGGATCGACTCACACCAAGGTGGCACGTGGCACAGCCCTGTGGGAAAGCCTCGTGGGAAAGCCTCGAGGGACAGCCTCGAGGGAAAGCCACAGATCCCTTGATCCACGTGACAGGAAGCGTGACACTACTGCTGCAGCTCGGGAGGAAAGCGCACGTGCATGCCCCCACTCGAGACGAGGCCTGACTCCCCTGGGGAGACTCAGAAGCACCCCAAGATCCATGGCAACACTGGAGAGGAATCCTCAGGTTCTGGCCCCGACTCCACACAAGGACTGAGGCCCCGGCATGGACGGGAGAGGAATCCCGAGAGGTCCCCTAGCAACTCGCATGGGGACTGGCCTTTCCTGAGGCCACCAGTGCGGGTCCCTGAGGTCCCCGTTGTAACTCGAGAAGACCTGCCGCAACTCGAGAAAATCCAGGAGGTTCTCCCCTCCAGGCGAGATGAGGCCCATTTCCGCTGAGGCGTCTCGAGGCTGATCACACCTCACCTCTGGAACTTCGAAAGGGTCCTTCACACCCTTGGTGCAAATCAAGAAGTTCCCCGACCTAGCCGTCTCCACTCGAGAGGAATCACGAGGGTCTCGCCCACATCCAGAGGAGCCCCGTTTCCGCCTCGTAGCTCGAGATGAGGGATCCTTTCCCTGCTTCGTCGGGAAAGAGTTCCCGGCGTTCCCGTCGCATCTCAAGAGGAGGCCCTCTCAACAGGAACGGCGAGAGGAACTCCAGGGTCGTGCCACCATTCCAAGAGTCCCCCAGATGTCTCAGTCCATTCCAGAGGAACCTCTTTTCCCTTCACCGGCTCGTCTTTCACGCCGAGGATCGACTCACACCAAGGTGGCACGTGGCACAGCCGTGTGGGAAAGCCTCGTGGGAAAGCTTCGACGACAGCCTCGAGGGAAAGCCACAGATCCCTTGATCCACGTGACAGGAAGCGTGACACTACTGCTGCAGCTCGGGAGGAAAGGGCACGTGCATGCCCCCACTCGAGACGAGTCCTGACTCCCCTGGGGAGACTCAGAAGCACCCCAAGATCCATGGCAACACTGGAGAGGAATCCTCAGGTTCCGGCCCCGACTCCACACAAGGACTGAGGCCCCGGCATGGACGGGAGAGGAATCCCGAGAGGTCCCCTAGCAACTCGCATGGGGACTGGCCTTTCCTGAGGCCACCAGTGCGGGTCCCTGAGGTCCCCGTCGTAACTCGAGAAGACCTGCCGCAACTCGAGAAAATCCAGGAGGTTCTCCCCTCCAGGCGAGATGAGGCCCATTTCCGCTGAGGCGTCTCGAGGCTGATCACACCTCCCCTCTGGAACTTCGAAAGGGTCCTTCACACCCTTGGTGCAAATCAAGAAGATCCCCGAAATACCCGTCTCCACTCGAGAGGAATCAGGAGGGTCCCGCCCACATTCAGAGGAGCCCCGTTTCCGCCTCGTAGCTCGAGATGAGGGATCCTTTCCCTGCTTCGTCGGGAAAGATTTCGCGGCCTTCCCGTCGCATCTCAAGAGGAGGCCCTCTCTACAGTAACGGCGAGAGGAACTCCAGGGTCGTGCCACCATTCCAAGAGTCCCCCATATGTCTCAGTCCATTCCAGAGGAACCTCTTTTGCCTTCACCGGCTCGTCTTTCACGCCGAGGATCGACTCACACCAAGGTGGCACGTGGCACAGCCGTGTGGGAAAGCCTCGTGGGAAAGCCTCGAGGGACAGCCTCGAGGGAAAGCCACAGATCCCTTGATCCACGTGACAGGAAGCGTGACACTACTGCTGCAGCTCGGGAGGAAAGGGCACGTGCATGCCCCCACTCGAGACGAAGCCTGACTCCCCTGGGGAGACTCAGAAGCACCCCAAGATCCATGGCAACACTGGAGAGGAATCCTCAGGTTCCGGCCCCGACTCCACACAAGGACTGAGGCCCCGGCATGGACGGGAGAGGAATCCCGAGAGGTCCCCTAGCAACTCGCATGGGGACTGGCCTTTCCTGAGGCCACCAGAGCGGGTCCCTGAGGTCCCCGTCGTAACTCGAGAAGACCTGCCTCAACTCGAGAAAATCCAGGAGGTTCTCCCCTCCAGGCGAGATGAGGCCCATTTCCGCTGAGGCGTCTCGAGGCTGATCACACCTCCCCTCTGGAACTTCGAAAGGGTCCTTCACACCCTTGGTGCAAATCAAGAAGTTCCCCGACATACCCGTCTGCACTCGAGAGGAATCACGAGGGTCCCGCCCACATCCAGAGGAGCCCCGTTTCCGCCTCATAGCTCGAGATGAGGGATCCTTTCCCTGCTTCGTCGGGAAAGAGTTCCCGGCCTTCCCGTCGCATCTCAAGAGGAGGCCCTCTCTACAGTAACGGCGAGAGGAACTCCAGGGTCGTGCCACCATTCCAAGAGTCCCCCATATGTCTCAGTCCATTCCAGAGGAACCTCTTTTGCCTTCACCGGCTCGTCTTTCACGCCGAGGATCGACTCACACCAAGGTGGCACGTGGCACAGCCCTGTGGGAAAGCCTCGTGGGAAAGCCTCGAGGGACAGCCTCGAGGGAAAGCCACAGATCCCTTGATCCACGTGACAGGAAGCGTGACACTACTGCTGCAGCTCGGGAGGAAAGCGCACGTGCATGCCCCCACTCGAGACGAGGCGTGACTCCCCTGGGGAGACTCAGAAGCACCCCAAGATCCATGGCAACACTGGAGAGGAATCCTCAGGTTCCGGCCCCGACTCCACACAAGGACTGAGGCCCCGGCATGGACGGGAGAGGAATCCCGAGAGGTCCCCTAGCAACTCGCATGGGGACTGGCCTTTCCTGAGGCCACCAGAGCGGGTAACTGAGGTCCCCGTCGTAACTCGAGAACACCTGCGGCAACTCGAGAAAATCCAGGAGGTTCTCCCCTCTAGGCGATATGAGGCCCATTTCCGCTGAGGCGTCTCGAGGCTGATCACACCTCACCTCTGGAACTTCGAAAGGGTCCTTCACACCCTTGGTGCAAATCAAGAAGTTCCCCGACATACCCGTCTCCACTCGAGAGGAATCACGAGGGTCACGCCCACATCCAGAGGAGCCCCGTTTCAGCCTCGTAGCTCGAGATGAGGGATCCTTTCCCTGCTTCGTCGGGAAAGAGTTCACGGCCTTCCCGTCGCACCTCAAGAGGAGGCCCTCTCAACAGGAACGGCGAGAGGAACTCCAGAGTCGTGCCACCATTCCAAGAGTCCCCCAGATGTCTCAGTCCATTCCAGAGGAACCTCTTTTGCCTTCACCGGCTCGTCTTTCACGCCGAGGATCGACTCACACCAAGGTGGCACGTGGCACAGCCCTGTGGGAAAGCCTCGTGGGAAAGCCTCGAGGGACAGCCTCGAGGGAAAGCCACAGATCCCTTGATCCACGTGACAGGAAGCGTGACACTACTGCTGCAGCTCGGGAGGAAAGCGCACGTGCATGCCCCCACTCGAGACGAGGCCTGACTCCCCTGGGGAGACTCAGAAGCACCCCAAGATCCATGGCAACACTGGAGAGGAATCCTCAGGTTCCGGCCCCGACTCCACACAAGGACTGAGGCCCCGGCATGGACGGGAGAGGAATCCCGAGAGGTCCCCTAGCAACTCGCATGGGGACTGGCCTTTCCTGAGGCCACCAGTGCGGGTCCCTGAGGTCCCCGTTGTAACTCGAGAAGACCTGCCGCAACTCGAGAAAATCCAGGAGGTTCTCCCCTCCAGGCGAGATGAGGCCCATTTCCGCTGAGGCGTCTCGAGGCTGATCACACCTCACCTCTGGAACTTCGAAAGGGTCCTTCACACCCTTGGTGCAAATCAAGAAGTTCCCCGACATACCCGTCTCCACTCGAGAGGAATCACGAGGGTCCCGCCCACATCCAGAGGAGCCCCGTTTCCGCCTCGTAGCTCGAGATGAGGGATCCTTTCCCTGCTTCGTCGGGAAAGAGTTCCCGGCCTTCCCGTCGCATCTCAAGAGGAGGCCCTCTCAACAGGAACGGCGAGAGGAACTCCAGGGTCGTGCCACCATTCCAAGAGTCCCCCAGATGTCTCAGTCCATTCCAGAGGAACCTCTTTTCCCTTCACCGGCTCGTCTTTCACGCCGAGGATCGACTCACACCAAGGTGGCACGTGGCACAGCCCTGTGGGAAAGCCTCGTGGGAAAGCCTCGAGGGACAGCCTCGAGGGAAAGCCACAGATCCCTTGATCCACGTGACAGGAAGCGTGACACTACTGCTGCAGCTCGGGAGGAAAGCGCACGTGCATGCCCCCACTCGAGACGAGGCCTGACTCCCCTGGGGAGACTCAGAAGCACCCCAAGATCCATGGCAACACTGGAGAGGAAACCTCAGGTTCCGGCTCCGACTCCACACAAGGACTGAGGCCCCGGCATGGACGGGAGAGGAATCCCGAGAGGTCCCCTAGCAACTCGCATTGGGACTGGCCTTTCCTGAGGCCACCAGAGCGGGTCCCTGAGGTCCCCGTCGTAACTCGAGAAGACCTGCCACATCTCGAGATAATCCAGGAGGTTCTCCCCTCCAGGCGAGATGAGGCCCATTTCCGCTGAGGCGTCTCGAGGCTGATCACACCTCCCCTCTGGAACTACGAAAGGGTCCTTCACACCCTTGGTGCAAATCAAGAAGTTCCCCGACATACCCGTCTCCACTCGAGAGGAATCACGAGGGTCCCGCCCACATTCAGAGGAGCCCCGTTTCCGCCTCGTAGCTCGAGATGAGGGATCCTTTCCCTGCTTCGTCGGGAAAGAGTTCCCGGCGTTCCCGTCGCATCTCAAGAGGAGGCCCTCTCAACAGGAACGGCGAGAGGAACTCCAGGGTCGTGCCACCATTCCAAGAGTCCCCCAGATGTCTCAGTCCATTCCAGAGGAACCTCTTTTCCCTTCACCGGCTCGTCTTTCACGCCGAGGATCGACTCACACCAAGGTGGCACCTGGCACAGCCGTGTGGGAAAGCCTCGTGGGAAAGCTTCGAGGGATAGCCTCGAGGGAAAGCCACAGATCCCTTGATCCACGTGACAGGAAGCGTGACACTACTGCTGCAGCTCGGGAGGAAAGGGCACGTGCATGCCCCCACTCGAGACGAGTCCTGACTCCCCTGGGGAGACTCAGAAGCACCCCAAGATCCATGGCAACACTGGAGAGGAATCCTCAGGTTCCGGCCCCGACTCCACACAAGGACTGAGGCCCCGGCATGGACGGGAGAGGAATCCCGAGAGGTCCCCTAGCAACTCGCATGGGGACTGGCCTTTCCTGAGGCCACCAGAGCGGGTCCCTGAGGTCCCCGTCGTAACTCGAGAAGACCTGCCGCAACTCGAGAAAATCCAGGAGGTTCTCCCCTCCAGGCGAGATGAGGCCCATTTCCGCTGAGGCGTCTCGAGGCTGATCACACCTCCCCTCTGGAACTTCGAAAGGGTCCTTCACACCCTTGGTGCAAATCAAGAAGATCCCCGACATAGCCGTCTCCACTCGAGAGGAATCAGGAGGGTCCCGCCCACATTCAGAGGAGCCCCGTTTCCGCCTCGTAGCTCGAGATGAGGGATCCTTTCCCTGCTTCGTCGGGAAAGATTTCGCGGCCTTCCCGTCGCATCTCAAGAGGAGGCCCTCTCTACAGTAACGGCGAGAGGAACTCCAGGGTCGTGCCACCATTCCAAGAGTCCCCCATATGTCTCAGTCCATTCCAGAGGAACCTCTTTTGCCTTCACCGGCTCGTCTTTCACGCCGAGGATCGACTCACACCAAGGTGGCACGTGGCACAGCCGTGTGGGAAAGCCTCGTGGGAAAGCCTCGAGGGACAGCCTCGAGGGAAAGCCACAGATCCCTTGATCCACGTGACAGGAAGCGTGACACTACTGCTGCAGCTCGGGAGGAAAGGGCACGTGCATGCCCCCACTCGAGACGAGGCCTGACTCCCCTGGGGAGACTCAGAAGCACCCCAAGATCCATGGCAACACTGGAGAGGAATCCTCAGGTTCCGGCCCCGACTCCACACAAGGACTGAGGCCCCGGCATGGACGGGAGAGGAATCCCGAGAGGTCCCCTAGCAACTCGCATGGGGACTGGCCTTTCCTGAGGCCACCAGAGCGGGTCCCTGAGGTCCCCGTCGTAACTCGAGAAGACCTGCCTCAACTCGAGAAAATCCAGGAGGTTCTCCCCTCCAGGCGAGATGAGGCCCATTTCCGCTGAGGCGTCTCGAGGCTGATCACACCTCCCCTCTGGAACTTCGAAAGGGTCCTTCACACCCTTGGTGCAAATCAAGAAGTTCCCCGACCTAGCCGTCTCCACTCGAGAGGAATCACGAGCGTCCCGCCCACATCCAGAGGAGCCCCGTTTCCGCCTCATAGCTCGAGATGAGGGGTCCTTTCCCTGCTTCGTCGGGAAAGAGTTCCCGGCCTTCCCGTCGCATCTCAAGAGGAGGCCCTCTCTACAGTAACGGCGAGAGGAACTCCAGGGTCGTGCCACCATTCCAAGAGTCCCCCATATGTCTCAGTCCATTCCAGAGGAACCTCTTTTGCCTTCACCGGCTCGTCTTTCACGCCGAGGATCGACTCACACCAATGTGGCACGTGGCACAGCCCTGTGGGAAAGCCTCGTGGGAAAGCCTCGAGGGACAGCCTCGAGGGAAAGCCACAGATCCCTTGATCCACGTGACAGGAAGCGTGACACTACTGCTGCAGCTCGGGAGGAAAGCGCACGTGCATGCCCCCACTCGAGACGAGGCCTGACTCCCCTGGGGAGACTCAGAAGCACCCCAAGATCCATGGCAACACTGGAGAGGAATCCTCAGGTTCCGGCCCCGACTCCACACAAGGACTGAGGCCCCGGCATGGACGGGAGAGGAATCCCGAGAGGTCCCCTATCAACTCGCATGGGGACTGGCCTTTCCTGAGGCCACCAGAGCGGGTCCCTGAGGTCCCAGTCGTAACTCGAGAAGACCTGCCGCAACTCGAGAAAATCCAGGAGGTTCTCCCCTCCAGGCGAGATGAGGCCCATTTCCGCTGAGGCGTCTCGAGGCTGATCACACCTCCCCTCTGGAACTTCGAAAGGGTCCTTCACACCCTTGGTGCAAATCAAGAAGTTCCCCGACATACCCGTCTCCACTCGAGAGGAATCACGAGGGTCCCGCCCACATCCAGAGGAGCCCCGTTTCCGCCTCGTAGCTCGAGATGAGGGATCCTTTCCCTGCTTCGTCGGGAAAGAGTTCCCGGCGTTCCCGTCGCATCTCAAGAGGAGGCCCTCTCTACAGGAACGGCGAGAGGAACTCCAGGGTCGTGCCACCATTCCAAGAGTCCCCCAGATGTCTCAGTCCATTCCAGAGGAACCTCTTTTCCCTTCACCGGCTCGTCTTTCACGCCGAGGATCGACTCACACCAAGGTGGCACGTGGCACAGCCCTGTGGGAAAGCCTCGTGGGAAAGCCTCGAGGGACAGCCTCGAGGGAAAGCCACAGATCCCTTGATCCACGTGACAGGAAGCGTGACACTACTGCTGCAGCTCGGGAGGAAAGCGCACGTGCATGCCCCCACTCGAGACGAGGCCTGACTCCCCTGGGGAGACTCAGAAGCACCCCAAGATCCATGGCAACACTGGAGAGGAATCCTCAGGTTCCGGCCCCGACTCCACACAAGGACTGAGGCCCCGGCATGGACGGGAGAGGAATCCCGAGAGGGCCCCTAGAAACTCGCATGGGGACTGGCCTTTCCTGAGGCCACCAGAGCGGGTCCCTGAGGTCCCCGTCGTAACTCGAGAAGACCTGCCGCAACTCGAGAAAATCCAGGAGGTTCTCCCCTCCAGGCGAGATGAGGCCCATTTCTGCTGAGGCGTCTCGAGGCTGATCACACCTCACCTCTGGAACTTTGAAAGGGTCCTTCACACCCTTGGTGCAAATCAAGAAGTTCCCCGACATACCCGTCTCCACTCGAGAGGAATCACGAGGGTCCCGCCCACATCCAGAGGAGCCCCGTTTCCGCCTCGTAGCTCGAGATGAGGGATCCTTTCCCTGCTTCGTCGGGAAAGAGTTCCCGGCGTTCCCGTCGCATCTCAAGAGGAGGCCCTCTCAACAGGAACGGCGAGAGGAACTCCAGGGTCGTGCCACCATTCCAAGAGTCCCCCAGATGTCTCAGTCCATTCCAGAGGAACCTCTTTTCCCTTCACCGGCTCGTCTTTCACGCCGAGGATCGACTCACACCAAGGTGGCACAGCCCTGTGGGAAAGCCTCGTGGGAAAGCCTCGAGGGACAGCCTCGAGGGAAAGCGACAGATCCCTTGATCCACGTGACAGGAAGCGTGACACTACTGCTGCAGCTCGGGAGGAAAGCGCACGTGCATGCCCCCACTCGAGACGAGGCCTGACTCCCCTGGGGAGACTCAGAAGCACCCCAAGATCCATGGCAACACTGGAGAGGAATCCTCAGGTTCCGGCCCCGACTCCACACAAGGACTGAGGCCCCGGCATGGACGGGAGAGGAATCCCGAGAGGTCCCCTAGCAACTCGCATGGGGACTGGCCTTTCCTGAGGCCACCAGAGCGGGTCCCTGAGGTCCCCGTCGTAACTCGAGAAGACCTGCCTCAACTCGAGAAAATCCAGGAGGTTCTCCCCTCCAGGCGAGATGAGGCCCATTTCCGCTGAGGCGTCTCGAGGCTGATCACACCTCCCCTCTGGAACTTCGAAAGGGTCCTTCACACCCTTGGTGCAAATCAAGAAGTTCCCCGACATACCCGTCTGCACTCGAGAGGAATCACGAGGGTCCCGCCCACATCCAGAGGAGCCCCGTTTCCGCCTCATAGCTCGAGATGAGGGATCCTTTCCCTGCTTCGTCGGGAAAGAGTTCCCGGCCTTCCCGTCGCATCTCAAGAGGAGGCCCTCTCTACAGTAACGGCGAGAGGAACTCCAGGGTCGTGCCACCATTCCAAGAGTCCCCCATATGTCTCAGTCCATTCCAGAGGAACCTCTTTTGCCTTCACCGGCTCGTCTTTCACGCCGAGGATTGACTCACACCAAGGTGGCACGTGGCACAGCCCTGTGGGAAAGCCTCGTGGGAAAGCCTCGAGGGACAGCCTCGAGGGAAAGCCACAGATCCCTTGATCCACGTGACAGGAAGCGTGACACTACTGCTGCAGCTAGGGAGGAAAGCGCACGTGCATGCCCCCACTCGAGACGAGGCGTGACTCCCCTGGGGAGACTCAGAAGCACCCCAAGATCCATGGCAACACTGGAGAGGAATCCTCAGGTTCCGGCCCCGACTCCACACAAGGACTGAGGCCCCGGCATGGACGGGAGAGGAATCCCGAGAGGTCCCCTAGCAACTCGCATGGGGACTGGCCTTTCCTGAGGCCACCAGAGCGGGTAACTGAGGTCCCCGTCGTAACTCGAGAACACCTGCGGCAACTCGAGAAAATCCAGGAGGTTCTCCCCTCCAGGCGATATGAGGCCCATTTCCGCTGAGGCGTCTCGAGGCTGATCACACCTCACCTCTGGAACTTCGAAAGGGTCCTTCACACCCTTGGTGCAAATCAAGAAGTTCCCCGACATACCCGTCTCCACTCGAGAGGAATCACGAGGGTCACGCCCACATCCAGAGGAGCCCCGTTTCCGCCTCGTAGCTCGAGATGAGGGATCCTTTCCCTGCTTCGTCGGGAAAGAGTTCACGGCCTTCCCGTCGCACCTCAAGAGGAGGCCCTCTCAACAGGAACGGCGAGAGGAACTCCAGGGTCGTGCCACCATTCCAAGAGTCCCCCAGATGTCTCAGTCCATTCCAGAGGAACCTCTTTTGCCTTCACCGGCTCGTCTTTCACGCCGAGGATCGACTCACACCAAGGTGGCACGTGGCACAGCCCTGTGGGAAAGCCTCGTGGGAAAGCCTCGAGGGACAGCCTCGAGGGAAAGCCACAGATCCCTTGATCCACGTGACAGGAAGCGTGACACTACTGCTGCAGCTCGGGAGGAAAGCGCACGTGCATGCCCCCACTCGAGACGAGGCCTGACTCCCCTGGGGAGACTCAGAAGCACCCCAAGATCCATGGCAACACTGGAGAGGAATCCTCAGGTTCCGGCCCCGACTCCACACAAGGACTGAGGCCCCGGCATGGACGGGAGAGGAATCCCGAGAGGTCCCCTAGCAACTCGCATGGGGACTGGCCTTTCCTGAGGCCACCAGTGCGGGTCCCTGAGGTCCCCGTTGTAACTCGAGAAGACCTGCCGCAACTCGAGAAAATCCAGGAGGTTCTCCCCTCCAGGCGAGATGAGGCCCATTTCCGCTGAGGCGTCTCGAGGCTGATCACACCTCACCTCTGGAACTTCGAAAGGGTCCTTCACACCCTTGGTGCAAATCAAGAAGTTCCCCGACATACCCGTCTCCACTCGAGAGGAATCACGAGGGTCCCGCCCACATCCAGAGGAGCCCCGTTTCCGCCTCGTAGCTCGAGATGAGGGATCCTTTCCCTGCTTCGTCGGGAAAGAGTTCCCGGCCTTCCCGTCGCATCTCAAGAGGAGGCCCTCTCAACAGGAACGGCGAGAGGAACTCCAGGGTCGTGCCACCATTCCAAGAGTCCCCCAGATGTCTCAGTCCATTCCAGAGGAACCTCTTTTCCCTTCACCGGCTCGTCTTTCACGCCGAGGATCGACTCACACCAAGGTGGCACGTGGCACAGCCCTGTGGGAAAGCCTCGTGGGAAAGCCTCGAGGGACAGCCTCGAGGGAAAGCCACAGATCCCTTGATCCACGTGACAGGAAGCGTGACACTACTGCTGCATCTCGGGAGGAAAGCGCACGTGCATGCCCCCACTCGAGACGAGGCCTGACTCCCCTGGGGAGACTCAGAAGCACCCCAAGATCCATGGCAACACTGGAGAGGAAACCTCAGGTTCCGGCTCCGACTCCACACAAGGACTGAGGCCCCGGCATGGACGGGAGAGGAATCCCGAGAGGTCCCCTAGCAACTCGCATTGGGACTGGCCTTTCCTGAGGCCACCAGAGCGGGTCCCTGAGGTCCCCGTCGTAACTCGAGAAGACCTGCCACATCTCGAGATAATCCAGGAGGTTCTCCCCTCCAGGCGAGATGAGGCCCATTTCCGCTGAGGCGTCTCGAGGCTGATCACACCTCCCCTCTGGAACTACGAAAGGGTCCTTCACACCCTTGGTGCAAATCAAGAAGTTCCCCGACATACCCGTCTCCACTCGAGAGGAATCACGAGGGTCCCGCCCACATTCAGAGGAGCCCCGTTTCCGCCTCGTAGCTCGAGATGAGGGATCCTTTCCCTGCTTCGTCGGGAAAGAGTTCCCGGCGTTCCCGTCGCATCTCAAGAGGAGGCCCTCTCAACAGGAACGGCGAGAGGAACTCCAGGGTCGTGCCACCATTCCAAGAGTCCCCCAGATGTCTCAGTCCATTCCAGAGGAACCTCTTTTCCCTTCACCGGCTCGTCTTTCACGCCGAGGATCGACTCACACCAAGGTGGCACCTGGCACAGCCGTGTGGGAAAGCCTCGTGGGAAAGCTTCGAGGGATAGCCTCGAGGGAAAGCCACAGATCCCTTGATCCACGTGACAGGAAGCGTGACACTACTGCTGCAGCTCGGGAGGAAAGGGCACGTGCATGCCCCCACTCGAGACGAGTCCTGACTCCCCTGGGGAGACTCAGAAGCACCCCAAGATCCATGGCAACACTGGAGAGGAATCCTCAGGTTCCGGCCCCGACTCCACACAAGGACTGAGGCCCCGGCATGGACGGGAGAGGAATCCCGAGAGGTCCCCTAGCAACTCGCATGGGGACTGGCCTTTCCTGAGGCCACCAGAGCGGGTCCCTGAGGTCCCCGTCGTAACTCGAGAAGACCTGCCGCAACTCGAGAAAATCCAGGAGGTTCTCCCCTCCAGGCGAGATGAGGCCCATTTCCGCTGAGGCGTCTCGAGGCTGATCACACCTCCCCTCTGGAACTTCGAAAGGGTCCTTCACACCCTTGGTGCAAATCAAGAAGATCCCCGACATAGCCGTCTCCACTCGAGAGGAATCAGGAGGGTCCCGCCCACATTCAGAGGAGCCCCGTTTCCGCCTCGTAGCTCGAGATGAGGGATCCTTTCCCTGCTTCGTCGGGAAAGATTTCCCGGCCTTCCCGTCGCATCTCAAGAGGAGGCCCTCTCTACAGTAACGGCGAGAGGAACTCCAGGGTCGTGCCACCATTCCAAGAGTCCCCCATATGTCTCAGTCCATTCCAGAGGAACCTCTTTTGCCTTCACCGGCTCGTCTTTCACGCCGAGGATCGACTCACACCAAGGTGGCACGTGGCACAGCCGTGTGGGAAAGCCTCGTGGGAAAGCCTCGAGGGACAGCCTCGAGGGAAAGCCACAGATCCCTTGATCCACGTGACAGGAAGCGTGACACTACTGCTGCAGCTCGGGAGGAAAGCGCACGTGCATGCCCCCACTCGAGACGAGGCCTGACTCCCCTGGGGAGACTCAGAAGCACCCCAAGATCCATGGCAACACTGGAGAGGAATCCTCAGGTTCCGGCCCCGACTCCACACAAGGACTGAGGCCCCGGCATGGACGGGAGAGGAATCCCGAGAGGTCCCCTAGCAACTCGCATGGGGACTGGCCTTTCCTGAGGCCACCAGAGCGGGTCCCTGAGGTCCCCGTCGTAACTCGAGAAGACCTGCCTCAACTCGAGAAAATCCAGGAGGTTCTCCCCTCCAGGCGAGATGAGGCCCATTTCCGCTGAGGCGTCTCGAGGCTGATCACACCTCCCCTCTGGAACTTCGAAAGGGTCCTTCACACCCTTGGTGCAAATCAAGAAGTTCCCCGACCTAGCCGTCTCCACTCGAGAGGAATCACGAGGGTCCCGCCCACATCCAGAGGAGCCCCGTTTCCGCCTCATAGCTCGAGATGAGGGGTCCTTTCCCTGCTTCGTCGGGAAAGAGTTCCCGGCCTTCCCGTCGCATCTCAAGAGGAGGCCCTCTCTACAGTAACGGCGAGAGGAACTCCAGGGTCGTGCCACCATTCCAAGAGTCCCCCATATGTCTCAGTCCATTCCAGAGGAACCTCTTTTGCCTTCACCGGCTCGTCTTTCACGCCGAGGATCGACTCACACCAAGGTGGCACGTGGCACAGCCCTGTGGGAAAGCCTCGTGGGAAAGCCTCGAGGGACAGCCTCGAGGGAAAGCCACAGATCCCTTGATCCACGTGACAGGAAGCGTGACACTACTGCTGCAGCTCGGGAGGAAAGCGCACGTGCATGCCCCCACTCGAGACGAGGCCTGACTCCCCTGGGGAGACTCAGAAGCACCCCAAGATCCATGGCAACACTGGAGAGGAATCCTCAGGTTCCGGCCCCGACTCCACACAAGGACTGAGGCCCCGGCATGGACGGGAGAGGAATCCCGAGAGGTCCCCTAGCAACTCGCATGGGGACTGGCCTTTCCTGAGGCCACCAGAGCGGGTCCCTGAGGTCCCAGTCGTAACTCGAGAAGACCTGCCGCAACTCGAGAAAATCCAGGAGGTTCTCCCCTCCAGGCGAGATGAGGCCCATTTCCGCTGAGGCGTCTCGAGGCTGATCACACCTCCCCTCTGGAACTTCGAAAGGGTCCTTCACACCCTTGGTGCAAATCAAGAAGTTCCCCGACATACCCGTCTCCACTCGAGAGGAATCACGAGGGTCCCGCCCACATCCAGAGGAGCCCCGTTTCCGCCTCGTAGCTCGAGATGAGGGATCCTTTCCCTGCTTCGTCGGGAAAGAGTTCCCGGCCTTCCCGTCGCATCTCAAGAGGAGGCCCTCTCAACAGGAACGGCGAGAGGAACTCCAGGGTCGTGCCACCATTCCAAGAGTCCCCCAGATGTCTCAGTCCATTCCAGAGGAACCTCTTTTCCCTTCACCGGCTCGTCTTTCACGCCGAGGATCGACTCACACCAAGGTGGCACGTGGCACAGCCCTGTGGGAAAGCCTCGTGGGAAAGCCTCGAGGGACAGCCTCGAGGGAAAGCCACAGATCCCTTGATCCACGTGACAGGAAGCGTGACACTACTGCTGCAGCTCGGGAGGAAAGCGCACGTGCATGCCCCCACTCGAGACGAGGCCTGACTCCCCTGGGGAGACTCAGAAGCACCCCAAGATCCATGGCAACACTGGAGAGGAATCCTCAGGTTCCGGCCCCGACTCCACACAAGGACTGAGGCCCCGGCATGGACGGGAGAGGAATCCCGAGAGGGCCCCTAGAAACTCGCATGGGGACTGGCCTTTCCTGAGGCCACCAGAGCGGGTCCCTGAGGTCCCCGTCGTAACTCGAGAAGACCTGCCGCAACTCGAGAAAATCCAGGAGGTTCTCCCCTCCAGGCGAGATGAGGCCCATTTCTGCTGAGGCGTCTCGAGGCTGATCACACCTCACCTCTGGAACTTTGAAAGGCTCCTTCACACCCTTGGTGCAAATCAAGAAGTTCCCCGACATACCCGTCTCCACTCGAGAGGAATCACGAGGGTCCCGCCCACATCCAGAGGAGCCCCGTTTCCGCCTCGTAGCTCGAGATGAGGGATCCTTTCCCTGCTTCGTCGGGAAAGAGTTCCCGGCGTTCCCGTCGCATCTCAAGAGGAGGCCCTCTCAACAGGAACGGCGAGAGGAACTCCAGGGTCGTGCCACCATTCCAAGAGTCCCCCAGATGTCTCAGTCCATTCCAGAGGAACCTCTTTTCCCTTCACCGGCTCGTCTTTCACGCCGAGGATCGACTCACACCAAGGTGGCACAGCCCTGTGGGAAAGCCTCGTGGGAAAGCCTCGAGGGACAGCCTCGAGGGAAAGCGACAGATCCCTTGATCCACGTGACAGGAAGCGTGACACTACTGCTGCAGCTCGGGAGGAAAGCGCACGTGCATGCCCCCACTCGAGACGAGGCCTGACTCCCCTGGGGAGACTCAGAAGCACCCCAAGATCCATGGCAACACTGGAGAGGAATCCTCAGGTTCCGGCCCCGACTCCACACAAGGACTGAGGCCCCGGAATGGACGGGAGAGGAATCCCGAGAGGTCCCCTAGCAACTCGCATGGGGACTGGCCTTTCCTGAGGCCACCAGAGCGGGTCCCTGAGGTCCCCGTCGTAACTCGAGAAGACCTGCCGCAACTCGAGAAAATCCAGGAGGTTCTCCCCTCCAGGCGAGATGAGGCCCATTTCCGCTGAGGCGTCTCGAGGCTGATCACACCTCACGTCTGGAACTTCGAAAGGGTCCTTCACACCCTTGGTGCAAATCAAGAAGTTCCCCGACCTAGCCGTCTCCACTCGAGAGGAATCACGAGGGTCCCGCCCACATCCAGAGGAGCCCTGTTTCCGCCTCGTAGCTCGAGATGAGGGATCCTTTCCCTGCTTCGTCGGGAAAGAGTTCCCGGCCGTCCCGTCGCACCTCAAGAGCAGGCCCTCTCAACAGGAACGGCGAGAGGAACTCCAGGGTCGTGCCACCATTCCAAGAGTCCCCCAGATGTCTCAGTCCATTCCAGAGGAACCTCTTTTCCCTTCACCGGCTCCTCTTTCACGCCGAGGATCGACTCACACCAAGGTGGCACGTGGCACAGCCCTGTGGGAAAGCCTCGTGGGAAAGCCTCGAGGGACAGCCTCGAGGGAAAGCCACAGATCCCTTGATCCACGTGACAGGAAGCGTGACACTACTGCTGCAGCTCGGGAGGAAAGCGCACGTGCATGCCCCCACTCGAGACGAGGCCTGACTCCCCTGGGGAGACTCAGAAGCACCCCAAGATCCATGGCAACACTGGAGAGGAATCCTCAGGTTCCGGCCCCGACTCCACACAAGGACTGAGGCCCCGGCATGGACGGGAGAGGAATCCCGAGAGGTCCCCTAGCAACTCGCATGGGGACTGGCCTTTCCTGAGGCCACCAGAGCGGGTCCCTGAGGTCCCAGTCGTAACTCGAGAAGACCTGCCGCAACTCGAGAAAATCCAGGAGGTTCTCCCCTCCAGGCGAGATGAGGCCCATTTCCGCTGAGGCGTCTCGAGGCTGATCACACCTCCCCTCTGGAACTTCGAAAGGGTCCTTCACACCCTTGGTGCAAATCAAGAAGTTCCCCGACATACCCGTCTCCACTCGAGAGGAATCACGAGGGTCCCGCCCACATCCAGAGGAGCCCCGTTTCCGCCTCGTAGCTCGAGATGAGGGATCCTTTCCCTGCTTCGTCGGGAAAGAGTTCCCGGCCTTCCCGTCGCATCTCAAGAGGAGGCCCTCTCTACAGGAACGGCGAGAGGAACTCCAGGGTCGTGCCACCATTCCAAGAGTCCCCCAGATGTCTCAGTCCATTCCAGAGGAACCTCTTTTCCCTTCACCGGCTCGTCTTTCACGCCGAGGATCGACTCACACCAAGGTGGCACGTGGCACAGCCCTGTGGGAAAGCCTCGTGGGAAAGCCTCGAGGGACAGCCTCGAGGGAAAGCCACAGATCCCTTGATCCACGTGACAGGAAGCGTGACACTACTGCTGCAGCTCGGGAGGAAAGCGCACGTGCATGCCCCCACTCGAGACGAGGCCTGACTCCCCTGGGGAGACTCAGAAGCACCCCAAGATCCATGGCAACACTGGAGAGGAATGCTCAGGTTCCGGCCCCGACTCCACACAAGGACTGAGGCCCCGGCATGGACGGGAGAGGAATCCCGAGAGGTCCCCTAGCAACTCGCATGGGGACTGGCCTTTCCTGAGGCCACCAGAGCGGGTCCCTGAGTTCCCCGTTGTAACTCGAGAAGACCTGCCGCAACTCGAGAAAATCCAGGAGGTTCTCCCCACCAGGCGAGATGAGGCCCATTTCCGCTGAGGCGTCTCGAGCCTGATCACACCTCACCTCTGGAACTTCGAAAGGGTCCTTCACACCCTTGGTGCAAATCAAGAAGTTCCCCGACATACCCGTCTCCACTCGAGAGGAATCACGAGGGTCCCGCCCACATCCAGAGGAGCCCCGTTTCCGCCTCGTAGCTCGAGATGAGGGATCCTTTCCCTGCTTCGTCGGGAAAGAGTTCCCGGCCTTCCCGTCGCATCTCAAGAGGAGGCCCTCTCTACAGGAACGGCGAGAGGAACTCCAGGGTCGTGCCACCATTCCAAGAGTCCCCCAGATGTCTCAGTCCATTCCAGAGGAACCTCTTTTCCCTTCACCGGCTCGTCTTTCACGCCGAGGATCGACTCACACCAAGGTGGCACGTGGCACAGCCCTGTGGGAAAGCCTCGTGGGAAAGCCTCGAGGGACAGCCTCGAGGGAAAGCCACAGATCCCTTGATCCACGTGACAGGAAGCGTGACACTACTGCTGCAGCTCGGGAGGAAAGCGCACGTGCATGCCCCCACTCGAGACGAGGCCTGACTCCCCTGGGGAGACTCAGAAGCACCCCAAGATCCATGGCAACACTGGAGAGGAATCCTCAGGTTCCGGCCCCGACTCCACACAAGGACTGAGGCCCCGGCATGGACGGGAGAGGAATCCCGAGAGGGCCCCTAGAAACTCGCATGGGGACTGGCCTTTCCTGAGGCCACCAGAGCGGGTCCCTGAGGTCCCCGTCGTAACTCGAGAAGACCTGCCGCAACTCGAGAAAATCCAGGAGGTTCTCCCCTCCAGGCGAGATGAGGCCCATTTCTGCTGAGGCGTCTCGAGGCTGATCACACCTCACCTCTGGAACTTTGAAAGGCTCCTTCACACCCTTGGTGCAAATCAAGAAGTTCCCCGACATACCCGTCTCCACTCGAGAGGAATCACGAGGGTCCCGCCCACATCCAGAGGAGCCCCGTTTCCGCCTCGTAGCTCGAGATGAGGGATCCTTTCCCTGCTTCGTCGGGAAAGAGTTCCCGGCCTTCCCGTCGCATCTCAAGAGGAGGCCCTCTCAACAGGAACGGCGAGAGGAACTCCAGGGTCGTGCCACCATTCCAAGAGTCCCCCAGATGTCTCAGTCCATTCCAGAGGAACCTCTTTTCCCTTCACCGGCTCGTCTTTCACGCCGAGGATCGACTCACACCAAGGTGGCACAGCCCTGTGGGAAAGCCTCGTGGGAAAGCCTCGAGGGACAGCCTCGAGGGAAAGCCACAGATCCCTTGATCCACGTGACAGGAAGCGTGACACTACTGCTGCAGCTCGGGAGGAAAGCGCACGTGCATGCCCCCACTCGAGACGAGGCCTGACTCCCCTGGGGAGACTCAGAAGCACCCCAAGATCCATGGCAACACTGGAGAGGAATCCTCAGGTTCCGGCCCCGACTCCACACAAGGACTGAGGCCCCGGCATGGACGGGAGAGGAATCCCGAGAGGTCCCCTAGCAACTCGCATGGGGACTGGCCTTTCCTGAGGCCACCAGAGCGGGTCCCTGAGGTCCCCGTCGTAACTCGAGAAGACCTGCCGCAACTCGAGAAAATCCAGGAGGTTCTCCCCTCCAGGCGAGATGAGGCCCATTTCCGCTGAGGCGTCTCGAGGCTGATCACACCTCACGTCTGGAACTTCGAAAGGGTCCTTCACACCCTTGGTGCAAATCAAGAAGTTCCCCGACCTAGCCGTCTCCACTCGAGAGGAATCACGAGGGTCCCGCCCACATCCAGAGGAGCCCTGTTTCCGCCTCGTAGCTCGAGATGAGGGATCCTTTCCCTGCTTCGTCGGGAAAGAGTTCCCGGCCGTCCCGTCGCACCTCAAGAGCAGGCCCTCTCAACAGGAACGGCGAGAGGAACTCCAGGGTCGTGCCACCATTCCAAGAGTCCCCCAGATGTCTCAGTCCATTCCAGAGGAACCTCTTTTCCCTTCACCGGCTCGTCTTTCACGCCGAGGATCGACTCACACCAAGGTGGCACGTGGCACAGCCCTGTGGGAAAGCCTCGTGGGAAAGCCTCGAGGGACAGCCTCGAGGGAAAGCCACAGATCCCTTGATCCACGTGACAGGAAGCGTGACACTACTGCTGCAGCTCGGGAGGAAAGCGCACGTGCATGCCCCCACTCGAGACGAGGCCTGACTCCCCTGGGGAGACTCAGAAGCACCCCAAGATCCATGGCAACACTGGAGAGGAATGCTCAGGTTCCGGCCCCGACTCCACACAAGGACTGAGGCCCCGGCATGGACGGGAGAGGACTCCCGAGAGGTCCCCTAGCAACTCGCATGGGGACTGGCCTTTCCTGAGGCCACCAGAGCGGGTCCCTGAGGTCCCCGTTGTAACTCGAGAAGACCTGCCGCAACTCGAGAAAATCCAGGAGGTTCTCCCCACCAGGCGAGATGAGGCCCATTTCCGCTGAGGCGTCTCGAGCCTGATCACACCTCACCTCTGGAACTTCGAAAGGATCTTTCACACCCTTGGTGCAAATCAAGAAGTTCCCCGACATACCCGTCTCCACTCGAGAGGAATCACGAGGGTCCCGCCCACATTCAGAGGAGCCCCGTTTCCGCCTCGTAGCTCGAGATGAGGGATCCTTTCCCTGCTTCGTCGGGAAAGAGTTCCCGGCGTTCCCGTCGCATCTCAAGAGGAGGCCCTCTCTACAGGAACGGCGAGAGGAACTCCAGGTTCGTGCCACCATTCCAAGAGTCCCCCAGATGTCTCAGTCCATTCCAGAGGAACCTCTTTTCCCTTCACCGGCTCGTCTTTCACGCCGAGGATCGACTCCCACCAAGGTGGCACTTGGCACAGCCCTGTGGGAAAGCCTCGTGGGAAACCCTCGAGGGACAGCCTCGAGGGAAAGCCACAGATCCCTTGATCCACGTGACAGGAAGCGTGACACTACTGCTGCAGCTCGGGAGGAAAGCGCACGTGCATGCCCCCACTCGAGACGAGGCCTGACTCCCCTGGGGAGACTCAGAAGCACCCCAGGATCCATGGCAACACTGGAGAGGAATGCTCAGGTTCCGGCCCCGACTCCACACAAGGACTGAGGCCCCGGCATGGACGGGAGAGGAATCCCGAGAGGTCCCCTAGCAACTCGCATGGGGACTGGCCTTTCCTGAGGCCACCAGAGCGGGTCCCTGAGGTCCCCGTCGTAACTCGAGAAGACCTGCCACATCTCGAGATAATCCAGGAGGTTCTCCCCTCCAGGCGAGATGAGGCCCATTTCCGCTGAGGCGTCTCGAGGCTGATCACACCTCCCCTCTGGAACTTTGAAAGGGTCCTTCACACCCTTGGTGCAAATCAAGAAGTTCCCCGACATACCCGTCTCCACTCGAGAGGAATCACGAGGGTCCCGCCCACATTCAGAGGAGCCCCGTTTCCGCCTCATAGCTCGAGATGAGGGATCCTTTCCCTGCTTCGTCGGGAAAGACTTCCCGGCCTTCCCGTCGCAACTCAAGAGGAGGCCCTCTCTACAGTAACGGCGAGAGGAACTCCAGGGTCGTGCCACCATTCCAAGAGTCCCCCATATGTCTCAGTCCATTCCAGAGGAACCTCTTTTGCCTTCACCGGCTCGTCTTTCACGCCGAGGATCGACTCACACCAAGGTGGCACGTGGCACAGCCGTGTGGGAAAGCCTCGTGGGAAAGCCTCGAGGGACAGCCTCGAGGGAAAGCCACAGATCCCTTGATCCACGTGACAGGAAGCGTGACACTACTGCTGCAGCTCGGGAGGAAAGGGCATGTGCATGCCCCCACTCGAGACGAGGCCTGACTCCCCTGGGGAGACTCAGAAGCACCCCAAGATCCATGGCAACACTGGAGAGGAATCCTCAGGTTCCGGCCCCGACTCCACACAAGGACTGAGGCCCCGGCATGGACGGGAGAGGAATCCCGAGAGGTCCCCTAGCAACTCGCATGGGGACTGGCCTTTCCTGAGGCCACCAGAGCGGGTCCCTGAGGTCCCCGTCGTAACTCGAGAAGACCTGCCGCAACTCGAGAAAATCCAGGAGGTTCTCCCCTCCAGGCGAGATGAGGCCCATTTCCGCTGAGGCATCTCGAGGCTGATCACACCTCCCCTCTGGAACTTCGAAAGGGTCCTTCACACCCTTGGTGCAAATCAAGAAGTTCCCCGACATACCCGTCTCCACTCGAGAGGAATCAGGAGGGTCCCGCCCACATTCAGAGGAGCCCAGTTTCCGCCTCGTAGCTCGAGATGAGGGATCCTTTCCCTGCTTCGTCGGGAAAGAGTTCCCGGCCTTCCCGTCGCATCTCAAGAGGAGGCCCTCTCTACAGTAACGGCGAGAGGAACTCCAGGGTCGTGCCACCATTCCAAGAGTCCCCCATATGTCTCAGTCCATTCCAGAGGAACCTCTTTTGCCTTCACCGGCTCGTCTTTCACGCCGAGGATCGACTCACACCAAGGTGGCACGTGGCACAGCCCTGTGGGAAAGCCTCGTGGGAAAGCCTCGAGGGACAGCCTCGAGGGAAAGCCACAGATCCCTTGATCCACGTGACAGGAAGCGTGACACTACTGCTGCAGCTCGGGAGGAAAGGGCACGTGCATGCCCCCACTCGAGACGAGGCCTGACTCCCCTGGGGAGACTCAGAAGCACCCCAAGATCCATGGCAACACTGGAGAGGAATCCTCAGGTTCCGGCCCCGACTCCACACAAGGACTGAGGCCCCGGCATGGACGGGAGAGGAATCCCGAGAGGTCCCCTAGCAACTCGCATGGGGACTGGCCTTTCCTGAGGCCACCAGAGCGGGTCCCTGAGGTCCCCGTCGTAACTCGAGAAGACCTGCCGCAACTCGAGAAAATCCAGGAGGTTCTCCCCTCCAGGCGAGATGAGGCCCATTTCCGCTGAGGCGTCTCGAGGCTGATCACACCTCCCCTCTGGAACTTCGAAAGGGTCCTTCACACCCTTGGTGCAAATCAAGAAGTTCCCCGACATACCCGTCTCCACTCGAGAGGAATCAGGAGGGTCCCGCCCACATTCAGAGGAGCCCCGTTTCCGCCTCGTAGCTCGAGATGAGGGATCCTTTCCCTGCTTCGTCGGGAAAGAGTTCCCGGCCGTCCCGTCGCATCTCAAGAGCAGGCCCTCTCAACAGGAACGGCGAGAGGAACTCCAGGGTCGTGCCACCATTCCAAGAGTCCCCCAGATGTCTCAGTCCATTCCAGAGGAACCTCTTTTCCCTTCACCGGCTCGTCTTTCACGCCGAGGATCGACTCACACCAAGGGGGCACGTGGCACAGCCCTGTGGGAAAGCCTCGTGGGAAAGCCTCGAGGGACAGCCTCGAGGGAAAGCCACAGATCCCTTGATCCACGTGACAGGAAGCGTGACACTATTGCTGCAGCTCGGGAGGAAAGCGCACGTGCATGCCCCCACTCGAGACGAGGCCTGACTCCCCTGGGGAGACTCAGAAGCACCCCAAGATCCATGGCAACACTGGAGAGGAATGCTCAGGTTCCGGCCCCGACTCCACACAAGGACTGAGGCCCCGGCATGGACGGGAGAGGAATCCCGAGAGGTCCCCTAGCAACTCGCATGGGGACTGGCCTTTCCTGAGGCCACCAGAGCGGGTCCCTGAGGTCCCCGTTGTAACTCGAGAAGACCTGCCGCAACTCGAGAAAATCCAGGAGGTTCTCCCCTCCAGGCGAGATGAGGCCCATTTCCGCTGAGGCGTCTCGAGGCTGATCACACCTCCCCTCTGGAACTTCGAAAGGGTCCTTCACACCCTTGGTGCAAATCAAGAAGTTCCCCGACATACCCGTCTCCACTCGAGAGGAATCAGGAGGGTCCCGCCCACATTCAGAGGAGCCCCGTTTCCGCCTCGTAGCTCGAGATGAGGGATCCTTTCCCTGCTTCGTCGGGAAAGAGTTCCCGGCCTTCCCGTCGCATCTCAAGAGGAGGCCCTCTCTACAGTAACGGCGAGAGGAACTCCAGGGTCGTGCCACCATTCCAAGAGTCCCCCATATGTCTCAGTCCATTCCAGAGGAACCTCTTTTGCCTTCACCGGCTCGTCTTTCACGCCGAGGATCGACTCACACCAAGGTGGCACGTGGCACAGCCCTGTGGGAAAGCCTCGTGGGAAAGCCTCGAGGGACAGTCTCGAGGGAAAGCCACAGATCCCTTGATCCACGTGACAGGAAGCGTGACACTACTGCTGCATCTCGGGAGGAAAGCGCACGTGCATGCCCCCACTCGAGACGAGGCCTGACTCCCCTGGGGAGACTCAGAAGCACCCCAAGATCCATGGCAACACTGGAGAGGAATCCTCAGGTTCCGGCCCCGACTCCACACAAGGACTGAGGCCCCGGCATGGACGGGAGAGGAATCCCGAGAGGTCCCCTAGCAACTCGCATGGGGACTGGCCTTTCCTGGGGCCACCAGAGCGGGTCCCTGAGGTCCCCGTCGTAACTCGAGAAGACCTGCCGCAACTCGAGAAAATCCAGGAGGTTCTCCCCTCCAGGCGAGATGAGGCCCATTTCCGCTGAGGCGTCTCGAGGCTGATCACACCTCCCCTCTGGAACTTTGAAAGGCTCCTTCACACCCTTGGTGCAAATCAAGAAGTTCCCCGACATACCCGTCTCCACTCGAGAGGAATCACGAGGGTCCCGCCCACATCCAGAGGAGCCCCGTATCCGCCTCGTAGCTCGAGATGAGGGATCCTTTCCCTGCTTCGTCGGGAAAGAGTTCCCGGCCTTCCCGTCGCATCTCAAGAGGAGGCCCTCTCAACAGGAACGGCGAGAGGAACTCCAGGGTCGTGCCACCATTCCAAGAGTCCCCCAGATGTCTCAGTCCATTCCAGAGGAACCTCTTTTCCCTTCACCGGCTCGTCTTTCACGCCGAGGATCGACTCACACCAAGGTGGCACAGCCCTGTGGGAAAGCCTCGTGGGAAAGCCTCGAGGGACAGCCTCGAGGGAAAGCCACAGATCCCTTGATCCACGTGACAGGAAGCGTGACACTACTGCTGCAGCTCGGGAGGAAAGCGCACGTGCATGCCCCCACTCGAGACGAGGCCTGACTCCCCTGGGGAGACTCAGAAGCACCCCAAGATCCATGGCAACACTGGAGAGGAATCCTCAGGTTCCGGCCCCGACTCCACACAAGGACTGAGGCCCCGGCATGGACGGGAGAGGAATCCCGAGAGGTCCCCTAGCAACTCGCATGGGGACTGGCCTTTCCTGAGGCCACCAGAGCGGGTCCCTGAGGTCCCCGTCGTAACTCGAGAAGACCTGCCGCAACTCGAGAAAATCCAGGAGGTTCTCCCCTCCAGGCGAGATGAGGCCCATTTCCGCTGAGGCGTCTCGAGGCTGATCACACCTCACGTCTGGAACTTCGAAAGGGTCCTTCACACCCTTGGTGCAAATCAAGAAGTTCCCCGACATACCCGTCTCCACTCGAGAGGAATCACGAGGGTCCCGCCCACATCAGAGTTGCCCCGTTTCCGCCTCGTAGCTCGAGATGAGGGATCCTTTCCCTGCTTCGTCGGGAAAGAGTTCCCGGCCTTCCCGTCGCATCTCAAGAGGAGGCCCTCTCAACAGGAACGGCGAGAGGAACTCCAGGGTCGTGCCACCATTCCAAGAGTCCCCCAGATGTCTCAGTCCATTCCAGAGGAAACTCTTTTCCCTTCACCGGCTCGTCTTTCACGTCGAGGATCGACTCACACCAAGGTGGCACGTGGCACAGCCCTGTGGGAAAGCCTCGTGGGAAAGCCTCGAGGGACAGCCTCGAGGGAAAGCCACAGATCCCTTGATCCACGTGACAAGAAGCGTGACACTACTGCTGAAGCTCGGGAGGAAAGCGCACGTGCATGCCCCCACTCGAGACGAGGCCTGACTCCCCTGGGGAGACTCAGAAGCACCCCAAGATCCATGGCAACACTGGAGAGGAATCCTCAGGTTCCGGCCCCGACTCCACACAAGGACTGAGGCCCTGGCATGGACGGGAGAGGAATCCCGAGAGGTCCCCTAGCAACTCGCATGGGGACTGGCCTTTCCTGAGGCCACCAGAGCGGGTCCCTGAGGTCCCCGTCGTAACTCGAGAAGACCTGCCGCAATTCGAGAAAATCCAGGAGGTTCTCCCCTCCAGGCGAGATGAGGCCCATTTCCGCTGAGGCGTCTCGAGGCTGATCACACCTCCCCTTTGGAACTTCGAAAGGGTCCTTCACACCCTTGGTGCAAATCAGGAAGTTCCCCGACATACCCGTCTCCACTCGAGAGGAATCACGAGGGTCCCGCCCACATCCAGAGGAGCCCCGTTTCCGCCTCGTAGCTCGAGATGAGGGATCCTTTCCCTTCTTCGTCGGGAAAGAGTTCCCGGCCTTCCCGTCGCACCTCAAGAGGAGGCCCTCTCAACAGGAAAGGCGAGAGGAACTCCAGGGTCGTGCCACCATTCCAAGAGTCCCCCAGATGTCTCAGTCCATTCCAGAGGAACCTCTTTTCCCTTCACCGGCTCGTCTTTCACGCCGAGGATCGACTCACACCAAGGTGGCACGTGGAACAGCCCTGTAGGAAAGCCTCGTGGGAAAGCCTCGAGGGACAGCCTCGAGGGAAAGCCACAGATCCCTTGATCCACGTGACAGGAAGCGTGACACTACTGCTGCAGCTCGGGAGGAAAGCGCACGTGCATGCCCCCACTCGAGACGAGGCCTGACTCCCCTGGGGAGACTCAGAAGCACCCCAAGATCCATGGCAACACTGGAGAGGAATCCTCAGGTTCCGGCCCCGACTCCACACAAGGACTGTGGCCCCGTCATGGACGGGAGAGGAATCCCGAGAGGTCCCCTAGCAACTCGCATGGGGACTGGCCTTTCCTGAGGCCACCAGAGTGGGTCCCTGAGGTCCCCGTCGTAACTCGAGAGGACCTGCCGCAACTCGAGAAAATCCAGGAGGTTCTTCCGTCCAGGCGAGATGAGGCCCATTTCCGCTGAGGCGTCTCGAGGCTGATCACACCTCACCTCTGGAACTTCGAAAGGTTCCTTCACACCCTTGGTGCAAATCAAGAAGTTCCCCGACCTAGCCGTCTCCACTCTAGAGGAATCACGAGGGTCCCGCCCACATCCAGAGGAGCCCCGTTTCCGCCTCGTAGCTCGAGATGAGGGATCCTTTCCCTGCTTCGTCGGGAAAGAGTTCCCGGCGTTCCCGTCGCATCTCAAGAGGAGGCCCTCTCAACAGGAACGGCGAGAGGAACTCCAGGGTCGTGCCACCATTCCAAGAGTCCCCCAGATGTCTCAGTCCATTCCAGAGGAACCTCTTTTCCCTTCACCGGCTCGTCTTTCACGCCGAGGATCGACTCACACCAAGGTGGCACGTGGCACAGCCCTGTGGAAAAGCCTCGTGGGAAAGCCTCGAGGGACAGCCTCGAGGGAAAGCCACAGATCCCTTGATCCACGTGACAGGAAGCGTGACACTACTGCTGCAGCTCGGGAGGAAAGCGCACGTGCATGCCCCCACTCGAGACGAGGCCTGACTCCCCTGGGGAGACTCAGAAGCACCCCAAGATCCATGGCAACACTGGAGAGGAATCCTCAGGTTCCGGCCCCAACTCCACACAAGGACTGAGGCCCCGGCATGGACGGGAGAGGAATCCCGAGAGGTCCCCTAGCAACTCGCATGGGGACTGGCCTTTCCTGAGGCCACCAGAGCGGGTCCCTGAGGTCCCCGTCGTAACTCGAGAAGACCTGCCGCAACTCGAGAAAATCCAGGAGGTTCTCCCCTCCAGGCGAGATGAGGCCCATTTCCGCTGAGGCGTCTCGAGGCTGATCACACCTCACCTCTGGAACTTCGAAAGGGTCCTTCACACCCTTGGTGCAAATCAAGAAGTTCCCCGACCTAGCCGTCTCCACTCGAGAGGAATCACGAGGGTCCCGCCCACATCCAGAGGAGCCCCGTTTCCGCCTCGTAGCTCGAGATGAGGGATCCTTTCCCTGCTTCGTCGGGAAAGAGTTCCCGGCGTTCCCGTCGCATCTCAAGAGGAGGCCCTCTCAACAGGAACGGCGAGAGGAACTCCAGGGTCATGCCACCATTCCAAGAGTCCCCCAGATGTCTCAGTCCATTCCAGAGGAACCTCTTTTCCCTTCACCGGCTCATCTTTCACGCCGAGGATCGACTCACACCAAGGTGGCACGTGGCACAGCCCTGTGGGAAAGCCTCGTGGGAAAGCCTCGAGGGACAGCCTCGAGGGAAAGCCACAGATCCCTTGATCCACGTGACAGGAAGCGTGACACTACTGCTGCAGCTCGGGAGGAAAGCGCACGTGCATGCCCCCACTCGAGACGAGGCCTGACTCCCCTGGGGAGACTCAGAAGCACCCCAAGATCCATGGCAACACTGGAGAGGAATTCTCAGGTTCCGGCCCCGACTCCACACAAGGACTGAGGCCCCGGCATGGACGGCAGAGGAATCCCGAGAGGTCCCCTAGCAACTCGCATGGGGACTAGCCTTTCCTGAGGCCACCAGAGCGGGTCCCTGAGGTCCCCGTCGTAACTCGAGAAGACCTGCCACATCTCGAGAAAATCCAGGAGGTTCTCCCCTCCAGGCGAGATGAGGCCCATTTCCGCTGAGGCGTCTCGAGGCTGATCACACCTCACCTCTGGAACTTCGAAAGGGTCCTTCACACCCTTGGTGCAAATCAAGAAGTTCCCCGACCTAGCCGTCTCCACTCGAGAGGAATCACGAGGGTCCCGCCCACATCCAGAGGAGCCCCGTTTCCGCCTCATAGCTCGAGATGAGGGATCCTTTCCCTGCTTCGTCGGGAAAGAGTTCCCGGCCTTCCCGTCGCATGTCAAGAGGAGGCCCTCTCAACAGGAACGGCGAGAGGAACTCCAGGCTCATGCCACCATTCCAAGAGGCCCCCAGATGTCTCAGTCCATTCCAGAGGAACCTCTTTTCCCTTCACCGGCTCGTCTTTCACGCCGAGGATCGACTCACACCAAGGTGGCACGTGGCACAGCCCTGTGGGAAAGCCTCGTGGGAAAGCCTCGAGGGACAGCCTCGAGGGAAAGCCACAGATCCCTTGATCCACGTGACAGGAAGCGTGACACTACTGCTGCAGCTCGGGAGGAAAGCGCACGTGCATGCCCCCACTCGAGACAAGGCCTGACTCCCCTGGGGAGACTCAGAAGCACCCCAAGATCCATGGCAACACTGGAGAGGAATCCTCAGGTTCCGGCCCCGACTCCACACAATGACTGAGGCCCCGGCATGGACGGCAGAGGAATCCCGAGAGGTCCCCTAGCAACTCGCATGGGGACTGGCCTTTCCTGAGGCCACCAGAGCGGATCCCTGAGGTCCCCGTCGTAACTCGAGAAGACCTGCCGCAACTCGAGAAAATCCAGGAGGTTCTCCCCTCCAGGCGAGATGAGGCCCATTTCCGCTGAGGCGTCTCGAGGCTGATCACACCTCACCTCTGGAACTTCGAAAGGGTCCTTCACACCCTTGGTGCAAATCAAGAAGTTCCCCGACCTAGCCGTCTCCACTCGAGAAGAATCACGAGGGTCCCGCCCACATCCAGAGGAGCCCCGTTTCCGCCTCGTAGCTCGAGATGAGGGATCCTTTCCCTGCTTCGTCGGGAAAGAGTTCCCGGCGTTCCCGTCGCATCTCAAGAGGAGGCCCTCTCAACAGGAACGGCGGGAGGAACTCCAGGGTCGTGCCACCATTGCAAGAGTCCCCCAGATGTCTCAGTCCATTTCAGAGGAACCTCTTTTCCCTTCACCGGCTCGTCTTTCACGCCGAGGATCGACTCACACCAAGGTGGCACGTGGCACAGCCCTGTGGGAAAGCCTCGTGGGAAAGCCTCGAGGGACAGCCTCGAGGGAAAGCCACAGATCCCTTGAGACACGTGACAGGAAGCGTGACACTACTGCTGCAGCTCGGGAGGAAAGCGCACGTGCATGCCCCCACTCGAGACGAGGCGTGACTCCCCTGGGGAGACTCAGAAGCACCCCAAGATCCATGGCAACACTGGAGAGGAATCCTCAGGTTCCGGCCCCGACTCCACACAAGGACTGAGGCCCCGGCATGGACGGGAGAGGAATCCCGAGAGGTCCCCTAGCAACTCGCATGGGGACTGGCCTTTCCTGAGGCCACCAGAGCGGGTCCCTGAGGTCCCCATCGTAACTCGAAAAGACCTGCCGCAACTCGAGAAAATCCAGGAGGTTCTCCCCTCCAGGCGAGATGAGGCCCATTTCCGCTGAGGCGTCTCGAGGCTGATCACACCTCACCTCTGGCACTTCGAAAGGTTCCTTCACACCCTTGGTGCAAATCAAGAAGTTCCCCGACCTAGCCGTCTCCACTCGAGAGGAATCACGAGGGTCCCGCCCACATCCAGAGGAGCCCCGTTTCCGCCTCGTAGCTCGAGATGAGGGATCCTTTCCCTGCTTCGTCGGGAAAGAGTTCCCGGCCGTCCTGTCGCATCTCAAGAGCAGGCCCTCTCAACAGGAACGACGAGAGGAACTCCAGGGTCGTGCCACCATTCCAAGAGTCCCCCAGATGTCTCAGTCCATTCCAGAGGAACCTCTTTTCCCTTCACCGGCTCGTCTTTCACGCCGAGGATCGACTCACACCAAGGTGGCACGTGGCACAGCCCTGTGGGAAAGCCTCGTGGGAAAGCCTCGAGGGACAGCCTCGAGGGAAAGCCACAGATCCCTTGATCCACGTGACAGGAAGCGTGACACTACTGCTGCAGCTCGGGAGGAAAGCGCACGTGCATGCCCCCACTCGAGACGAGGCCTGAGTCCCCTAGGGAGACTCAGAAGCACCCCAAGATCCATGGCAACACTGGAGAGGAATCCTCAGGTTCCGGCCCCGACTCCACACAAGGACTGAGGCCCCGGCATGGACGGGAGAGGAATCCCGAGAGGTCCCCTAGCAACTCGCATGGGGACTGGCCTTTCCTGAGGCCACCAGTGCGGGTCCCTGAGGTCCCAGTTGTAACTCGAGAAGACCTGCCGCAACTGGAGAAAATCCAGGAGGTTCTCGCCTCCAGGCGAGATGAGGCCCATTTCTGCTGAGGCGTCTCGAGGCTGATCACACCTCCCCTCTGGAACTTCGAAAGGGTCCTTCACACCCTTGGTGCAAATCAAGAAGTTCCCCGACCTAGCCGTCTCCACTCGAGAGGAATCACGAGGGTCCCGCCCACATCCAGAGGAGCCCCGTTTCCGCCTCGTAGCTCGAGATGAGGGATCCTTTCCCTGCTTCGTCGGGAAAGAGTTCCCGGCGTTCCCGTCGCAACTCAAGAGGAGGCCCTCTCAACAGGAACGGCGAGAGGAACTCCAGGGTCGTGCCACCATTCCAAGAGTCCCCCAGATGTCTCAGTCCATTCCAGAGGAACCTCTTTTCCCTTCACCGGCTCGTCTTTCACGTCGAGGATCGACTCACACCAAGGTGGCACGTGGCACAGCCGTGTGGGAAAGCCTCGTGGGAAAGCCTCGAGGGACAGCCTCGAGGGAAAGCCACAGATCCCTTGATCCACGTGACAGGAAGCGTGACACTACTGCTGCAGCTCGGGAGGAAAGCGCACGTGCATGCCCCCACTCGAGACGAGGCCTGACTCCCCTGGGGAGACTCAGAAGCACCCCAAGATCCATGGCAACACTGGAGAGGAAACCTCAGGTTCCGTCTCCGACTCCACACAAGGACTGAGGCCCCGGCATGGACGGGAGAAGAATCCCGAGAGGTCCCCTAGCAACTCGCATGGGGACTGGCCTTTCCTGAGGCCACCAGAGCGGGTCCCTGAGGTCCCCGTCGTAACTCGAGAAGACCTGCCGCAACTCGAGAAAATCCAGGAGGTTCTCCCCTCCAGGGGAGATGAGGCCCATTTTCGCTGAGGCGTCTCGAGGCTGATCACACCTCACCTCTGGAACTTCGAAAGGGTCCTTCACACCCTTGGTGCAAATCAAGAAGTTCCCCGACCTAGCCGTCTCCACTCGAGAGGAATCACGAGGGTCCCGCCCACATCCAGAGGAGCCCCGTTTCCGCCTCGTAGCTCGAGATGAGGGATCCTTTCCCTGCTTCGTCGGGAAAGAGTTCCCGGCCTTCCCGTCGCATCTCAAGAGGAGGCCCTCTCAACAGGACCGGCGAGAGGAACTCCAGGGTCGTGCCACCATTCCAAGAGTCCCCCAGATGTCTCAGTCCATTCCAGAGGAACCTCTTTTCCCTTCACCGGCTCGTCTTTCACGCCGAGGATCGACTCACACCAAGGTGGCAAGTGGCACAGCCCTGTGGGAAAGCCTCGTGGGAAAGCCTCGAGGGACAGCCTCGAGGGAAAGCCACAGATCCCTTGATCCACGTGACAGGAAGCGTGACACTACTGCTGCAGTTCGGGAGGAAAGCGCACGTGCATGCCCCCACTCGAGACGAGGCCTGACTCCCCTGGGGAGACTCAGAAGCACCCCAAGATCCATGGCAACACTGGAGAGGAATCCTCAGGTTCCGGCCCCGACTCCACACAAGGACTGAGGCCCCGGCATGGACGGGAGAGGAATCCCGAGAGGTCCCCTAGCAACTCGCATGGGGACTGGCCTTTCCTGAGGCCACCAGAGCGGGTCCCTGAGGTCCCCGTCGTAACTCGAGAAGACCTGCCGCAACTGGAGAAAATCCAGGAGGTTCTCCCCTCCAGGCGAGATGAGGCCCATTTCCGCTGAGGCGTCTCGAGGCTGATCACACCTCACCTCTGGAATTTCGAAAGGGTCCTTCACACCCTTGGTGCAAATCAAGAAGTTCCCCGACATACCCGTCTCCACTCGAGAGGAATCACGCGGGTCCCGCCCACATCCAGAGGAGCCCCGTTTCCGCCTCGTAGCTCGAGATGAGGGATCCTTTCCCTGCTTCGTCGGGAAAGAGTTCCCGGCGTTCCCGTCGCATCTCAAGAGGAGGCCCTCTCAACAGGAACGGCGAGAGGAACTCCAGGGTCGTGCCACCATTCCAAGAGTCCCCCAGATGTCTCAGTCCATTCCAGAGGAACCTCTTTTCCCTTCACCGGCTCGTCTTTCACGCCAAGGATCGACTCACACCAAGGTGGCACGTGGCACAGCCCTGTGGGAAAGCCTCGTGGGAAAGCCTCGAGGGACAGCCCCGAGGGAAAGCCACAGATCCCTTGATCCACGTGACAGGAAGCGTGACACTACTGCTGCAGCTCGGGAGGAAAGCGCACGTGCATGCCCCCACTCGAGACGAGGCCTGACTCCCCTGGGGAGACTCAGAAGCACCCCAAGATCCATGGCAACACTGGAGAGGAATCCTCAGGTTCCGGCCCCGACTCCACACAAGGACTGAGGCCCCGGCATGGACGGGAGAGGAATCCCGAGAGGTCCCCTAGCAACTCGCATGGGGACTGGCCTTTCCTGAGGCCACCAGAGCGTGTCCCTGAGGTCCCCGTCGTAACTCGAGAAGACCTGCCGCAACTCGAGAAAATCCAGGAGGTTCTCCCCTCCAGGCGAGATGAGGCCCATTTCCGCTGAGGCGTCTTGAGGCTGATCACACCTCACCTCTGGCACTTCGAAAGGGTCCTTCACACCCTTGGTGCAAATCAAGAAGTTCCCCGACCTAGCCGTCTCCACTCGAGAGGAATCACGTGGGTCCCGCCCACATCCAGAGGAGCCCCGTTTCCGCCTCATAGCTCGAGATGAGGGATCCTTTCCCTGCTTCGTCGGGAAAGAGTTCCCGGCGTTCCCGACGCATCTCAAGAGGAGGCCCTCTCAACAGGAACGGCGAGAGGAACTCCAGGGTCGTGCCACCATTCCAAGAGTCCCCCAGATGTCTCAGTCCATTCCAGAGGAACCTCTTTTCCCTTCACCGGCTCGTCTTTCACGCCGAGGATCGACTCCCACAAAGGTGGCACGTGGCACAGCCCTGTGGGAAAGCCTCGTGGGAAAGCCTCGAGGGACAGCCTCGAGGGAAAGCCACAGATCCCTTGATCCACGTGACAGGAATCGTGACACTACTGCTGCAGCTCGGGAGGAAAGCGCACGTGCATGCCCCCACTCGAGACGAGGCCTGACTCCCCTGGGGAGACTCAGAAGCACCCCAAGATCCATGGCAACACTGGAGAGGAATCCTCAGGTTCCGGCCCCGACTCCACACAAGGACTGAGGCCCCGGCATGGACGGGAGAAGAATCCCGAGAGGTCCCCTAGCAACTCGCATGGGGACTGGCCTTTCCTGAGGCCACCAGAGCGGGTCCCTGAGGTCCCCGTCGTAACTCGAGAAGACCTGCCGCAACTCGAGAAAATCCAGGAGGTTCTCCCCTCCAGGCGAGATGAGGCCCATTTTCGCTGAGGCGTCTCGAGGCTGAACACACCTCACCTCTGGAACTTCGAAATGGTCCTTCACACCCTTGGTGCAAATCAAGAAGTTCCCCGACTTAGCCGTCTCCACTCGAGAGGAATCACGAGGGTCCCGCCCACATCCAGAGGAGCCCCGTTTCCGCCTCGTAGCTCGAGATGAGGGATCCTTTCCCTGCTTCGTCGGGAAAGAGTTCCCGGCCTTCCCGTCGCATCTCAAGAGCAGGCCCTCTCAACAGGAACGGCGAGAGGAACTCCAGGGTCGTGCCACCATTCCAAGAGTCCCCCAGATGTCTCAGTCCATTCCAGAGGAACCTCCTTTCCCTTCACCGGCTCGTCTTTCACGCCGAGGATCGACTCACACCAAGGTGGCACGTGGCACAGCCCTGTGGGAAAGCCTCGTGGGAAAGCCTCGAGGGACAGCCTCGAGGGAAAGCCACAGATCCCTTGATCCACGTGACAGGAAGCGTGACACTACTGCTGCAGCTCGGGAGGAAAGCGCACGTGCATGCCCCCACTCAAGACGAGGCCTGACTCCCCTGGGGAGACTCAGAAGCACCCCAAGATCCATGGCAACACTGGAGAGGAATCCTCAGGTTCCGGCCCCGACTCCACACAAGGACTGAGGCCCCAGCATGGACGGGAGAGGAATCCCGAGTGGTCCCCTAGCAACTCGCATGGGGACTGGCCTTTCCTGAGGCCACCAGAGCGGGTCCCTGAGGTCCCCGTCGTAACTCGAGAAGACCTGCCGCAACTCGAGAAAATCCAGGAGGTTCTCCCCTCCAGGCGAGGTGAGGCCCATTTCCGCTGAGGCGTCTCGAGGCTGATCACACCTCACTTCTGGAATTTCGAAAGGGTCCTTCACACCCTTGGTGCAAATCAAGAAGTTCCCCGACATACCCGTCTCCACTCGAGAGGAATCACGAGGGTCCCGCCCACATCGAGAGGAGCCCCGTTTCCGCCTCGTAGCTCGAAATGAGGGATCCTTTCCCTGCTTCGTCGGGAAAGAGTTCCCGGCGTTCCCGTCGCATCTCAAGAGGAGGCCCTCTCAACAGGACCGGCGAGAGGAACTCCAGGGTCGTGCCACCATTCCAAGAGTCCCCCAGATGTCTCAGTCCATTCCAGAGGAACCTCTTTTCCCTTCACCGGCTCGTCTTTCACGCCGAGGATCGACTCACACCAAGGTGGCACGTGGCACAGCCCTGTGGGAAAGCCTCGTGGGAAAGCCTCGAGGGACAGCCTCGAGGGACAGCCTCGAGGGAAAGCCACAGATCCCTTGATCCACATGACAGGAAGCGTGACACTACTGCTGCAGCTCGGGAGGAAAGCGCACGTGCATGCCCCCACTCGAGACGAGGCCTGACTTCCCTGGGGAGACTCAGAAGCACCCCAAGATCCATGGCAACACTGGAGAGGAATCCTCAGGTTCCGGCCCCGACTCCACACAAGGACTGAGGCCCCGGCATGGACGGGAGAGGAATCCCGAGAGGTCCCCTTGCAACTCGCATGGGGACTGGCCTTTCCTGAGGCCACAAGATCGTGTCCCTGAGGTCCCCGTCGTAACTCGAGAAGACCTGCCGCAACTGGAGAAAATCCAGGAGGTTCTCCCCTCCAGGCGAGATGAGGCCCATTTCCGCTGAGGCGTCTCGAGGCTGATCACACCTCACCTCTGGAACTTCGAAAGGGTCCTTCACACCCTTGGTGCAAATCAAGAAGTTCCCCGACCTAGCCGTCTCCACTCGAGAGGAATCACGAGGGTCCCGCCCACATCCAGAGGAGCCCCGTTTCCGCCTCGTAGCTCGAGATGAGGGATCCTTTCCCTGTTTCGTCGGGAAAGAGTTCCCGGCCTTCCCGTCGCATCTCAAGAGGAGGCCCTCTCAACAGGAACGGCGAGAGGAACTCCAGGGTCGTGCCACCATTCCAAGAGTCCCCCAGATGTCTCAGTCCATTCCAGAGGAACCTCTTTTCCCTTCACCGGCTCGTCTTTCACGCCGAGGATCGACTCACACCAAGGTGGCACGTGGCACAGCCCTGTGGGAAAGCCTCGTGGGAAAGCCTCGAGGGACAGCCTCGAGGGAAAGCCACAGATCCCTTGATCCACGTGACAGGAAGCGTGACACTACTGCTGCAGCTCGGGAGGAAAGCGCACGTGCATGCCCCCACTCGAGACGAGGCCTGACTCCCCTGGGGAGACTCAGAAGCACCCCAAGATCCATGGCAACACTGGAGAGGAATCCTCAGGTTCCGGCCCCGACTCCACACAAGGACTGAGGCCCCGGCATGGACGGGAGAGGAATCCCGAGAGGTCCCCTAGCAACTCGCATGGGGACTGGCCTTTCTTGAGGCCACCAGTGCGGGTCCCTGAGGTCCCAGTTGTAACTCGAGAAGACCTGCCGCAACTGGAGAAAATCCAGGAGGTTCTCCCCTCCAGGCGAGATGAGGCCCATTTCCGCTGAGGCGTCTCGAGGCTGATCACACCTCCCCTCTGGAACTTCGAAAGGGTCCTTCACACCCTTGGTGCAAATCAAGAAGTTCCCCGACCTAGCCGTCTCCACTCGAGAGGAATCACGAGGGTCCCGCCCACATCCAGAGGAGCCCCGTTTCCGCCTCGTAGCTCGAGATGAGGGATCCTTTCCCTGCTTCGTCGGGAAAGAGTTCCCGGCGTTCCCGTCGCAACTCAAGAGGAGGCCCTCTCAACAGGAACGGCGAGAGGAACTCCAGGGTCGTGCCACCATTCCAAGAGTCCCCCAGATGTCTCAGTCCATTCCAGAGGAACCTCTTTTCCCTTCACCGGCTCGTCTTTCACGTCGAGGATCGACTCACACCAAGGTGGCACGTGGCACAGCGGTGTGGGAAAGCCTCGTGGGAAAGCCTCGAGGGACAGCCTCGAGGGAAAGCCACAGATCCCTTGATCCACGTGACAGGAAGCGTGACACTACTGCTGCAGCTCGGGAGGAAAGCGCACGTGCATGCCCCCACTCGAGACGAGGCCTGACTCCCCTGAGGAGACTCAGAAGCACCCCAAGATCCATGGCAACACTGGAGAGGAAACCTCAGGTTCCGGCTCCGACTCCACACAAGGACTGAGGCCCCGGCATGGACGGGAGAAGAATCCCGAGAGGTCCCCTAGCAACTCGCATGGGGACTGGCCTTTCCTGAGGCCACCAGAGCGGGTCCCTGAGGTCCCCGTCGTAACTCGAGAAGACCTGCCGCAACTCGAGAAAATCCAGGAGGTTCTCCCCTCCAGGCGAGATGAGGCCCATTTTCGCTGAGGCGTCTCGAGGCTGATCACACCTCACCTCTGGAACTTCGAAAGGGTCCTTCACACCCTTGGTGCAAATCAAGAAGTTCCCCGACCTAGCCGTCTCCACTCGAGAGGAATCACGAGGGTCCCGCCCACATCCAGAGGAGCCCCGTTTCCGCCTCGTAGCTCGAGATGAGGGATCCTTTCCCTGCTTCGTCGGGAAAGAGTTCCCGGCCTTCCCGTCGCATCTCAAGAGGAGGCCCTCTCAACAGGAACGGCGAGAGGAACTCCAGGGTCGTGCCACCATTCCAAGAGTCCCCCAGATGTCTCAGTCCATTCCAGAGGAACCTCTTTTCCCTTCACCGGCTCGTCTTTCACGCCGAGGATCGACTCACACCAAGGTGGCACGTGGCACAGACCTGTGGGAAAGCCTCGTGGGAAAGCCTCGAGGGACAGCCTCGAGGGAAAGCCACAGATCCCTTGATCCACGTGACAGGAAGCGTGACACTACTGCTGCAGCTCGGGAGGAAAGCGCACGTGCATGCCCCCACTCGAGACGAGGCCTGACTCCCCTGGGGAGACTCAGAAGCACCCCAAGATCCATGGCAACACTGGAGAGGAATCCTCAGGTTCCGGCCCCGACTCCACACAAGGACTGAGGCCCCGGCATGGACGGGAGAGGAATCCCGAGAGGTCCCCTAGCAACTCGCATGGGGACTGGCCTTTCCTGAGGCCACCAGAGCGGGTCCCTGAGGTCCCCGTCGTAACTCGAGAAGACCTGCCGCAACTGGAGAAAATCCAGGAGGTTCTCCCCTCCAGGCGAGATGAGGCCCATTTCCGCTGAGGCGTCTCGAGGCTGATCACACCTCACCTCTGGAATTTCGAAAGGGTCCTTCACACCCTTGGTGCAAATCAAGAAGTTCCCCGACATACCCGTCTCCACTCGAGAGGAATCACGAGGGTCCCGCCCACATCCAGAGGAGCCCCGTTTCCGCCTCGTAGCTCGAAATGAGGGATCCTTTCCCTGCTTCGTCGGGAAAGAGTTCCCGGTGTTCCCGTCGCATCTCAAGAGGAGGCCCTCTCAACAGGAACGGCGAGAGGAACTCCAGGGTCGTGCCACCATTCCAAGAGTCCCCCAGATGTCTCAGTCCATTCCAGAGGAACCTCTTTTCCCTTCACCGGCTCGTCTTTCACGCCGAGGATCGACTCACACCAAGGTGGCACGTGGCACAGCCCTGTGGGAAAGCCTCGTGGGAAAGCCTCGAGGGACAGCCTCGAGGGAAAGCCACAGATCCCTTGATCCACGTGACAGGAAGCGTGACACTACTGCTGCAGCTTGGGAGGAAAGCGCACGTGCATGCCCCCACTCGAGACGAGGCATGACTCCCCTGGGGAGACTCAGAAGCACCCCAAGATCCATGGCAGCACTGGAGAGAAATCCTCAGGTTCCGGCCCCGACTCCACACAAGGACTGAGGCCCCGGCATGGACGGGAGAGGAATCCCGAGAGGTCCCCTAGCAACTCGCATGGGGACTGGCCTTTCCTGAGGCCACCAGAGCGGGTCCCTGAGGTCCCCGTCGTAACTCGAGAAGACCTGCCGCAACTCGAGAAAATCCAGGAGGTTCTCCCCTCCAGGCGAGATGAGGCCCATTTCCGCTGAGGCGTCTCGAGGCTGATCACACCTCACCTCTGGAATTTCGAAAGGGTCCTTCACACCCTTGGTGCAAATCAAGAAGTTCCCCGACATACCCGTCTCCACTCGAGAGGAATCACGCGGGTCCCGCCCACATCCAGAGGAGCCCCGTTTCCGCCTCGTAGCTCGAGATGAGGGATCCTTTCCCTGCTTCGTCGGGAAAGAGTTCCCGGCGTTCCCGTCGCATCTCAAGAGGAGGCCCTCTCAACAGGAACGGCGAGAGGAACTCCAGGGTCGTGCCACCATTCCAGGAGTCCCCCAAATGTCTCAGTCCATTCCAGAGGAACCTCTTTTCCCTTCACTGGCTCGTCTTTCACGCCAAGGATCGACTCACACCAAGGTGGCACGTGGCACAGCCCTGTGGGAAAGCCTCGTGGGAAAGCCTCGAGGGACAGCCCCGAGGGAAAGCCACAGATCCCTTGATCCACGTGACAGGAAGCGTGACACTACTGCTGCAGCTCGGGAGGAAAGCGCACGTGCATGCCCCCACTCGAGACGAGGCCTGACTCCCCTGGGGAGACTCAGAAGCACCCCAAGATCCATGGCAACACTGGAGAGGAATCCTCAGGTTCCGGCCCCGACTCCACACAAGGACTGAGGCCCCGGCATGGACGGGAGAGGAATCCCGAGAGGTCCCCTAGCAACTCGCATGGGGACTGGCCTTTCCTGAGGCCACCAGAGCGTGTCCCTGAGGTCCCCGTCGTAACTCGAGAAGACCTGCCGCAACTCGAGAAAATCCAGGAGGTTCTCCCCTCCAGGCGAGATGAGGCCCATTTCCGCTGAGGCGTCTTGAGGCTGATCACACCTCACCTCTGGCACTTCGAAAGGGTCCTTCACACCCTTGGTGCAAATCAAGAAGTTCCCCGACCTAGCCGTCTCCACTCGAGAGGAATCACGTGGGTCCCGCCCACATCCAGAGGAGCCCCGTTTCCGCCTCGTAGCTCAAGATGAGGGATCCTTTCCCTGCTTCGTCGGGAACGAGTTCCCGGCGTTCCCGACGCATCTCAAGAGGAGGCCCTCTCAACAGGAACGGCGAGAGGAACTCCAGGGTCGTGCCACCATTCCAAGAGTCCCCCAGATGTCTCAGTCCATTCCAGAGGAACCTCTTTTCCCTTCACCGGCTCGTCTTTCACGCCGAGGATCGACTCCCACAAATGTGGCACGTGGCACAGCCCTGTGGGAAAGCCTCGTGGGAAAGCCTCGAGGGACAGCCTCGAGGGAAAGCCACAGATCCCTTGATCCACGTGACAGGAATCGTGACACTACTGCTGCAGCTCGGGAGGAAAGCGCACGTGCATGCCCCCACTCGAGACGAGGCCTGACTCCCCTGGGGAGACTCAGAAGCACCCCAAGATCCATGGCAACACTGGAGAGGAATCCTCAGGTTCCGGCCCCGACTCCACACAAGGACTGAGGCCCCGGCATGGACGGGAGAAGAATCCCGAGAGGTCCCCTAGCAACTCGCATGGGGACTGGCCTTTCCTGAGGCCACCAGAGCGGGTCCCTGAGGTCCCCGTCGTAACTCGAGAAGACCTGCCGCAACTCGAGAAAATCCAGGAGGTTCTCCCCTCCAGGCGAGATGAGGCCCATTTTCGCTGAGGCGTCTCGAGGCTGAACACATCTCACCTCTGGAACTTCGAAAGGGTCCTTCACACCCTTGGTGCAAATCAAGAAGTTCCCCGACTTAGCCGTCTCCACTCGAGAGGAATCACGAGGGTCCCGCCCACATCCAGAGGAGCCCCGTTTCCGCCTCGTAGCTCGAGATGAGGGATCCTTTCCCTGCTTCGTCGGGAAAGAGTTCCCGGCCTTCCCGTCGCATCTCAAGAGGAGGCCCTCTCAACAGGAACGGCGAGAGGAACTCCAGGGTCGTGCCACCATTCCAAGAGTCCCCCAGATGTCTCAGTCCATTCCAGAGGAACCTCCTTTCCCTTCACCGGCTCGTCTTTCACGCCGAGGATCGACTCACACCAAGGTGGCACGTGGCACAGCCCTGTGGGAAAGCCTCGTGGGAAAGCCTCGAGGGACAGCCTCGAGGGAAAGCCACAGATCCCTTGATCCACGTGACAGGAAGCGTGACACTACTGCTGCAGCTCGGGAGGAAAGCGCACGTGCATGCCCCCACTCGAGACGAGGCCTGACTCCCCTGGGGAGACTCAGAAGCACCCCAAGATCCATGGCAACACTGGAGAGGAATCCTCAGGTTCCGGCCCCGACTCCACACAAGGACTGAGGCCCCGGCATGGACGGGAGAGGAATCCCGAGTGGTCCCCTAGCAACTCGCATGGGGACTGGCCTTTCCTGAGGCCACCAGAGCGGGTCCCTGAAGTCCCCGTCGTAACTCGAGAAGACCTGCCGCAACTCGAGAAAATCCAGGAGGTTCTCCCCTCCAGGCGAGGTGAGGCCCATTTCCGCTGAGGCGTCTCGAGGCTGATCACACCTCACTTCTGGAATTTCGAAAGGGTCCTTCACACCCTTGGTGCAAATCAAGAAGTTCCCCGACATACCCGTCTCCACTCGAGAGGAATCACGAGGGTCCCGCCCACATCGAGAGGAGCCCCGTTTCCGCCTCGTAGCTCGAAATGAGGGATCCTTTCCCTGCTTCGTCGGGAAAGAGTTCCCGGCGTTCCCGTCGCATCTCAAGAGGAGGCCCTCTCAACAGGACCGGCGAGAGGAACTCCAGGGTCGTGCCACCATTCCAAGAGTCCCCCAGATGTCTCAGTCCATTCCAGAGGAACCTCTTTTCCCTTCACCGGCTCGTCTTTCACGCCGAGGATCGACTCACACCAAGGTGGCACGTGGCACAGCCCTGTGGGAAAGCCTCGTGGGAAAGCCTCGAGGGACAGCCTCGAGGGACAGCCTCGAGGGAAAGCCACAGATCCCTTGATCCACATGACAGGAAGCGTGACACTACTGCTGCAGCTCGGGAGGAAAGCGCACGTGCATGCCCCCACTCGAGACGAGGCCTGACTCCCCTGGGGAGACTCAGAAGCACCCCAAGATCCATGGCAACACTGGAGAGGAATCCTCAGGTTCCGGCCCCGACTCCACACAAGGACTGAGGCCCCGGCATGGACGGGAGAGGAATCCCGAGAGGTCCCCTTGCAACTCGCATGGGGACTGGCCTTTCCTGAGGCCACAAGATCGTGTCCCTGAGGTCCCCGTCGTAACTCGAGAAGACCTGCCGCAACTCGAGAAAATCCAGGAGGTTCTCCCCTCCAGGCGAGATGAGGCCCATTTCCGCTGAGGCGTCTCGAGGCTGATCACACCTCACCTCTGGAACTTCGAAAGGGTCCTTCACACCCTTGGTGCAAATCAAGAAGTTCCCCGACCTAGCCGTCTCCACTCGAGAGGAATCACGAGGGTCCCGCCCACATCCAGAGGAGCCCCGTTTCCGCCTCGTAGCTCGAGATGAGGGATCCTTTCCCTGTTTCGTCGGGAAAGAGTTCCCGGCCTTCCCGTCGCATCTCAAGAGGAGGCCCTCTCAACAGGAACGGCGAGAGGAACTCCAGGGTCGTGCCACCATTCCAAGAGTCCCCCAGATGTCTCAGTCCATTCCAGAGGAACCTCTTTTCCCTTCACCAGCTCGTCTTTCACGCCGAGGATCGAATCACACCAAGGTGGCACGTGGCAAAGCCCTGTGGGAAAGCCTCGTGGGAAAGCCTCGAGGGACAGCCTCGAGGGAAAGCCACAGATCCCTTGATCCACGTGACAGGAAGCGTGACACTACTGCTGCAGCTCGGGAGGAAAGCGCACGTGCATGCCCCCACTCGAGACGAGGCCTGACTCCCCTGGGGAGACTCAGAAGCACCCCAAGATCCATGGCAACACTGGAGAGGAATCCTCAGGTTCCGGCCCCGACTCCACACAAGGACTGAGGCCCCGGCATGGACGGGAGAGGAATCCCGAGAGGTCCCCTAGCAACTCGCATGGGGACTGGCCTTTCCTGAGGCCACCAGAGCGGGTCCCTGAGGTCCCCGTCGTAACTCGAGAAGACCTGCCGCAACTCGAGAAAATCCAGGAGGTTCTCCCCTCCAGGCGAGATGAGGCCCATTTCCGCTGAGGCGTCTCGAGGCTGATCAAACCTCACCTCTGGAACTTCGAAAGGGTCATTCATACCCTTGGTGCAAATCAAGAAGTTCCCCGACATACCCGTCTCCACTCGAGAGGAATCACGAGGGTCCCGCCCACATCCAGAGGAGACCTGTTTCCGCCTCGTAGCTCGAGATGAGGGATCCTTTCCCTGCTTCATCGGGAAAGAGTTCCCGGCGTTCCCGTCGCATCGCAAGAGGAGGCCCTCTCTACAGGAACGGCGAGAGGAACTCCAGGGTCGTGCCACCATTCCAAGAGTCCCCCAGATGTCTCAGTCCATTCCAGAGGAACCTCTTTTCCCTTCACCGGCTCGTCTTTCACGCCGAGGATCGACTCACACCAAGGTGGCACGTGGCACAGCCCTGTGGGAAAGCCTCGTGGGAAAGCCTCGAGGGACAGCCTCGAGGGACAGCCTCGAGGGAAAGCCACAGATCCCTTGATCCACATGACAGGAAGCGTGACACTACTGCTGCAGCTCGGGAGGAAAGCGCACGTGCATGCCCCCACTCGAGACGAGGCCTGACTCCCCTGGGGAGACTCAGAAGCACCCCAAGATCCATGGCAACACTGGAGATGAATCCTCAGGTTCCGGCCCCGACTCCACACAAGGACTGAGGCCCCGGCATGGACGGGAGAGGAATCCCGAGAGGTCCCCTTGCAACTCGCATGGGGACTGGCCTTTCCTGAGGCCACAAGATCGTGTCCCTGAGGTCCCCGTCGTAACTCGAGAAGACCTGCCGCAACTCGAGAAAATCCAGGAGGTTCTCCCCTCCAGGCGAGATGAGGCCCATTTCCGCTGAGGCGTCTCGAGGCTGATCACACCTCACCTCTGGAACTTCGAAAGGGTCCTTCACACCCTTGGTGCAAATCAAGAAGTTCCCCGACCTAGCCGTCTCCACTCGAGAGGAATCACGAGGGTCCCGCCCACATCCAGAGGAGCCCCGTTTCCGCCTCGTAGCTCGAGATGAGGGATCCTTTCCCTGTTTCGTCGGGAAAGAGTTCCCGGCGTTCCCGTCGCATCTCAAGAGGAGGCCCTCTCAACAGGACCGGCGAGAGGAACTCCAGGGTCGTGCCACCATTCCAAGAGTCCCCCAGATGTCTCAGTCCATTCCAGAGGAACCTCTTTTCCCTTCACCGGCTCGTCTTTCACGCCGAGGATCGACTCACACCAAGGTGGCACGTGGCACAGCCCTGTGGGAAAGCCTCGTGGGAAAGCCTCGAGGGACAGCCTCGAGGGACAGCCTCGAGGGAAAGCCACAGATCCCTTGATCCACATGACAGGAAGCGTGACACTACTGCTGCAGCTCGGGAGGAAAGCGCACGTGCATGCCCCCACTCGAGACGAGGCCTGACTCCCCTGGGGAGACTCAGAAGCACCCCAAGATCCATGGCAACACTGCAGAGGAATCCTCAGGTTCCGGCCCCGACTCCACACAAGGACTGAGGCCCCGGCATGGACGGGAGAGGAATCCCGAGAGGTCCCCTTGCAACTCGCATGGGGACTGGCCTTTCCTGAGGCCACAAGATCGTGTCCCTGAGGTCCCCGTCGTAACTCGAGAAGACCTGCCGCAACTCGAGAAAATCCAGGAGGTTCTCCCCTCCAGGCGAGATGAGGCCCATTTCCGCTGAGGCGTCTCGAGGCTGATCACACCTCACCTCTGGAACTTCGAAAGGGTCCTTCACACCCTTGGTGCAAATCAAGAAGTTCCCCGACCTAGCCGTCTCCACTCGAGAGGAATCACGAGGGTCCCGCCCACATCCAGAGGAGCCCCGTTTCCGCCTCGTAGCTCGAGATGAGGGATCCTTTCCCTGTTTCGTCGGGAAAGAGTTCCCGGCCTTCCCGTCGCATCTCAAGAGGAGGCCCTCTCAACAGGAACGGCGAGAGGAACTCCAGGGTCGTGCCACCATTCCAAGAGTCCCCCAGATGTCTCAGTCCATTCCAGAGGAACCTCTTTTCCCTTCACCAGCTCGTCTTTCACGCCGAGGATCGAATCACACCAAGGTGGCACGTGGCAAAGCCCTGTGGGAAAGCCTCGTGGGAAAGCCTCGAGGGACAGCCTCGAGGGAAAGCCACAGATCCCTTGATCCACGTGACAGGAAGCGTGACACTACTGCTGCAGCTCGGGAGGAAAGCGCACGTGCATGCCCCCACTCGAGACGAGGCCTGACTCCCCTGGGGAGACTCAGAAGCACCCCAAGATCCATGGCAACACTGGAGAGGAATCCTCAGGTTCCGGCCCCGACTCCACACAAGGACTGAGGCCCCGGCATGGACGGGAGAGGAATCCCGAGAGGTCCCCTAGCAACTCGCATGGGGACTGGCCTTTCCTGAGGCCACCAGAGCGGGTCCCTGAGGTCCCCGTCGTAACTCGAGAAGACCTGCCGCAACTCGAGAAAATCCAGGAGGTTCTCCCCTCCAGGCGAGATGAGGCCCATTTCCGCTGAGGCGTCTCGAGGCTGATCAAACCTCACCTCTGGAACTTCGAAAGGGTCATTCATACCCTTGGTGCAAATCAAGAAGTTCCCCGACATACCCGTCTCCACTCGAGAGGAATCACGAGGGTCCCGCCCACATCCAGAGGAGCCCTGTTTCCGCCTCGTAGCTCGAGATGAGGGATCCTTTCCCTGCTTCATCGGGAAAGAGTTCCCGGCGTTCCCGTTGCATCGCAAGAGGAGGCCCTCTCTACAGGAACGGCGAGAGGAACTCCAGGGTCGTGCCACCATTCCAAGAGTCCCCCAGATGTCTCAGTCCATTCCAGAGGAACCTCTTTTCCCTTCACCGGCTCGTCTTTCACGCCGAGGATCGACTCACACCAAGGTGGCACGTGGCACAGCCCTGTGGGAAAGCCTCGTGGGAAAGCCTCGAGGGACAGCCTCGAGGGAAAGCCACAGATCCCTTGATCCACGTGACAGGAAGCGTGACACTACTGCTGCAGCTCAGGAGGAAAGCGAACGTGCATGCCCCCACTCGAGACGAGGCCTTACTCCCCTGGGGAGACTCAGAAGCACCCCAAGATCCATGGCAACACTGGAGAGGAATCCTCAGGTTCCGGCCCCGACTCCACACAAGGACTGAGGCCCCGGCATGGATGGGAGAGGAATCCCGATAGGTCCCCTTGCAACTCGCATGGGGACTGGTCTTTCCTGAGGCCACCAGAGCGGGTCCCTGAGGTCCCCGTCGTAACTCGAGAAGACCTGCCGCAACTCGACAAAATCCAGGAGGTTCTCCCCTCCAGGCGAGATGAGGCCCATTTCTGCTGAGGCGTCTCGAGGCTGATCAAACCTCACCTCTGGAACTTCGAAAGGGTCATTCACACCCTTGGTGCAAATCAAGAAGTTCCCCGACATACCCGTCTCCACTCGAGAGGAATCACGAGGGTCCCGCCCACATCCAGAGGAGCCCTGTTTCCGCCTCGTAGCTCGAGATGAGGGATCCTTTCCCTGCTTCATCGGGAAAGAGTTCCCGGCGTTCCCGTCACATCGCAAGAGGAGGCCCTCTCTACAGGAACGGCGAGAGGAACTCCAGGGTCGTGCCACCATTCCAAGAGTCCCCCAGATGTCTCAGTCCATTCCAGAGGAACCTCTTTTCCCTTCACCGGCTCGTCTTTCACGCCGAGGATCGACTCACACCAAGGTGGCACGTGGCACAGCCCTGTGGGAAAGCCTCGTGGGAAAGCCTCGAGGGACAGCCTCGAGGGAAAGCCACAGATCCCTTGATCCACGTGACAGGAAGCGTGACACTACTGCTGCAGCTCGGGAGGAAAGCGAACGTGCATGCCCCCACTCGAGACGAGGCCTGACTCCCCTGGGGAGACTCAGAAGCACCCCAAGATCCATGGCAACACTGGAGAGGAATCCTCAGGTTCCGGCCCCGACTCCACACAAGGACTGAGGCCCCGGCATGGACGGGAGATGAATCCCGAGAGGTCCCCTAGCAACTCGCATGGGGACTGGCCTTTCCTGAGGCCACCAGAGTGGGTCCCTGAGGTCCCCTTCGTAACTCGAGAAGACCTGCCGCAACTCGAGAAAATCCAGGAGGTTCTTCCCTCCAGGCGAGATGAGGCCCATTTCCGCTGAGGCGTCTCGAGGCTGATCACACCTAACCTCTGGAACTTCGAAAGGGTCCTTCACACCCTTGGTGCAAATCAAGAAGTTCCCCGACCTAGCCGTCTCCACTCGAGAGGAATCACGAGGGTCCCGCCCACATCCAGAGGAGCCCCGTTTCCGCCTCGTAGCTCGAGATGAGGGATCCTTTCCCTGCTTCGTCGGGAAAGAGTTCCCGGCCTTCCCGTCGCATCTCAAGAGGAGGCCCTCTCAACAGGAACGGCGAGAGGAACTCCAGGGTCGTGCCACCATTCCAGAGTCCCCCAGATTTCTCAGTCCATTCCAGAGGAACCTCTTTTCCCTTCACCGGCTCGTCTTTCACGCCGAGGATCCACTCACACCAAGGTGGCACGTGGCACAGCCCTGTGGGAAAGCCTCGTGGGAAAAACTCGAGGGACAGCCTCGAGGGAAAGCCACAGATCCCTTGATCCACGTGACAGGAAGCGTGACACTACTGCTGCAGCTCGGGAGGAAAGCGCACGTGCATGCCCCCACTCGAGACGAGGCCTGACTCCCCTGGGGAGACTCAGAAGCACCCCAAGATCCATGGCAACACTGGAGAGGAATCCTCAGGTTCCGGCCCCGACTCCACACAAGGACTGAGGCCCCGGCATGGACGGGAGAGGAATCCCAAGAGGTCCCCTAGCAACTCGCATGGGGAGTGGCCTTTCCTGAGGCCACCAGAGCGGGTCCCTGAGGTCCCCGTTGTAACTCGAGAAGACCTGCCACAACTCGAGAAAATCCAGGAGGTTCTCACCTCCAGGCGAGATGAGGCCCATTTCCGCTGAGGCGACTCGAGGCTGATCACACCTCACCTCTGGAACTTCGAAAGGGTCCTTCACACCCTTGGTGCAAATCAAGAAGTTCCCCGACATACCCGTCTCCACTCGAGAGGAATCACGAGGGTCGCGCCCACATCCAGAGGAGCCCCGTTTCCGCCTCGTAGCTCGAGATGAGGGATCCTTTCCCTGCTTCGTCGGGAAAGAGTTCCCGGCCTTCCCGTCGCATCTCAAGAGGAGGCCCTCTCAACAGGAACGGCGAGAGGAACTCCAGGGTCGTGCCACCATTCCAAGAGTCCCCCAGATGTCTCAGTCCATTCCAGAGCAACCTCTTTTCCCTTCACCGGCTCGTCTTTCACGCCGAGGATCGACTCACACCAAGGTGGCACGTGGCACAGCCCTGTGGGAAAGCCTCGTGGGAAAGCCTCGAGGGAAAGCCTCGAGGGACAGCCTCGAGGGAAAGCCACAGATCCCTTGATCCACGTGACAGGAAGCGTGACACTACTGCTGCAGCTCGGGAGGAAAGCGCACGTGCATGCCCCCACTCGAGACGAGGCCTGACTCCCCTGGGGAGACTCAGAAGCACCCCAAGATCCATGGCAACACTGGAGAGGAATCCTCAGGTTCCGGCCCCGACTCCACACAAGGACTGAGGCCCCGGCATGGACGGGAGAGGAATCCCGAGAGGTCCCCTAGCAACTCGCATGAGGACTGGCCTTTCCTGAGGCCACCAGAGCGGGTCCCTGAGGTCCCCGTCTTAACTCGAGAAGACCTGCGGCAACTCGAGAAAATCCAGGAGGTTCTCACCTCCAGGCGAGATGAGGCCCATTTCCGCTGAGGCGTCTCGAGGCTGATCACACCTCACCTCTGGAACTTCGAAAGGGTCCTTCACACCCTTGGTGCAAATCAAGAAGTTCCCCGACATACCCGTCTCCACTCGAGAGGAATCACGAGGGTCGCGCCCACATCCAGAGGAGCCCCGTTTCCGCCTCGTAGCTCGAGATGAGGGATCCTTTCCCTGCTTCGTCGGGAAAGAGTTCCCGGCCTTCCCGTCGCATGTCAAGAGGAGGCCCTCTCAACAGGAACGGCGAGAGGAACTCCAGGGTCGTGCCACCATTCCAAGAGTCCCCCAGATGTCTCAGTCCATTCCAGAGCAACCTCTTTTCCCTTCACCGGCTCGTCTTTCACGCCGAGGATCGACTCACACCAAGGTGGCACGTGGCACAGCCCTGTGGGAAAACCTCGTGGGAAAGCCTCGAGGGACAGCCTCGAGGGAAAGCCACAGATCCCTTGATCCACGTGACAGGAAGCGTGACACTACTGCTGCAGCTCTGGAGGAAAGCGCACGTGCAGGCCACCACTCGAGACGAGGCCTGACTCCCCTGGGGAGACTCAGAAGCACCCCAAGATCCATGGCAACACTGGAGAGGAATCCTCAGGTTCCGGCCCCGACTCCACACAAGGACTGAGGCCCCGGCATGGACGGGAGAGGAATCCCGAGAGGTCCCCTAGCAACTCGCCTGGGGACTGGCCTTTCCTGAGGCCACCAGAGCGGGTCCCTGAGGTCCCCGTCGTAACTCGAGAAGACCTGCCGCAACTCGAGAAAATCCAGGAGGTTCTCCCCTCCAGGCGAGATGAGGCCCATTTCCGCTGAGGCGTATCGAGGCTGATCACACCTCACCTCTGGAACTTCGAAAGGGTCCTTCACACCCTTGGTGCAAATCAAGAAGTTCCCCGACCTAGCCGTCTCCACTCGAGAGGAATCACGAGGGTCCCGCCCACATCCAGAGGAGCCCCGTTTCCGCCTCGTAGCTCGAGATGAGGGATCCTTTCCCTGCTTCGTCGGGAAAGAGTTCCCGGCCTTCCCGGCGCATCTCAAGAGGAGGCCCTCTCTACAGGAACGGCGAGAGGAACTCCAGGGTCGTGCCACCATTCCAAGAGTCCCCCAGATGTCTCAGTCCATTCCAGAGGAACCTCTTTTCTCTTCACCGGCTCGTCTTTCACGCCGAGGATCGACTCACACCAAGGTGGCACGTGGCACAGCCCTGTGGGAAAGCCTCGTGGGAAAGCCTCGAGGGACAGCCTCGAGGGACAGCCTCGAGGGAAAGCCACAGATCCCTTGATCCACGTGACAGGAAGCGTGACACTACTGCTGCAGCTCGGGAGGAAAGCGCACTTGCATGCCCCCACTCGAGACGAGGCCTGACTCCCCTGGGAGACTCAGAAGCACCCCAAGATCCATGGCAACACTGGAGAGGAATCCTCAGGTTCCGGCCCCGACTCCACACAAGGACTGAGGCCCCGGCATGGACGGGAGAGGAATCCCGAGAGGTCCCCTAGCAACTCGCATGGGGACTGGCCTTTCCTGAGGCCACCAGAGCGGGTCCCTGAGGTCCCCGTCGTAACTCGAGAAGACCTGCCGCAACTCGAGAAAATCCAGGAGGTTCTCCCCTCCAGGCGAGATGAGGCCCATTTCCGCTGAGGCGTCTCGAGGCTGATCACACCTCACCTCTGGAACTTCGAAAGGGTCCTTCACACCCTTGGTGCAAATCAAGAAGTTCCCCGACTTAGCCGTCTCCACTCGAGAGGAATCACGAGGGTCCCGCCCACATCCAGAGGAGCCCCGTTTCCGCCTCGTAGCTCGAGATGAGGTCTCCTTTCCCTGCTTCGTCAGGAAAGAGTTCCCGGCGTTCCCGTCGCATCTCAAGAGGAGGCCCTCTCTACAGGAACGGCGAGAGGAACTCCAGGGTCGTGCCACCATTCCAAGAGTCCCCCAGATGTCTCAGTCCATTCCAGAGGAACCTCTTTTCCCTTCACCGGCTCGTCTTTCACGCCGAGGATCGACTCACACCAAGGTGGCACGTGGCACAGCCCTGTGGGAAAGCCTCGTGGGAAAGCCTCGAGGGACAGCCTCGAGGGAAAGCCACAGATCCCTTGATCCACGTGACAGGAAGCGTGACACTACTGCTGCAGCTCGGGAGGAAAGCGCACGTGCATGCCCCCACTCGAGACGAGGCCTGACTCCCCTGGGGAGACTCAGAAGCACCCCAAGATCCATGGCAACACTGGAGAGGAATCCTCAGGTTCCGGCCCCGACTCCACACAAGGACTGAGGCCCCGGCATGGACGGGAGAGGAATCCCGAGAAGTCCCGTAGCAACTCGCATGGGGACTGGCCTTTCCTGAGGCCACCAGAGCGGGTCCCTGAGGTCCCCGTCGTAACTCGAGAAGACCTGCCCCAACTCGAGAAAATCCAGGAGGTTCTCCCCTTCAGGCGAGATGAGGCCCATTTCCGCTGAGGCGTCTCGAGGCTGATCACACCTCACCTCTGGAACTTCGAAAGGGTCCTTCACACCCTTGGTGCAAATCAAGAAGTTCCCCGACCTAGCCGTCTCCACTCGAGAGGAATCACGAGGGTCCCGCCCACATCCAGAGGAGCCCCGTTTCCGCCTCGTAGCTCGAGATGAGGGATCCTTTCCCTGCTTCGTCGGGAAAGAGTTCCCGGCCTTCCCGTCGCATCTCAAGAGGAGGCCCTCTCTACAGGAACGGCGAGAGGAACTCCAGGGTCGTGCCACCATTCCAAGAGTCCCCCAGATGTCTCAGTCCATTCCAGAGGAACCTCTTTTCCCTTCACCGGCTCGTCTTTCACGCCGAGGATCGACTCACACCAAGGTGGCACGTGGCACAGCCCTGTGGGAAAGCCTCGTGGGAAAGCCTCGAGGGACAGCCTCGAGGGACAGCCTCGAGGGAAAGCCACAGATCCCTTGATCCACGTGACAGGAAGCGTGACACTACTGCTGCAGCTCGGGAGGAAAGCGCACGTGCATGCCCCCACTCGAGACGAGGCCTGACTCCCCTGGGGAGACTCAGAAGCACCCCAAGATCCATGGCAACACTGGAGAGGAATCCTCAGGTTCCGGCCCCGACTCCACACAAGGACTGAGGCCCCGGCATGGACGGGAGAGGAATCCCGAGAGGTCCCCTAGCAACTCGCATGGGGACTGGCCTTTCCTGAGGCCACCAGAGCGGGTCCCTGAGGTCCCCGTCGTAACTCGAGAAGACCTGCCGCAACTCGAGAAAATCCAGGAGGTTCTCCCCTCCAGGCGAGATGAGGCCCATTTCCGCTGAGGCGTCTCGAGGCTGATCACACCTCCCCTCTGGAACTTCGAAAGGGTCCTTCACACCCTTGGTGCAAATCAAGAAGTTCCCCGACCTAGCCGTCTCCACTCGAGAGGAATCACGAGGGTCCCGCCCACATCCAGAGGAGCCCCGTTTCCGCCTCGTAGCTCGAGATGAGGGATCCTTGCCCTGCTTCGTCGGGAAAGAGTTCCCGGCGTTCCCGTCGCATCTCAAGAGGAGGCCCTCTCTACAGGAACGGCGAGAGGAACTCCAGGGTCGTGCCACCATTCCAAGAGTCCCCCAGATGTCTCAGTCCATTCCAGAGGAACCTCTTTTCCCTTCACCGGCTCGTCTTTCACGCCGAGGATCGACTCACACCAAGGTGGCACGTGGCACAGCCCTGTGGGAAAGCCTCGTGGGAAAGCCTCGAGGGACAGCCTCGAGGGAAAGCCACAGATCCCTTGATCCACGTGACAGGAAGCGTGACACTACTGCTGCAGCTCGGGAGGAAAGCGTACGTGCATGCCCCCACTCGAGACGAGGCCTGACTCCCCTGGGGAGACTCAAAAGCACCCCAAGATCCATGGCAACACTGGACAGGAATCCTCAGGTTCCGGCCCCGACTCCACACAAGGACTGAGGCCACGGCATGGACGGAAGAGGAATCCCGAGAGGTCCCGTAGCAACTCGCATGGGGACTGGCCTTTCCTGAGGCCACCAGAGCGGGTCCCTGAGGTCCCCGTCGTAACTCGAGAAGACCTGCCGCAACTCGAGAAAATCCAGGAGGTTCTCCCCTCCAGGCGAGATGAGGCCCATTTCCGCTGAGGCGTCTCGAGGCTGATCACACCTCACCTCTGGAACTTCGAAAGGGTCCTTCACACCCTTGGTGCAAATCAAGAAGTTCCCCGACCTAGCCGTCTCCACTCGAGAGGAATCACGATGGTCCCGCCCACATCCAGAGGAGCCCCGTTTCCGCCTCGTAGCTCGAGATGAGGGATCCTTTCCCTGCTTCGTCGGGAAAGAGTTCCCGGCGTTCCCGTCGCATCTCAAGAGGAGGCCCTCTCTACAGGAACGGCGAGAGGAACTCCAGGGTCGTGCCACCATTCCAAGAGTCCCCCAGATGTCTCAGTCCATTCCAGAGGAACCTCTTTTCCCTTCACCGGCTCGTCTTTCACGCCGAGGATCGACTCACACCAAGGTGGCACGTGGCACAGCCCTGTGGGAAAGCCTCGTGGGAAAGCCTCGAGGGACAGCCTCGAGGGAAAGCCACAGATCCCTTGATCCACGTGACAGGAAGCGTGACACTACTGCTGCAGCTCGGGAGGAAAGCGCACGTGCATGCCCCCACTCGAGACGAGGCCTGACTCCCCTGGGGAGACTCAGAAGCACCCCAAAATCCATGGCAACACTGGAGAGGAATCCTCAGGTTCCGGCCCCGACTCCACACAAGGACTGAGGCCCCGGCATGGACGGGAGTGGAATCCCGAGAGGTCCCCTAGCAACTCGCATGGGGACTGGCCTTTCCTGAGGCCACCAGAGCGGGTCCCTGAGGTCCCCGTCGTAACTCGAGAAGACCTGCCGCAACTCGAGAAAATCCAGGAGGTTCTCCCCTCCAGGCGAGATGAGGCCCATTTCCACTGAGGCCTCTCGAGGCTGATCACACCTCACCTCTGGAACTTCGAAAGGCTCCTTCACACCCTTGGTGCAAATCAAGAAGTTCCCCGACATACCCGTCTCCACTCGAGAGGAATCACGAGGGTCCCGCCCACATCCAGAGGAGCCCCGTTTCCGCCTCGTAGCTCGAGATGAGGGATCCTTTCCCTGCTTCGTCGGGAAAGAGTTCCCGGCGTTCCCGTCGCATCTCAAGAGGAGGCCCTCTCAACAGGAACGGCGAGAGGAACTCCAGGGTCGTGCCACCATTCCAAGAGTCCCCCAGATGTCTCAGTCCATTCCAGAGGAACCTCTTTTCCCTTCACCGGCTCGTCTTTCACGCCGAGGATCGACTCACACCAAGGTGGCACGTGGCACAGCCCTGTGGGAAAGCCTCGTGGGAAAGCCTCGAGGGACAGCCTCGAGGGAAAGCCACAGATCCCTTGATCCACGTGACAGGAAGCGTGACACTACTGCTGCAGATCGGGAGGAAAGCGCACGTGCATGCCCCCACTCGAGACGAGGCCTGACTCCCCTGTGGAGACTCAGAAGCATCCCAAGATCCCTGGCAACACTGGAGAGGAATCCTCAGGTTCCGGCCCCGACTCCACACAAGGACTGAGGCCCCGGCATGGACGGGAGAGGAATCCCGAGAGGTCCCCTAGCAACTCGCATGGGGACTGGCCTTTCCTGAGGCCACCAGAGCGGGTCCCTGAGGTCCCCGCCGTAACTCGAGAAGACCTGCCGCAACTCGAGAAAATCCAGGAGGTTCTCCCCTCCAGGTGAGATGAGGCCGATTTCCGCGGAGGAGTCTCGAGGCTGATCACACCTCACCTCTGGAACTTCGAAAGGGTCCTTCACACCCTTGGTGCAAATCAAGAAGTTCCCCGACATACCCGTCTCCACTCGAGAGGAATCACGAGGGTCCCGCCCACATCCAGAGGAGCCCCGTTTCCGCCTCGTAGCTCGAGATGAGGGATCCTTTCCCTGCTTCGTCGGGAAAGATTTCCCGGCGTTCCCGTCGCATCTCAAGAGGAGGCCCTCTCAACAGGAACGGCGAGAGGAACTCTAGGGTCGTGCCACCATTCCAACAGTCCCCCAGATGTCTCAGTCCATTCCAGAGGAACCTCTTTTCCCTTCACCGGCTCGTCTTTCACGCCGAGGATCGACTCACACCAAGGTGGCACGTGGCACAGCCCTGTGGGAAAGCCTCGTGGGAAAGCCTCGAGGGACAGCCTCGAGGGAAAGCCACAGATCCCTTGATCCACGTGACAGGAAGCGTGACACTACTGCTGCAGCTCGGGAGGAAAGCGCACGTGAATGCCCCCACTCGAGACGAGGCCTGACTCCCCTGGGGAGACTCAGAAGCACCCCAAGATCCATGGCAACACTGGAGAGGAATCCTCAGGTTCCGGCCCCGGCTCCACACAAGGATTGAGGCCCCGGCATGGACGGGAGAGGAATCCCGAGAGGTCCCCTGGCAACTCGCATGGGGACTGGCCTTTCCTGAGGCCACCAGAGCGGGTCCCTGAGGTCCCCGTCGTAACTCGAGAAGACATGCCGCAACTCGAGAAAATCCAGGAGGTTCTCCCCTCCAGGCGAGATGAGGCCCATTTCCGCTGAGGCGTCTCGAGGCTGATCACACCTCACATCTGGAACTTCGAAAGGGTCCTTCACACCCTTGGTGCAAATCAAGAAGTTCCCCGACATACCCGTCTCCACTCGAGAGGAATCACGAGGGTCCCGCCCACATCCAGAGGAGCCCGGTTTCCGCCTCGTAGCTCGAGATGAGGGATCCTTTCCCTGCTTCGTCGGGAAAGAGTTCCCGGCGTTCCCGTCGCATCTCAAGAGGAGCCCCTCTCAACAGGAACGGCGAGAGGAACTCCAGGGTCGTGCCACCATTCCAAGAGTCCCCCAGATGTCTCAGTCCATTCCAGAGGAACCTCTTTTCCCTTCACCGGCTCGTCTTTCACGCCGAGGATCCACTCACACCAAGGTGGCACGTGGCACAGCCCTGTGGGAAAGCCTCGTGGGAAAGCCTCGAGGGACAGCCTCGAGGGAAAGCCACAGATCCCTTGATCCACGTGACAGGAAGCGTGACACTACTGCTGCAGCTCGGGAGGAAAGCGCACGTGCATGCCCCCACTCGAGACGAGGCCTGACTCCCCTGGGGAGACTCAGAAGCACCCCAAGATCCATGGCAACACTGGAGAGGAATCCTCAGGTTCCGGCCCCGACTCCACACAAGGACTGAGGCCCCGGCATGGACGGGAGAGGAATCCCAAGAGGTCCCCTAGCAACTCGCATGGGGACTGGCCTTTCCTGAGGCCACAAGAGCGTGTCCCTGAGGTCCCCGTCGTAACTCGAGAAGACCTGCCGCAACTCGAGAAAATCCAGGAGGTTCTCCCCTCCAGGCGAGATGAGGCCCATTTCCGCTGAGGCGTCTCGAGGGTGATCACACCTCACCTCTGGAACTTCGAAAGGGTCCTTCACACCCTTGGTGCAAATCAAGAAGTTCCCCGACCTAGCCGTCTCCACTCGAGAGGAATCACGAGGGTCCCGCCCACATCCAGAGGAGCCCCGTTTCCGCCTCGTAGCTCGAGATGAGGGATCCTTTCCCTGCTTCTTCGGGAAAGAGTTCCCGGCCTTCCCGTCGCATCTCAAGAGGAGGCCCTCTCTACAGGAACGGCGAGAGGAACTCCAGGGTCGTGCCACCATTCCAAGAGTCCCCCAGATGTCTCAGTCCATTCCAGAGGAACCTCTTTTCCCTTCACCGGCTCGTCTTTCACGCCGAGGATCGACTCACACCAAGGTGGCACATGGCACAGCCCTGTGGGAAAGCCTCGTGGGAAAGCCTCGAGGGACAGCCTCGAGGGAAAGCCACAGATCCCTTGATCCACGTGACAGGAAGCGTGACACTACTGCTGCAGATCGGGAGGAAAGCGCACGTGCATGCCCCCACTCGAGACGAGGCCTGACTCCCCTGGGGAGACTCAGAAGCACCCCAAAATCCATGGCAACACTGGAGAGGAATCCTCAGGTTCCGGCCCCGACTCCACACAAGGACTGAGGCCCCGGCATGGACGGGAGTGGAATCCCAAGAGGTCCCCTAGCAACTCGAATGGGGACTGGCCTTTCCTGAGGCCACCAGAGCGGGTCCCTGAGGTCCCCGTCGTAACTCGAGAAGACCTGCCGCAACTCGAGAAAATCCAGGAGGTTCTCCCCTCCAGGCGAGATGAGGCCCATTTCCACTGATGCGTCTCGAGGCTGATCACACCTCACCTCTGGAACTTCGAAAGGGTCCTTCACACCCTTGGTGCAAATCAAGAAGTTCCCCGACATACCCGTCTCCACTCGAGAGGAATCACGAGGGTCCCGCCCACATCCAGAGGAGCCCCGTTTACGCCTCGTAGCTCGAGATGAGGGATCCTTTCCCTGCTTCGTCGGGAAAGAGTTCCCGGCGTTCCCGTCGCATCTCAAGAGGAGGCCCTCTCAACAGGAACGGCGAGAGGAACTCCAGGGTCGTGCCACCATTCCAAGAGTCCCCCAGATGTCTCAGTCCATTCCAGAGGAACCTCGTTTCCCTTCACCGGCTCGTCTTTCACGCCGAGGATCGACTCACACCAAGGTGGCACGTGGCACAGCCCTGTGGGAAAGCCTCGTGGGAAAGCCTCGAGGGACAGCCTCGAGGGAAAGCCACTTATCCCTTGATCCACGTGACAGGAAGCGTGACACTACTGCTGCAGCTCGGGAGGAAAGCGCACGTGCATGGCCCCACTCGAGACGAGGCCTGACTTCCCTGGGGAGACTCAGAAGCATCCCAAGATCCCTGGCAACACTGGAGAGGAATCCTCAGGTTCCGGCCCCGACTCCACACAAGGACTGAGGCCCCGGCATGGACGGGAGAGGAATCCCGAGAGGTCCCCTAGCAACTCGCAATGGGACTGGCCTTTCCTGAGGCCACCAGAGCGGGTCCCTGAGGTCCCCGTCGTAACTCGAGAAGACCTGCCGCAACTCGAGAAAATCCAGGAGGTTCTCCCCTCCAGGCGAGATGAGGCCCATTTCCGCTGAGGCGTCTCGAGGCTGATCACACCTCACCTCTGGAACTTCGAAAGGGTCCTTCACACCCTTGGTGCAAATCAAGAAGTTCCCCGACCTAGCCGTCTCCACTCGAGAGGAATCACGAGGGTCCCGCCCACATCCAGAGGAGCCCCGTTTCCGCCTCGTAGCTCGAGATGAGGGATCCTTTCCCTGCTTCGTCGGGAAAGAGTTCCCGGCCTTCCCGTCGCATCTCAAGAGTAGGCGCTCTCAACAGGAACGGCGAGAGGAACTCCAGGGTCGTGCCACCATTCCAAGAGTCCCCCAGATGTCTCAGTCCATTCCAGAGGAACCTCTTTTCCCTTCACCGGCTCATCTTTCACGCCGAGGATCGACTCACACCAAGGTGGCACGTGGCACAGCCCTGTGGGAAAGCCTCGTGGGAAAGCCTCGAGGGACAGCCTCGAGGGAAAGCCACAGATCCCTTGATCCACGTGACAGGAAGCGTGACACTACTGCTGCAGCTCGGGAGGAAAGCGCACGTGCATGCCCCCACTCGAGACGAGGCCTGACTCCCCTGGGGAGACTCAGAAGCACCCCAAGATCCATGGCAACACTGGAGAGGAATCCTCAGGTTCCGGCCCCGACTCCACACAAGGACTGAGGCCCCGGCATGGACGGGAGAGGAATCCCGAGAGGTCCCCTAGCAACTCGCATGGGGACTAGCCTTTCCTGAGGCCACCAGAGCGGGTCCCTGAGGTCCCCGTCGTAACTCGAGAAGACCTGCCACAACTCGAGAAAATCCAGGAGGTTCTCCCCTCCAGGCGAGATGAGGCCCATTTCCGCTGAGGCGTCTCGAGGCTGATCACACCTCACCTCTGGAACTTCGAAAGGGTCCTTCACACCCTTGGTGCAAATCAAGAAGTTCCCCGACCTAGCCGTCTCCACTCGAGAGGAATCACGAGGGTCCCGCCCACATCCAGAGGAGCCCCGTTTCCGCCTCGTAGCTCGAGATGAGGGATCCTTTCCCTGCTTCGTCGGGAAAGAGTTCCCGGCGTTCCCGTCGCATCTCAAGAGGAGGCCCTCTCAACAGGAACGGCGAGAGGAACTCCAGGGTCGTGCCACCATTCCAAGAGTCCCCCAGATGTCTCAGTCCATTCCAGAGGAACCTCTTTTCCCTTCACCGGCTCGTCTTTCACGCCGAGGATCGACTCACACCAAGGTGGCACGTGGCACAGCCCTGTGGGAAAGCCTCGTGGGAAAGCCTCGAGGGACAGCCTCGAGGGAAAGCCACAGATCCCTTGATCCACGTGACAGGAAGCGTGACACTACTGCTGCAGCTCGGGAGGAAAGCGCACGTGCATGCCCCCACTCGAGACGAGGCCTGACTCCCCTGGGGAGACTCAGAAGCACCCCAAGATCCATGGCAACACTGGAGAGGAATCCTCAGGTTCCGGCCCCGACTCCACACAAGGACTGAGGCCCCGGCATGGACGGGAGAGGAATCCCGAGAGGTCCCCTAGCAACTCGCATGGGGACTGGCCTTTCCTGAGGCCACCAGAGCGGGTCCCTGAGGTCCCCGTCGTAACTCGAGAACACCTGCCGCAACTCGAGAAAATCCTGGAGGTTGTTCCCTCCAGGCGAGAGGAGGCCCATTTCCGCTGAGGCGTCTCGAGGCTGATCACACCTCACCTCTGGAACTTCGAAAGGGTCCTTCACACACTTGGTGCAAATCAAGAAGTTCCCCGACATACACGTCACCACTCGAGAGGAATCACGAGGGTCCCGCCCACATCCAGAGGAGCCCCGTTTCCGCCTCGTAGCTCGAGATGAGGGATCCTTTCCCTGCTTCGTCGGGAAAGAGTTCCCGGCCTTCCCGTCGCATCTCAAGAGGGGGCCCTCTCTACAGGAACGGCGAGAGGAACTCCAGGGTCGTGCCACCATTCCAAGAGTCCCCCAGATGTCTCAGTCCATTCCAGAGGAACCTCTTTTCCCTTCACCGGCTCGTCTTTCACGCCGAGGATCGACTCACAAGGTGGCACGTGGCACAGCCCTGTGGAAAGACTCGTGGGAAAGCCTCGAGGGACAGCCTCGAGGGAAAGCCACAGATCCCTTGATCCACGTGACAGGAAGCGTGACACTACTGCTGCAGCTCGGGAGGAAAGCGCACGTGCATGCCCCCACTCGAGACGAGGCCTGACTCCCCTGGGGAGACTCAGAAGCACCCCAAGATCCATGGCAACACTGGAGAGGAATCCTCAGGTTCCGGCCCCGACTCCACACAAGGACTGAGGCCCCGGCATGGACGGGAGAGGAATCCCGAGAGGTCCCCTAGCAACTCGCATGGGGACTGGCCTTTCCTGAGGCCACCAGAGCGGGTCCCTGAGGTCCCCGTCGTAACTCGAGAAGACCTGCCGCAACTCGAGAAAATCCAGGAGGTTCTCCCCTCCAGGCGAGATGAGGCCCATTTCCGCTGAGGCGTCTCGAGGCTGATCACACCTCACCTCTGGAACTTCGAAAGGGTCCTTCACACCCTTGGTGCAAATCAAGAACTTCCCCGACCTAGCCGTCTCCACTCCAGAGGAATCACGAGGGTCCCGCCCACATCCAGAGGAGCCCCGTTTCCGCCTCGTAGCTCGAGATGAGGGATCCTTTCCCTGCTTCGTCGGGAAAGAGTTCCCGGCGTTCCCGTCGCATCTCAAGAGGAGGCCCTCTCAACAGGAACGGCGAGAGGAACTCCAGGGTCGTGCCACCATTCCAAGAGTCCCCCAGATGTCTCAGTCCATTCCAGAGGAACCTCTTTTCCCTTCACCGGCTCATCTTTCACGCCGAGGATCGACTCACACCAAGGTGGCACGTGGCACAGCCCTGTGGGAAAGCCTCGTGGGAAAGCCTCGAGGGACAGCCTCGAGGGAAAGCCACAGATCCCTTGATCCACGTGACAGGAAGCGTGACACTACTGCTGCAGCTCGGGAGGAAAGCGCACGTGCATGCCCCCACTCGAGACGAGGCCTGACTCCCCTGGGGAGACTCAGAAGCACCCCAAGATCCATGGCAACACTGGAGAGGAATCCTCAGGTTCCGGCCCCGGCTCCACACAAGGACTGAGGCCCCGGCATGGACGGGAGAGGAATCCCGATAGGTCCCCTAGCAACTCGCATGGGGACTGGCCTTTCCTGAGGCCACCAGAGCGGGTCCCTGAGGTCCCCGTCGTAACTCGAGAAGACCTGCCGCAACTCGAGAAAATCCAGGAGGTTCTCCCCTCCAGGCGAGATGAGGCCCATTTCCGCTGAGGCGTCTCGAGGCTGATCACACCTCACCTCTGGAACTTCGAAAGGGTCCTTCACACCCTTGGTGCAAATCAAGAACTTCCCCGACCTAGCCGTCTCCACTCCAGAGGAATCACGAGGGTCCCGCCCACATCCAGAGGAGCCCCGTTTCCGCCTCGTAGCTCGAGATGAGGGATCCTTTCCCTGCTTCGTCGGGAAAGAGTTCCCGGCGTTCCCGTCGCATCTCAAGAGGAGGCCCTCTCAACAGGAACGGCGAGAGGAACTCCAGGGTCGTGCCACCATTCCAAGAGTCCCCCAGATGTCTCAGTCCATTCCAGAGGAACCTCTTTTCCCTTCACCGGCTCATCTTTCACGCCGAGGATCGACTCACACCAAGGTGGCACGTGGCACAGCCCTGTGGGAAAGCCTCGTGGGAAAGCCTCGAGGGACAGCCTCGAGGGAAAGCCACAGATCCCTTGATCCACGTGACAGGAAGCGTGACACTACTGCTGCAGCTCGGGAGGAAAGCGCACGTGCATGCCCCCACTCGAGACGAGGCCTGACTCCCCTGGGGAGACTCAGAAGCACCCCAAGATCCATGGCAACACTGGAGAGGAATCCTCAGGTTCCGGCCCCGGCTCCACACAAGGACTGAGGCCCCGGCATGGACGGGAGAGGAATCCCGATAGGTCCCCTAGCAACTCGCATGGGGACTGGCCTTTCCTGAGGCCACCAGAGCGGGTCCCTGAGGTCCCCGTCGTAACTCGAGAAGACCTGCCGCAACTCGAGAAAATCCAGGAGGTTCTCCCCTCCAGGCGAGATGAGGCCCATTTCCGCTGAGGCGTCTCGAGGCTGATCACACCTCACCTCTGGAACTTCGAAAGGGTCCTTCACACCCTTGGTGCAAATCAAGAAGTTCCCCGACCTAGCCGTCTCCACTCGAGAGGAATCACGAGGGTCCCGCCCACATCCAGAGGAGCCCCGTTTCCGCCTCGTAGCTCGAGATGAGGGATCCTATCCCTGCTTCGACGGGAAAGAGTTCCCGGCGTTCCCGTCGCATCTCAAGAGGAGGCCCTCTCAACAGGAACGGCGAGAGGAACTCCAGGGTCGTGCCACCATTCCAAGAGTCCCCCAGATGTCTCAGTCCATTCCAGAGGAACCTCTTTTCCCTCGCCGGCTCGTCTTTCACGCCGAGGATCGACTCACACCAAGGTGGCACGTGGCACAGCCCTGTGGGAAAGCCTCGTGGGAAAGCCTCGAGGGACAGCCTCGAGGGACAGCCTCGAGGGAAAGCCACAGATCCCTTGATCCACGTGACAGGAAGCGTGACACTACTGCTGCAGCTCGGGAGGAAAGCGCACGTGCATGCCCCCACTCGAGACGAGGCCTGACTCCCCTGGGGAGACTCAGAAGCACCCCAAGATCCATGGCAACACTGGAGAGGAATCCTCAGGTTCCGGCCCCGACTCCACACAAGGACTGAGGCCCCGGCATGGACGGGAGAGGAATCCCGAGAGGTCCCCTAGCAACTCGCATGGGGACTGGCCTTTCCTGAGGCCACAAGAGCGTGTCCCTGAGGTCCCCGTCGTAACTCGAGAAGACCTGCCGCAACTCGAGAAAATCCAGGAGGTTCTCCCCTCCAGGCGAGATGAGGCCCATTTCCGCTGAGGCGTCTCGAGGCTGATCACACCTCACCTCTGGAACTTCGAAAGGGTCCTTCACACCCTTGGTGCAAATCAAGAAGTTCCCCGACCTAGCCGTCTCCACTCGAGAGGAATCACGAGGGTCCCGCCCACATCCAGAGGAGCCCCGTTTCCGCCTCGTAGCTCGAGATGAGGGATCCTTTCCCTGCTTCGTCGGGAAAGAGTTCCCGGCGTTCCCGTCGCATCTCAAGAGGAGGCCCTCTCTACAGGAACGGCGCGAGGAACTCCAGGGTCGTGCCACCATTCCAAGAGTCCCCCAGATGTCTCAGTCCATTCCAGAGGAACCTCTTTTCCCTTCACCGGCTCGTCTTTCACGCCGAGGATCGACTCACACCAAGGTGGAACGTGGCACAGCCCTGTGGGAAAGCCTCGTGGGAAAGCCTCGAGGGACAGCCTCGAGGGACAGCCTCGAGGGAAAGCCACAGATCCCTTGATCCACGTGACAGGAAGCGTGACACTACTGCTGCAGCTCGGGAGGAAAGCGCACGTGCATGCCCCCACACGAGACGAGGCCTGACTCCCCTGGGGAGACTCAGAAGCACCCCAAGATCCATGGCAACACTGGAGAGGAATCCTCAGGTTCCGGCCCCGACTCCACACAAGGACTGAGGCCCCGGCATGGACGGGAGAGGAATCCCGAGAGGTCCCCTAGCAACTCGCATGGGGACTGGCCTTTCCTGAGGCCACAAGAGCGTGTCCCTGAGGTCCCCGTCGTAACTCGAGAAGACCTGCCGCAACTCGAGAAAATCCAGGAGGTTCTCCCCTCCAGGCGAGATGAGGCCCATTTCCGCTGAGGCGTCTCGAGGCTGATCACACCTCACCTCTGGAACTTCGAAAGGGTCCTTCACACCCTTGGTGCAAATCAAGAAGTTCCCCGACCTAGCCGTCTCCACTCGAGAGGAATCACGAGGGTCCCGCCCACATCCAGAGGAGCCCCGTTTCCGCCTCGTAGCTCGAGATGAGGGATCCTTTCCCTGCTTCGTCGGGAAGGAGTTCCCGGCGTTCCCGTCGCATCTCAAGAGGAGGCCCTCTCAACAGGAACGGCGAGAGGAACTCCAGGGTCGTGCCACCATTCGAAGAGTCCCCCAGATGTCTCAGTCCATTCCAGAGGAACCTCTTTTCCCTTCACCGGCTCATCTTTCACGCCGAGGATCGACTCACACCAAGGTGGCACGTGGCACAGCCCTGTGGGAAAGCCTCGTGGGAAAGCCTCGAGGGACAGCCTCGAGGGAAAGCCACAGATCCCTTGATCCACGTGACAGGAAGCGTGACACTACTGCTGCAGCTCGGGAGGAAAGCGCACGTGCATGCCCCCACTCGAGACGAGGCCAGACTCCCCTGGGGAGACTCAGAAGCACCCCAAGATCCATGGCAACACTGGAGAGGAATCCTCAGGTTCCGGCCCCGACTCCACACAAGGACTGAGGCCCCGGCATGGACGGGAGAGGAATCCCGAAAGGTCCCCTAGCAACTCGCATGGGGACTGGCCTTTCCTGAGGCCACCAGAGCGGGTCCCTGAGGTCCCCGTCGTAACTCGAGAAGACCTGCCGCAACTCGAGAAAATCCAGGAGGTTCTCCCCTCCAGGCGAGATGAGGCCCATTTCCGCTGAGGCGTCTCGAGGCTGATCACACCTCACCTCTGGAACTTCGAAAGGGTCCTTCACACCCTTGGTGCAAATCAAGAAGTTCCCCGACCTAGCCGTCTCCACTCGAGAGGAATCACGAGAGTCCCGCCCACATCCAGAGGAGCCCCGTTTCCGCCTCGTAGCTCGAGATGAGGGATCCTTTCCCTGCTTCGTCGGGAAAGAGTTCCCGGCCTTCCCGTCGCATCTCAAGAGGAGGCCCTCTCAACAGGATCGGCGAGAGGAACTCCAGGGTCGTGCCACCATTCCAAGAGTCCCCCAGATGTCTCAGTCCATTCCAGAGGAACCTCTTTTCCCTTCACCGGCTCGTCTTTCACGCCGAGGATCGACTCACACCAAGGTGGCACGTGGCACAGCCCTGTGGGAAAGCCTCGTGGGAAAGCCTCGAGGGACAGCCTCGAGGGAAAGCCACAGATCCCTTGATCCACGTGACAGGAAGCGTGACACTACTGCTGCAGCTCGGGAGGAAAGCGCACGTGCATGCCCCCACTCGAGACGAGGCCTGACTCCCCTGGGGAGACTCAGAAGCACCCCAAGATCCATGGCAACACTGGAGAGGAATCCTCAGGTTCCGGCCCCGACTCCACACAAGGACTGAGGCCCCGGCATGGACGGGAGAGGAATCCCGAGAGGTCCCCTAGCAACTCGCATGGGGACTGGCCTTTCCTGAGGCCACAAGAGCGTGTCCCTGAGGTCCCCGTCGTAACTCGAGAAGACCTGCCGCAACTCGAGAAAATCCAGGAGGTTCTCCCCTCCAGGCGAGATGAGGCCCATTTCCGCTGAGGCGTCTCGAGGCTGATCACACCTCACCTCTGGAACTTCGAAAGGGTCCTTCACACCCTTGGGGCAAATCAAGAAGTTCCCCGACCTAGCCGTCTCCACTCGAGAGGAATCACGAGGGTCCCGCCCACATCCAGAGGAGCCCCGTTTCCGCCTCGTAGCTCGAGATGAGGGATCCTATCCCTGCTTCGACGGGAAAGAGTTCCCGGCGTTCCCGTCGCATCTCAAGAGGAGGCCCTCTCAACAGGAACGGCGAGAGGAACTCCAGGGTCGTGCCACCATTCCAAGAGTCCCCCAGATGTCTCAGTCCATTCCAGAGGAACCTCTTTTCCCTCGCCGGCTCGTCTTTCACGCCGAGGATCGACTCACACCAAGGTGGCACGTGGCACAGCCCTGTGGGAAAGCCTCGTGGGAAAGCCTCGAGGGACAGCCTCGAGGGACAGCCTCGAGGGAAAGCCACAGATCCCTTGATCCACGTGACAGGAAGCGTGACACTACTGCTGCAGCTCCGGAGGAAAGCGCACGTGCATGCCCCCACTCGAGACGAGGCCTGACTGCCCTGGGGAGACTCAGAAGCACCCCAAGATCCATGGCAACACTGGAGAGGAATCCTCAGGTTCCGGCCCCGACTCCACACAAGGACTGAGGCCCCGGCATGGACGGGAGAGGAATCCCGAGAGGTCCCCTAGCAACTCGCATGGGGACTGGCCTTTCCTGAGGCCACCAGAGCGGGTCCCTGAGGTCCCCGTCGTAACTCGAGAAGACCTGCCGCAACTCGAGAAAATCCAGGAGGTTCTCCCCTCCAGGCGAGATGAGGCCCATTTCCGCTGAGGCGTCTCGAGGCTGATCACACCTCACCTCTGGAACTTCGAAAGGGTCCTTCACACCCTTGGTGCAAATCAAGAAGTTCCCCGACCTAGCCGTCTCCACTCGAGAGGAATCACGAGGGTCCCGCCCACATCCAGAGGAGCCCCGTTTCCGCCTCGTAGCTCGAGATGAGGGATCCTTTCCCTGCTTCGTCGGGAAAGAGTTCCCGGCGTTCCCGTCGCATCTCAAGAGGAGGCCCTCTCAACAGGAACGGCGAGAGGAACTCCAGGGTCGTGCCACCATTCCAAGAGTCCCCCAGATGTCTCAGTCCATTCCAGAGGAACCTCTTTTCCCTTCACCGGCTCATCTTTCACGCCGAGGATCGACTCACACCAAGGTGGCACGTGGCACAGCCCTGTGGGAAAGCCTCGTGGGAAAGCCTCGAGGGACAGCCTCGAGGGAAAGCCACAGATCCCTTGATCCACGTGACAGGAAGCGTGACACTACTGCTGCAGCTCGGGAGGAAAGCGCACGTGCATGCCCCCACTCGAGACGAGGCCTGACTCCCCTGGGGAGACTCAGAAGCACCCCAAGATCCATGGCAACACTGGAGAGGAATCCTCAGGTTCCGGCCCCGACTCCACACAAGAACTGAGGCCCCGGCATGGACGGGAGAGGAATCCCGAGAGGTCCCCTAGCAACTCGCATGGGGACTGGCCTTTCCTGAGGCCACCAGAGCGGGTCCCTGAGGTCCCCGTCGTAACTCGAGAAGACCTGCCGCAACTCGAGAAAATCCAGGAGGTTCTCCCCTCCAGGCGAGATGAGGCCCATTTCCGCTGAGGCGTCTCGAGGCTGATCACACCTCCCCTCTGGAACTTCGAAAGGGTCCTTCACACCCTTGGTGCAAATCAAGAAGTTCCCCGACCTAGCCGTCTCCACTCGAGAGGAATCACGAGGGTCCCGCCCACATCCAGAGGAGCCCCGTTTCCGCCTCGTAGCTCGAGATGAGGGATCCTTTCCCTGCTTCGTCGGGAAAGAGTTCCCGGCGTTCCTGTCGCATCTCAAGAGGAGGCCCTCTCAACAGGAACGGCGAGAGGAACTCCAGGGTCGTGCCACCATTCCAAGAGTCCCCCAGATGTCTCAGTCCATTCCAGAGGAACCTCTTTTCCCTTCACCGGTTCGTCTTTCACGCCGAGGATCGACTCACACCAAGGTGGCACGTGGCACAGCCCTGTGGGAAAGCCTCGTGGGAAAGCCTCGAGGGACAGCCTCGAGGGACAGCCTCGATGGAAAGCCACAGATCCCTTGATCCACGTGACAGGAAGCGTGACACTACTGCTGCAGCTCGGGAGGAAAGCGCACGTGCATGCCCCCACTCGAGACGAGGCCTGACTCCCCTGGGGAGACTCAGAAGCACCCCAAGATCCATGGCAACACTGGAGAGGAATCCTCAGGTTCCGGCCCCGACTCCACACAAGGACTGAGGCCCCGGCATGGACGGGAGAGGAATCCCGAGAGGTCCCCTAGCAACTCGCATGGGGACTGGCCTTTCCTGAGGCCACAAGAGCGTGTCCCTGAGGTCCCCGTCGTAACTAGAGAAGACCTGCCGCAACTCGAGAAAATCCAGGAGGTTCTCCCCTCCAGGCGAGATGAGGCCCATTTCCGCTGAGGCGTCTCGAGGCTGATCACACCTCACCTCTGGAACTTCGAAAGGGTCCTTCACACCCTTGGTGCAAATCAAGAAGTTCCCCGACCTAGCCGTCTCCACTCGAGAGGAATCACGAGGGTCCCGCCCACATCCAGAGGAGCCCCGTTTCCGCCTCGTAGCTCGAGATGAGGGATCCTTTCCCTGCTTCGTCGGGAAAGAGTTCCCGGCGTTCCCGTCGCATCTCAAGAGGAGGCCCTCTCTACAGGAACGGCGAGAGGAACTCCAGGGTCGTGCCACCATTCCAAGAGTCCCCCAGATGTCTCAGTCCATTCCAGAGGAACCTCTTTTCCCTCACCGGCTCGTCTTTCACGCCGAGGATCGACTCACACCAAGGTGGCACGTGGCACAGCCCTGTGGGAAAGCCTCGTGGGAAAGCCTCGAGGGACAGCCTCGAGGGACAGCCTCGAGGGAAAGCCACAGATCCCTTGATCCACGTGACAGGAAGCGTGACACTACTGCTGCAGCTCGGGAGGAAAGCGCACGTGCATGCCCCCACTCGAGACGAGGCCTGACTCCCCTGGGGAGACTCAGAAGCACCCCAAGATCCATGGCAACACTGGAGAGGAATCCTCAGGTTCCGGCCCCGAATCCACACAAGGACTGAGGCCCCGGCATGGACGGGAGAGGAATCCCGAGAGGTCCCCTAGCAACTCGCATGGGGACTGGCCTTTCCTGAGGCCACAAGAGCGTGTCCCTGAGGTCCCCGTCGTAACTCGAGAAGACCTGCCGCAACTCGAGAAAATCCAGGAGGTTCTCCCCTCCAGGCGAGATGAGGCCCATTTCCGCTGAGGCGTCTCGAGGCTGATCACACCTCACCTCTGGAACTTCGAAAGGGTCCTTCACACCCTTGGGGCAAATCAAGAAGTTCCCCGACCTAGCCGTCTCCACTCGAGAGGAATCACGAGGGTCCCGCCCACATCCAGAGGAGCCCCGTTTCCGCCTCGTAGCTCGAGATGAGGGATCCTATCCCTGCTTCGACGGGAAAGAGTTCCCGGCGTTCCCGTCGCATCTCAAGAGGAGGCCCTCTCAACAGGAACGGCGAGAGGAACTCCAGGGTCGTGCCACCATTCCAAGAGTCCCCCAGATGTCTCAGTCCATTCCAGAGGAACCTCTTTTCCCTCGCCGGCTCGTCTTTCACGCCGAGGATCGACTCACACCAAGGTGGCACGTGGCACAGCCCTGTGGGAAAGCCTCGTGGGAAAGCCTCGAGGGACAGCCTCGAGGGACAGCCTCGAGGGAAAGCCACAGATCCCTTGATCCACGTGACAGGAAGCGTGACACTACTGCTGCAGCTCCGGAGGAAAGCGCACGTGCATGCCCCCACTCGAGACGAGGCCTGACTGCCCTGGGGAGACTCAGAAGCACCCCAAGATCCATGGCAACACTGGAGAGGAATCCTCAGGTTCCGGCCCCGACTCCACACAAGGACTGAGGCCCCGGCATGGACGGGAGAGGAATCCCGAGAGGTCCCCTAGCAACTCGCATGGGGACTGGCCTTTCCTGAGGCCACCAGAGCGGGTCCCTGAGGTCCCCGTCGTAACTCGAGAAGACCTGCCGCAACTCGAGAAAATCCAGGAGGTTCTCCCCTCCAGGCGAGATGAGGCCCATTTCCGCTGAGGCGTCTCGAGGCTGATCACACCTCACCTCTGGAACTTCGAAAGGGTCCTTCACACCCTTGGTGCAAATCAAGAAGTTCCCCGACCTAGCCGTCTCCACTCGAGAGGAATCACGAGGGTCCCGCCCACATCCAGAGGAGCCCCGTTTCCGCCTCGTAGCTCGAGATGAGGGATCCTTTCCCTGCTTCGTCGGGAAAGAGTTCCCGGCGTTCCCGTCGCATCTCAAGAGGAGGCCCTCTCAACAGGAACGGCGAGAGGAACTCCAGGGTCGTGCCACCATTCCAAGAGTCCCCCAGATGTCTCAGTCCATTCCAGAGGAACCTCTTTTCCCTTCACCGGCTCATCTTTCACGCCGAGGATCGACTCACACCAAGGTGGCACGTGGCACAGCCCTGTGGGAAAGCCTCGTGGGAAAGCCTCGAGGGACAGCCTCGAGGGAAAGCCACAGATCCCTTGATCCACGTGACAGGAAGCGTGACACTACTGCTGCAGCTCGGGAGGAAAGCGCACGTGCATGCCCCCACTCGAGACGAGGCCTGACTCCCCTGGGGAGACTCAGAAGCACCCCAAGATCCATGGCAACACTGGAGAGGAATCCTCAGGTTCCGGCCCCGACTCCACACAAGGACTGAGGCCCCGGCATGGACGGGAGAGGAATCCCGAGAGGTCCCCTAGCAACTCGCATGGGGACTGGCCTTTCCTGAGGCCACCAGAGCGGGTCCCTGAGGTCCCCGTCGTAACTCGAGAAGACCTGCCGCAACTCGAGAAAATCCAGGAGGTTCTCCCCTCCAGGCGAGATGAGGCCCATTTCCGCTGAGGCGTCTCGAGGCTGATCACACCTCCCCTCTGGAACTTCGAAAGGGTCCTTCACACCCTTGGTGCAAATCAAGAAGTTCCCCGACCTAGCCGTCTCCACTCGAGAGGAATCACGAGGGTCCCGCCCACATCCAGAGGAGCCCCGTTTCCGCCTCGTAGCTCGAGATGAGGGATCCTTTCCCTGCTTCGTCGGGAAAGAGTTCCCGGCGTTCCTGTCGCATCTCAAGAGGAGGCCCTCTCAACAGGAACGGCGAGAGGAACTCCAGGGTCGTGCCACCATTCCAAGAGTCCCCCAGATGTCTCAGTCCATTCCAGAGGAACCTCTTTTCCCTTCACCGGTTCGTCTTTCACGCCGAGGATCGACTCACACCAAGGTGGCACGTGGCACAGCCCTGTGGGAAAGCCTCGTGGGAAAGCCTCGAGGGACAGCCTCGAGGGACAGCCTCGATGGAAAGCCACAGATCCCTTGATCCACGTGACAGGAAGCGTGACACTACTGCTGCAGCTCGGGAGGAAAGCGCACGTGCATGCCCCCACTCGAGACGAGGCCTGACTCCCCTGGGGAGACTCAGAAGCACCCCAAGATCCATGGCAACACTGGAGAGGAATCCTCAGGTTCCGGCCCCGACTCCACACAAGGACTGAGGCCCCGGCATGGACGGGAGAGGAATCCCGAGAGGTCCCCTAGCAACTTGCATGGGGACTGGCCTTTCCTGAGGCCACAAGAGCGTGTCCCTGAGGTCCCCGTCGTAACTAGAGAAGACCTGCCGCAACTCGAGAAAATCCAGGAGGTTCTCCCCTCCAGGCGAGATGAGGCCCATTTCCGCTGAGGCGTCTCGAGGCTGATCACACCTCACCTCTGGAACTTCGAAAGGGTCCTTCACACCCTTGGTGCAAATCAAGAAGTTCCCCGACCTAGCCGTCTCCACTCGAGAGGAATCACGAGGGTCCCGCCCACATCCAGAGGAGCCCCGTTTCCGCCTCGTAGCTCGAGATGAGGGATCCTTTCCCTGCTTCGTCGGGAAAGAGTTCCCGGCGTTCCCGTCGCATCTCAAGAGGAGGCCCTCTCTACAGGAACGGCGAGAGGAACTCCAGGGTCGTGCCACCATTCCAAGAGTCCCCCAGATGTCTCAGTCCATTCCAGAGGAACCTCTTTTCCCTTCACCGGCTCGTCTTTCACGCCGAGGATCGACTCACACCAAGGTGGCACGTGGCACAGCCCTGTGGGAAAGCCTCGTGGGAAAGCCTCGAGGGACAGCCTCGAGGGACAGCCTCGAGGGAAAGCCACAGATCCCTTGATCCACGTGACAGGAAGCGTGACACTACTGCTGCAGCTCGGGAGGAAAGCGCACGTGCATGCCCCCACTCGAGACGAGGCCTGACTCCCCTGGGGAGACTCAGAAGCACCCCAAGATCCATGGCAACACTGGAGAGGAATCCTCAGGTTCCGGCCCCGAATCCACACAAGGACTGAGGCCCCGGCATGGACGGGAGAGGAATCCCGAGAGGTCCCCTAGCAACTCGCATGGGGACTGGCCTTTCCTGAGGCCACAAGAGCGTGTCCCTGAGGTCCTCGTCGTAACTCGCGAAGACCTGCCGCAACTCGAGAAAATCCAGGAGGTTCTCCCCTCCAGGCGAGATGAGGCCCATTTCCGCTGAGGCGTCTCGAGGCTGATCACACCTCACCTCTGGAACTTCGAAAGGGTCCTTCACACCCTTGGTGCAAATCAAGAAGTTCCCCGACCTAGCCGTCTCCACTCGAGAGGAATCACGAGGGTCCCGCCCACATCCAGAGGAGCCCCGTTTCCGCCTCGTAGCTCGAGATGAGGGATCCTTTCCCTGCTTCGTCGGGAAAGAGTTCCCGGCGTTCCCGTCGCATCTCAAGAGGAGGCCCTCTCTACAGGAACGGCGAGAGGAACTCCAGGGTCGTGCCACCATTCCAAGAGTCCCCCAGATGTCTCAGTCCATTCCAGAGGAACCACTTTTCCCTTCACCGGCTCGTCTTTCACGCCGAGGATCGACTCACACCAAGGTGGCACGTGGCACAGCCCTGTGGGAAAGCCTCGTGGGAAAGCCTCGAGGGACAGCCTCGAGGGACAGCCTCGAGGGAAAGCCACAGATCCCTTGATCCACGTGACAGGAAGCGTGACACTGCTGCTGCAGCTCGGGAGGAAAGCGCACGTGCATGCCCCCACTCGAGACGAGGCCTGACTCCCCTGGGGAGACTCAGAAGCACCCCAAGATCCATGGCAACACTGGAGAGGAATCCTCAGGTTCCGGCCCCGACTCCACACAAGGACTGAGGCCCCGGCATGGACGGGAGAGGAATCCCGAGAGGTCCCCTAGCAACTCGCATGGGGACTGGCCTTTCCTGAGGCCACAAGAGCGTGTCCCTGAGGTCCTCGTCGTAACTCGAGAAGACCTGCCGCAACTCGAGAAAATCCAGGAGGTTCTCCCCTTCAGGCGAGATGAGGCCCATTTCCGCTGAGGCGTCTCGAGGCTGATCACACCTCACCTCTGGAACTTCGAAAGGGTCCTTCACACCCTTGGTGCAAATCAAGAAGTTCCCCGACCTAGCCGTCTCCACTCGAGAGGAATCACGAGGGTCCCGCCCACATCCAGAGGAGCCCCGTTTCCGCCTCGTAGCTCGAGATGAGGGATCCTTTCCCTGCTTCGTCGGGAAAGAGTTCCCGGCGTTCCCGTCGCATCTCAAGAGGAGGCCCTCTCAACAGGAACGGCGAGAGGAACTCCAGGGTCGTGCCACCATTCCAAGAGTCCCCCAGATGTCTCAGTCCGTTCCAGAGGAACCTCTTTTCCCTTCACCGGCTCGTCTTTCACGCCGAGGATCGACTCAACCAAGGAGGCACGTGGCACAGCCCTGTGGGAAAGCCTCGTGGGAAAGCCTCGAGGGACAGCCTCGAGGGACAGCCTCGAGGGAAAGCCACAGATCCCTTGATCCACGTGACAGGAAGCGTGACACTACTGCTGCAGCTCGGGAGGAAAGCGCACGTGCATGCCCCCACTCGAGACGAGGCCTGACTCCCCTGGGGAGACTCAGAAGCACCCCAAGATCCATGGCAACACTGGAGAGGAATCCTCAGGTTCCGGCCCCGACTCCACACAAGGACTGAGGCCCCGGAATGGACGGGAGAGGAATCCTGAGAGGTCCCATAGCAACTCGCATGGGGACTGGCCTTTCCTGAGGCCACAAGAGCGTGTCCCTGAGGTCCCCGTCGTAACTCGAGAAGACCTGCCGCAACTCGAGAAAATCCAGGAGGTTCTCCCCTCCAGGCGAGATGAGGCCCATTTCCGCTGAGGCGTCTCGAGGCTGATCACACCTCACCTCTGGAACTTCGAAAGGGTCCTTCACACCCTTGGTGCAAATCAAGAAGTTCCCCGACATACCCGTCTCCACTCGAGAGGAATCACGAGGGTCACGCCCACATTCAGAGGAGCACCGTTTCCGCCTCGTAGCTCGAGATGAGGGATCCTTTCCCTGCTTCGTCGGGAAAGAGTTCCCGGCGTTCCCGTCGCATCTCAAGAGGAGGCCCTCTCTACAGGAACGGCGAGAGGAACTCCAGGGTCGTGCCACCATTCCAAGAGTCCCCCAGATGTCTCAGTCCATTCCAGAGGAACCTCTTTTCCCTTCACCGGCTCGTCTTTCACGCCGAGGATCGACTCACACCAAGGTGGCACGTGGCACAGCCCTGTGGGAAAGCCTCGTGGGAAAGCCTCGAGGGACAGCCTCGAGGGACAGCCTCGAGGGAAAGCCACAGATCCCTTGATCCACGTGACAGGAAGCGTGACACTACTGCTGCAGCTCGGGAGGAAAGCGCACGTGCATGCCCCCACTCGAGACGAGGCCTGACTCCCCTGGGGAGACTCAGAAGCACCCCAAGATCCATGGCAACACTGGAGAGGAATCCTCAGGTTCCGGCCCCGACTCTACACAAGGACTGAGGCCCCGGCATGGACGGGAGAGGAATCCCGAGAGGTCCCCTAGCAACTCGCATGGGGACTGGCCTTTCCTGAGGCCACAAGAGCGTGTCCCTGAGGTCCTCGTCGTAACTCGAGAAGACCTGCCGCAACTCGAGAAAATCCAGGAGGTTCTCCCCTCCAGGCGAGATGAGGCCCATTTCCGCTGAGGCGTCTCGAGGCTGATCACACCTCACCTCTGGAACTTCGAAAGGGTCCTTCACACCATTGGTGCAAATCAAGAAGTTCCCCGACCTAGCCGTCTCCACTCGAGAGGAATCACGAGGGTCCCGCCCACATCCAGAGGAGCCCCGTTTCCGCCTCGTAGCTCGAGATGAGGGATCCTTTCCCTGCTTCGTCGGGAAAGAGTTCCCGGCGTTCCCGTCGCATCTCAAGAGGAGGCCCTCTCAACAGGAACGGCGAGAGGAACTCCAGGGTCGTGCCACCATTCCAAGAGTCCCCCAGATGTCTCAGTCCATTCCAGAGGAACCTCTTTTCCCTTCACCGGCTCGTCTTTCACGCCGAGGATCGACTCACACCAAGGTGGCACGTGGCACAGCCCTGTGGGAAAGCCTCGTGGGAAAGCCTCGAGGGACAGCCTCGAGGGAAAGCCACAGATCCCTTGATCCACGTGACAGGAAGCGTGACACTACTGCTGCAGCTCGGGAGGAAAGCGCACGTGCATGCCCCCACTCGAGACGAGGCCTGACTCCCCTGGGGAGACTCAGAAGCACCCCAAGATCCATGGCAACACTGGAGAGGAATCCTCAGGTTCCGGCCCCGACTCCACACAAGGACTCAGGCCCCGGCATGGACGGGAGAGGAATCCCGAGAGGTCCCGTAGCAACTCGCATGGGGACTGGCCTTTCCTGAGGCCACCAGAGCGGGTCCCTGAGGTCCCCGTCGTAAGTCGAGAAGAAATGCCGCAACTCGAGAAAATCCAGGAGGTTCTCCCCTCCAGGCGAGATGAGGCCCATTTCCGCTGAGGCGTCTCGAGGCTGATCACACCTCACCTCTGGAACTTCGAAAGGGTCCTTCACACCCTTGGTGCAAATCAAGAAGTTCCCCGACCTAGCCGTCTCCACTCGAGAGGAATCACGAGGGTCCCGCCCACATCCAGAGGAGCCCCGTTTCCGCCTCGTAGCTCGAGATGAGGGATCCTTTCCCTGCTTCGTCGGGAAAGAGTTCCCGGCGTTCCTGTCGCATCTCAAGAGGAGGCCCTCTCAACAGGAACGGCGAGAGGAACTCCAGGGTCGTGCCACCATTCCAAGAGTCCCCCAGATGTCTCAGTCCATTCCAGAGGAACCTCTTTTCCCTTCACCGGTTCGTCTTTCACGCCGAGGATCGACTCACACCAAGGTGGCACGTGGCACAGCCCTGTGGGAAAGCCTCGTGGGAAAGCCTCGAGGGACAGCCTCGAGGGACAGCCTCGAGGGAAAGCCACAGATCCCTTGATCCACGTGACAGGAAGCGTGACACTACTGCTGCAGCTCGGGAGGAAAGCGCACGTGCATGCCCCCACTCGAGACGAGGCCTGACTCCCCTGGGGAGACTCAGAAGCACCCCAAGATCCATGGCAACACTGGAGAGGAATCCTCAGGTTCCGGCCCCGACTCCACACAAGGACTGAGGCCCCGGCATGGACGGGAGAGGAATCCCGAGAGGTCCCCTAGCAACTCGCATGGGGACTGGCCTTTCCTGAGGCCACAAGAGCGTGTCCCTGAGGTCCCCGTCGTAACTCGAGAAGACCTGCCGCAACTCGAGAAAATCCAGGAGGTTCTCCCCTCCAGGCGAGATGAGGCCCATTTCCGCTGAGGCGTCTCGAGGCTGATCACACCTCACCTCTGGAACTTCGAAAGGGTCCTTCACACCCTTGGTGCAAATCAAGAAGTTCCCCGACCTAGCCGTCTCCACTCGAGAGGAATCACGAGGGTCCCGCAAACATCCAGAGGAGCCCCGTTTCCGCCTCGTAGCTCGAGATGAGGGATCCTTTCCCTGCTTCGTCGGGAAAGAGTTCCCGGCGTTCCCGTCGCATCTCAAGAGGAGGCCCTCTCTACAGGAACGGCGAGAGGAACTCCAGGGTCGTGCCACCATTCCAAGAGTCCCCCAGATGTCTCAGTCCATTCCAGAGGAACCTCTTTTCCCTTCACCGGCTCGTCTTTCACGCCGAGGATCGACTCACACCAAGGTGGAACGTGGCACAGCCCTGTGGGAAAGCCTCGTGGGAAAGCCTCGAGGGACAGCCTCGAGGGACAGCCTCGAGGGAAAGCCACAGATCCCTTGATCCACGTGACAGGAAGCGTGACACTACTGCTGCAGCTCGGGAGGAAAGCGCACGTGCATGCCCCCACTCGAGACGAGGCCTGACTCCCCTGGGGAGACTCAGAAGCACCCCAAGATCCATGGCAACACTGGAGAGGAATCCTCAGGTTCCGGCCCCGTCTCCACACAAGGACTGAGGCCCCGGAATGGACGGGAGAGGAATCCTGAGAGGTCCCCTAGCAACTCGCATGGGGACTGGCCTTTCCTGAGGCCACAAGAGCGTGTCCCTGAGGTCCCCGTCGTAACTCGAGAAGACCTGCCGCAACTCGAGAAAATCCAGGAGGTTCTCCCCTCCAGGCGAGATGAGGCCCATTTCCGCTGAGGCGTCTCGAGGCTGATCACACCTCACCTCTGGAACTTCGAAAGGGTCCTTCACACCCTTGGTGCAAATCAAGAAGTTCCCCGACCTAGCCATCTCCACTCGAGAGGAATCACGAGGGTCCCGCCCACATTCACAGGAGCCCCGTTTCCGCCTCGTAGCTCGAGATGAGGGATCCTTTCCCTGCTTCGTCGGGAAAGAGTTCCCGGCGTTCCTGTCGCATCTCAAGAGGAGGCCCTCTCTACAGGAACGGCGAGAGGAACTCCAGGGTCGTGCCACCATTCCAAGAGTCCCCCAGATGTCTCAGTCCATTCCAGAGGAACCTCTTTTCCCTTCACCGGCTCGTCTTTCACGCCGAGGATCGACTCACACCAAGGTGGCACGTGGCACAGCCCTGTGGGAAAGCCTCGTGGGAAAGCCTCGAGGGACAGCCTCGAGGGACAGCCTCGAGGGAAAGCCACAGATCCCTTGATCCACGTGACAGGAAGCGTGACACTACTGCTGCAGCTCGGGAGGAAAGCGCACGTGCATGCCCCCACTCGAGACGAGGCCTGACTCCCCTGGGGAGACTCAGAAGCACCCCAAGATCCATGGCAACACTGGAGAGGAATCCTCAGGTTCCGGCCCCGACTCCACACAAGGACTGAGGCCCCGGCATGGACGGGAGAGGAATCCCGAGAGGTCCCCTAGCAACTCGCATGGGGACTGGCCTTTCCTGAGGCCACAAGAGCGTGTCCCTGAGGTCCTCGTCGTAACTCGAGAAGACCTGCCGCAACTCGAGAAAATCCAGGAGGTTCTCCCCTCCAGGCGAGATGAGGCCCATTTCCGCTGAGGCGTCTCGAGGCTGATCACACCTCACCTCTGGAACTTCGAAAGGGTCCTTCACACCCTTGGTGCAAATCAAGAAGTTCCCCGACCTAGCCGTCTCCACTCGAGAGGAATCACGAGGGTCCCGCCCACATCCAGAGGAGCCCCGTTTCCGCCTCGTAGCTCGAGATGAGGGATCCTTTCCCTGCTTCGTCGGGAAAGAGTTCCCGGCGTTCCCGTCGCATCTCAAGAGGAGGCCCTCTCTACAGGAACGGCGAGAGGAACTCCAGGGTCGTGCCACCATTCCAAGAGTCCCCCAGATGTCTCAGTCCATTCCAGAGGAACCACTTTTCCCTTCACCGGCTCGTCTTTCACGCCGAGGATCGACTCACACCAAGGTGGAACGTGGCACAGCCCTGTGGGAAAGCCTCGTGGGAAAGCCTCGAGGGACAGCCTCGAGTGACAGCCTCGAGGGAAAGCCACAGATCCCTTGATCCACGTGACAGGAAGCGTGACACTACTGCTGCAGCTCGTGAGGAAAGCGCACGTGCATGCCCCCACTCGAGACGAGGCCTGACTCCCCTGGGGAGACTCAGAAGCACCCCAAGATCCATGGCAACACTGGAGAGGAATCCTCAGGTTCCGGCCCCGACTCCACACAAGGACTGAGGCCCCGGAATGGACGGGAGAGGAATCCCGAGAGGTCCCCTAGCAACTCGCATGGGGACTGGCCTTTCCTGAGGCCACAAGAGCGTGTCCCTGAGGTCCCCGTCGTAACTCGAGAAGACCTGCCGCAACTCGAGAAAATCCAGGTGGTTCTCCCCTCCAGGCGAGATGAGGCCCATTTCCGCTGAGGCGTCTCGAGGCTGATCACACCTCACCTCTGGAACTTCGAAAGGGTCCTTCACACCTTTGGTGCAAATCAAGAAGTTCCCCGACCTAGCCATCTCCACTCGAGAGGAATCACGAGGGTCCCGCCCACATCCAGAGGAGCCCCGTTTCCGCCTCGTAGCTCGAGATGAGGGATCCTTTCCCTGCTTCGTCGGGAAAGAGTTCCCGGCGTTCCCGTCGCATCTCAAGAGGAGGCCCTCTCAACAGGAACGGCGAGAGGAACTCCAGGGTCGTGCCACCATTCCAAGAGTCCCCCAGATGTCTCAGTCCATTCCAGAGGAACCTCTTTTCCCTTCACCGGCTCGTCTTTCACGCCGAGGATCGACTCACACCAAGGTGGCACGTGGCACAGCCCTGTGGGAAAGCCTCGTGGGAAAGCCTCGAGGGACAGCCTCGAGGGACAGCCTCGAGGGAAAGCCACAGATCCCTTGATCCACGTGACAGGAAGCGTGACACTGCTGCTGCAGCTCGGGAGGAAAGCGCACGTGCATGCCCCCACTCGAGACGAGGCCTGACTCCCCTGCGGAGACTCAGAAGCACCCCAAGATCCATGGCAACACTGGAGAGGAATCCTCAGGTTCCGGCCCCGACTCCACACAAGGACTGAGGCCCCGGCATGGACGGGAGAGGAATCCCGAGAGGTCCCCTAGCAACTCGCATGGGGACTGGCCTTTCCTGAGGCCACAAGAGCGTGTCCCTGAGGTCCCCGTCGTAAGTCGAGAAGACCTGCCGCAACTCGAGAAAATCCAGGAGGTTCTCCCCTCCAGGCGAGATGAGGCCCATTTCCGCTGAGGCGTCTCGAGGCTGATCACACCTCACCTCTGGAACTTCGAAAGGGTCCTTCACACCCTTGGTGCAAATCAAGAAGTTCCCCGACCTAGCCGTCTCCACTCGAGAGGAATCACGAGGGTCCCGCCCACATCCAGAGGAGCCCCGTTTCCGCCTCGTAGCTCGAGATGAGGGATCCTTTCCCTGCTTCGTCGGGAAAGAGTTCCCGGCGTTCCCGTCGCATCTCAAGAGGAGGCCCTCTCAACAGGAACGGCGAGAGGAACTCCAGGGTCGTGCCACCATTCCAAGAGTCCCCAAGATGTCTCAGTCCGTTCCAGAGGAACCTCTTTTCCCTTCACCGGCTCGTCTTTCACGCCGACGATCGACTCAACCAAGGTGGCACGTGGCACAGCCCTGTGGGGAAGCCTCGTGGGAAAGCCTCGAGGGACAGCCTCGAGGGACAGCCTCGAGGGAAAGCCACAGATCCCTTGATCCACGTGACAGGAAGCGTGACACTACTGCTGCAGCTCGGGAGGAAAGCGCACGTGCATGCCCCCACTCGAGACGAGGCCTGACTCCCCTGGGGAGACTCAGAAGCACCCCAAGATCCATGGCAACACTGGAGAGGAATCCTCAGGTTCCGGCCCCGACTCCACACAAGGACTGAGGCCCCGGAATGGACGGGAGAGGAATCCTGAGAGGTCCCATAGCAACTCGCATGGGGACTGGCCTTTCCTGAGGCCACAAGAGCGTGTCCCTGAGGTCCCCGTCGTAACTCGAGAAGACCTGCCGCAACTCGAGAAAATCCAGGAGGTTCTCCCCTCCAGGCGAGATGAGGCCCATTTCCGCTGAGGCGTCTCGAGGCTGATCACACCTCACCTCTGGAACTTCGAAAGGGTCCTTCACACCCTTGGTGCAAATCAAGAAGTTCCCCGACCTAGCCATCTCCACTCGAGAGGAATCACGAGGGTCCCGCCCACATTCAGAGGAGCCCCGTTTCCGCCTCGTAGCTCGAGATGAGGGATCCTTTCCCTGCTTCGTCGGGAAAGAGTTCCCGGCGTTCCCGTCGCATCTCAAGAGGAGGCCCTCTCTACAGGAACGGCGAGAGGAACTCCAGGGTCGTGCCACCATTCCAAGAGTCCCCCAGATGTCTCAGTCCATTCCAGAGGAACCTCTTTTCCCTTCACCGGCTCGTCTTTCACGCCGAGGATCGACTCACACCAAGGTGGCACGTGGCACAGCCCTGTGGGAAAGCCTCGTGGGAAAGCCTCGAGGGACAGCCTCGAGGGACAGCCTCGAGGGAAAGCCACAGATCCCTTGATCCACGTGACAGGAAGCGTGACACTACTGCTGCAGCTCGGGAGGAAAGCGCACGTGCATGCCCCCACTCGAGACGAGGCCTGACTCCCCTGGGGAGACTCAGAAGCACCCCAAGATCCATGGCAACACTGGAGAGGAATCCTCAGGTTCCGGCCCCGACTCCACACAAGGACTGAGGCCCCGGCATGGACGGGAGAGGAATCCCGAGAGGTCCCCTAGCAACTCGCATGGGGACTGGCCTTTCCTGAGGCCACAAGAGCGTGTCCCTGAGGTCCTCGTCGTAACTCGAGAAGACCTGCCGCAACTCGAGAAAATCCAGGAGGTTCTGCCCTCCAGGCGAGATGAGGCCCATTTCCGCTGAGGCGTCTCGAGGCTGATCACACCTCACCTCTGGAACTTCGAAAGGGTCCTTCACACCCTTGGTGCAAATCAAGAAGTTCCCCGACCTAGCCATCTCCACTCGAGAGGAATCACGAGGGTCCCGCCCACATCCAGAGGAGCCCCGTTTCCGCCTCGTAGCTCGAGATGAGGGATCCTTTCCCTGCTTCGTCGGGAAAGAGTTCCCGGCGTTCCCGTCGCATCTCAAGAGGAGGCCCTCTCAACAGGAACGGCGAGAGGAACTCCAGGGTCATGCCACCATTCCAAGAGTCCCCCAGATGTCTCAGTCCATTCCAGAGGAACCTCTTTTCCCTTCACCGGCTCGTCTTTCACGCCGAGGATCGACTCACACCAAGGTGGCACGTGGCACAGCCCTGTGGGAAAGCCTCGTGGGAAAGCCTCGAGGGACAGCCTCGAGGGAAAGCCACAGATCCCTTGATCCACGTGACAGGAAGCGTGACACTACTGCTGCAGCTCGGGAGGAAAGCGCACGTGCATGCCCCCACTCGAGACGAGGCCTGACTCCCCTGGGGAGACTCAGAAGCACCCCAAGATCCATGGCAACACTGGAGAGGAATCCTCAGGTTCCGGCCCCGACTCCACACAAGGACTCAGGCCCCGGCATGGACGGGAGAGGAATCCCGAGAGGTCCCGTAGCAACTCGCATGGGGACTGGCCTTTCCTGAGGCCACCAGAGCGGGTCCCTGAGGTCCCCGTCGTAAGTCGAGAAGACCTGCCGCAACTCGAGAAAATCCAGGAGGTTCTCCCCTCCAGGCGAGATGAGGCCCATTTCCGCTGAGGCGTCTCGAGGCTGATCACACCTCACCTCTGGAACTTCGAAAGGGTCCTTCACACCCTTGGTGCAAATCAAGAAGTTCCCCGACCTAGCCATCTCCACTCGAGAGGAATCACGAGGGTCCCACCCACATCCAGAGGAGCCCCGTTTCCGCCTCGTAGCTCGAGATGAGGGATCCTTTCCCTGCTTCGTCGGGAAAGAGTTCCCGGCGTTCCCGTCGCATCTCAAGAGGAGGCCCTCTCTACAGGAACGGCGAGAGGAACTCCAGGGTCGTGCCACCATTCCAAGAGTCCCCCAGATGTCTCAGTCCATTCCAGAGGAAACTCTTTTCCCTTCACCGGCTCATCTTTCACGCCGAGGATCGACTCACACCAAGGTGGCACGTGGCACAGCCCTGTGGGAAAGCCTCGTGGGAAAGCCTCGAGGGACAGCCTCGAGGGACAGCCTCGAGGGAAAGCCACAGATCCCTTGATCCACGTGACAGGAAGCGTGACACTACTGCTGCAGCTCGGGAGGAAAGCGCACGTGCATGCCCCCACTCGAGACGAGGCCTGACTCCCCTGGGGAGACTCAGAAGCACCCCAAGATCCATGGCAACACTGGAGAGGAATCCTCAGGTTCCGGCCCCGACTCCACACAAGGACTGAGGCCCCGGCATGGACGGGAGAGGAATCCCGAGAGGTCCCCTAGCAACTCGCATGGGGACTGGCCTTTCCTGAGGCCACAAGAGCGTGTCCCTGAGGTCCTCGTCGTAACTCGAGAAGACCTGCCGCAACTCGAGAAAATCCAGGAGGTTCTCCCCTCCAGGCGAGATGAGGCCCATTTCCGCTGAGGCGTCTCGAGGCTGATCACACCTCACCTCTGGAACTTCGAAAGGGTCCTTCACACCCTTGGTGCAAATCAAGAAGTTCCCCGACCTAGCCGTCTCCACTCGAGAGGAATCACGAGGGTCCCGCCCACATCCAGAGGAGCCCCGTTTCCGCCTCGTAGCTCGAGATGAGGGATCCTTTCCCTGCTTCGTCGGGAAAGAGTTCCCGGCGTTCCCGTCGCATCTCAAGAGGAGGCCCTCTCAACAGGAACGGCGAGAGGAACTCCAGGGTCGTGCCACCATTCCAAGAGTCCCCCAGATGTCTCAGTCCATTCCAGAGGAACCTCTTTTCCCTTCACCGGCTCGTCTTTCACGCCGAGGATCGACTCACACCAAGGTGGCACGTGGCACAGCCCTGTGGGAAAGCCTCGTGGGAAAGCCTCGAGGGACAGCCTCGAGGGAAAGCCACAGATCCCTTGATCCACGTGACAGGAAGCGTGACACTACTGCTGCAGCTCGGGAGGAAAGCGCACGTGCATGACCCCACTCGAGACGAGGCCTGACTCCCCTGGGGAGACTCAGAAGCACCCCAAGATCCATGGCAACACTGGAGAGGAATCCTCAGGTTCCGGCCCCGACTCCACACAAGGACTGAGGCCCCGGCATGGACGGGAGAGGAATCCCGAGAGGTCCCGTAGCAACTCGCATGGGGACTGGCCTTTCCTGAGGCCACCAGAGCGGGTCCCTGAGGTCCCCGTCGTAACTCGAGAAGACCTGCCGCAACTCGAGAAAATCCAGGAGGTTCTCCCCTCCAGGCGAGATGAGGCCCATTTCCGCTGAGGCGTCTCGAGGCTGATCACACCTCACCTCTGGAACTTCGAAAGGGTCCTTCACACCCTTGGTGCAAATCAAGAAGTTCCCCGACCTAGCCGTCTCCACTCGAGAGGAATCACGAGGGTCCCGCCCACATCCAGAGGAGCCCCGTTTCCGCCTCGTAGCTCGAAATGAGGGATCCTTTCCCTGCTTCGTCGGGAAAGAGTTCCCGGCGTTCCCGTCGCATCTCAAGAGGAGGCCCTCTCTACAGGAACGGCGAGAGGAACTCCAGGGTCGTGCCACCATTCCAAGAGTCCCCCAGATGTCTCAGTCCATTCCAGAGGAACCTCTTTTCCCTTCACCGGCTCGTCTTTCACGCCGAGGATCGACTCACACCAAGGTGGCACGTGGCACAGCCCTGTGGGAAAGCCTCGTGGGAAAGCCTCGAGGGACAGCCTCGAGGGACAGCCTCGAGGGAAAGCCACAGATCCCTTGATCCACGTGACAGGAAGCGTGACACTACTGCTGCAGCTCGGGAGGAAAGCGCACGTGCATGCCCCCACTCGAGACGAGGCCTGACTCCCCTGGGGAGACTCAGAAGCACCCCAAGATCCATGGCAACACTAGAGAGGAATCCTCAGGTTCCGGCCCCGACTCCACACAAGGACTGAGGCCCCGGCATGGACGGGAGAGGAATCCCGAGAGGTCCCCTAGCAACTCGCATGGGGACTGGCCTTTCCTGAGGCCACCAGAGCGGGTCCCTGAGGTCCCCGTCGTAAGTCGAGAAGACCTGCCGCAACTCGAGAAAATCCAGGAGGTTCTCCCCTCCAGGCGAGATGAGGCCCATTTCCGCTGAGGCGTCTCGAGGCTGATCACACCTCACCTCTGGAACTTCGAAAGGGTCCTTCACACCCTTGGTGCAAATCAAGAAGTTCCCCGACCTAGCCGTCTCCACTCGAGAGGAATCACGAGGGTCCCGCCCACATCCAGAGGAGCCCCGTTTCCGCCTCGTAGCTCGAGATGAGGGATCCTTTCCCTGCTTCGTCGGGAAAGAGTTCCCGGCGTTCCCGTCGCATCTCAAGAGGAGGCCCTCTCAACAGGAACGGCGAGAGGAACTCCAGGGTCGTGCCACCATTCCAAGAGTCCCCCAGATGTCTCAGTCCATTCCAGAGGAAACTCTTTTCCCTTCACCGGCTCGTCTTTCACGCCGAGGATCGACTCACACCAAGGTGGCACGTGGCACAGCCCTGTGGGAAAGCCTCGTGGGAAAGCCTCGAGGGACAGCCTCGAGGGAAAGCCACAGATCCCTTGATCCACGTGACAGGAAGCGTGACACTACTGCTGCAGCTCGGGAGGAAAGCGCACGTGCATGCCCCCACTCGAGACGAGGCCTGACTCCCCTGGGGAGACTCAGAAGCACCCCAAGATCCATGGCAACACTGGAGAGGAATCCTCAGGTTCCGGCCCCGACTCCACACAAGGACTGAGGCCCCGGCATGGACGGGAGAGGAATCCCGAGAGGTCCCCTAGCAACTCGCATGGGGACTGGCCTTTCCTGAGGCCACAAGAGCGGGTCCCTGAGGTCCCCGTCGTAAGTCGAGAAGACCTGCCGCAACTCGAGAAAATCCAGGAGGTTCTCCCCTCCAGGCGAGATGAGGCCCATTTCCGCTGAGGCGTCTCGAGGCTGATCACACCTCACCTCTGGAACTTCGAAAGGGTCCTTCACACCCTTGGTGCAAATCAAGAAGTTCCCCGACCTAGTCGTCTCCACTCGAGAGGAATCACGAGGGTCCCGCCCACATCCAGAGGAGCCCCGTTTCCGCCTCGTAGCTCGAGATGAGGGATCCTTTCCCTGCTTCGTCGGGAAAGAGTTCCCGGCGTTCCCGTCGCATCTCAAGAGGAGGCCCTCTCAACAGGAACGGCGAGAGGAACTCCAGGGTCGTGCCACCATTCCAAGAGTCCCCCAGATGTCTCAGTCCATTCCAGAGGAACCTCTTTTCCCTCGCCGGCTCGTCTTTCACGCCGAGGATCGACTCACACCAAGGTGGCACGTGGCACAGCCCTGTGGGAAAGCCTCGTGGGAAAGCCTCGAGGGACAGCCTCGAGGGACAGCCTCGAGGGAAAGCCACAGATCCCTTGATCCACGTGACAGGAAGCGTGACACTACTGCTGCAGCTCGGGAGGAAAGCGCACGTGCATGCCCCCACTCGAGACGAGGCCTGACTCCCCTGGGGAGACTCAGAAGCACCCCAAGATCCATGGCAACACTGGAGAGGAATCCTCAGGTTCCGGCCCCGACTCCACACAAGGACTGAGGCCCCGGCATGGACGGGAGAGGAATCCCGAGAGGTCCCCTAGCAACTCGCATGGGGACTGGCCTTTCCTGAGGCCACCAGAGCGGGTCCCTGAGGTCCCCGTCGTAAGTCGAGAAGACCTGCCGCAACTCGAGAAAATCCAGGAGGTTCTCCCCTCCAGGCGAGATGAGGCCCATTTCCGCTGAGGCTTCTCGAGGCTGATCACACCTCACCTCTGGAACTTCGAAAGGGTCCTTCACACCCTTGGTGCAAATCAAGAAGTTCCCCGACCTAGCCGTCTCCACTCGAGAGGAATCACGAGGGTCCCGCCCATATCCAGAGGAGCCCCGTTTCCGCCTCGTAGCTCGAGATGAGGGATCCTTTCCCTGCTTCGTCGGGAAAGAGTTCCCGGCGTTCCCGTCGCATCTCAAGAGGAGGCCCTCTCAACAGGAACGGCGAGAGGAACTCCAGGGTCGTGCCACCATTCCAAGAGTCCCCCAGATGTCTCAGTCCATTCCAGAGGAACCTCTTTTCCCTCGCCGGCTCGTCTTTCACGCCGAGGATCGACTCACACCAAGGTGGCACGTGGCACAGCCCTGTGGGAAAGCCTCGTGGGAAAGCCTCGAGGGACAGCCTCGAGGGACCGCCTCGAGGGAAAGCCACAGATCCCTTGATCCACGTGACAGGAAGCGTGACACTACTGCTGCAGCTCGGGAGGAAAGCGCACGTGCATGCCCCCACTCGAGACGAGGCCTGACTCCCCTGGGGAGACTCAGAAGCACCCCAAGATCCATGGCAACACTGGAGAGGAATCCTCAGGTTCCGGCCCCGACTCCACACAAGGACTGAGGCCCCGGCATGGACGGGAGAGGAATCCCGAGAGGTCCCCTAGCAACTCGCATGGGGACTGGCCTTTCCTGAGGCCACAAGAGCGGGTCCCTGAGGTCCCCGTCGTAAGTCGAGAAGACCTGCCGCAACTCGAGAAAATCCAGGAGGTTCTCCCCTCCAGGCGAGATGAGGCCCATTTCCGCTGAGGCGTCTCGAGGCTGATCACACCTCACCTCTGGAACTTCGAAAGGGTCCTTCACACCCTTGGTGCAAATCAAGAAGTTCCCCGACCTAGCCGTCTCCACTCGAGAGGAATCACGAGGGTCCCGCCCACATCCAGAGGAGCCCCGTTTCCGCCTCGTAGCTCGAGATGAGGGATCCTTTCCCTGCTTCGTCGGGAAAGAGTTCCCGGCGTTCCCGTCGCATCTCAAGAGGAGGCCCTCTCAACAGGAACGGCGAGAGGAACTCCAGGGTCGTGCCACCATTCCAAGAGTCCCCCAGATGTCTCAGTCCATTCCAGAGGAACCTCTTTTCCCTCGCCGGCTCGTCTTTCACGCCGAGGATCGACTCACACCAAGGTGGCACGTGGCACAGCCCTGTGGGAAAGCCTCGTGGGAAAGCCTCGAGGGACAGCCTCGAGGGACAGCCTCGAGGGAAAGCCACAGATCCCTTGATCCACGTGACAGGAAGCGTGACACTACTGCTGCAGCTCGGGAGGAAAGCGCACGTGCATGCCCCCACTCGAGACGAGGCCTGACTCCCCTGGGGAGACTCAGAAGCACCCCAAGATCCATGGCAACACTGGAGAGGAATCCTCAGGTTCCGGCCCCGACTCCACACAAGGACTGAGGCCCCGGCATGGACGGGAGAGGAATCCCGAGAGGTCCCCTAGCAACTCGCATGGGGACTGGCCTTTCCTGAGGCCACCAGAGCGGGTCCCTGAGGTCCCCGTCGTAACTCGAGAAGACCTGCCGCAACTCGAGAAAATCCAGGAGGTTCTCCCCTCCAGGCGAGATGAGGCCCATTTCCGCTGAGGCGTCTCGAGGCTGATCACACCTCACCTCTGGAACTTCGAAAGGGTCCTTCACACCCTTGGTGCAAATCAAGAAGTTCCCCGACATACCCGTCTCCACTCGAGAGGAATCACGAGGGTCCCGCCCACATCCAGAGGAGCCCCGTTTCCGCCTCGTAGCTCGAGATGAGGGATCCTTTCCCTGCTTCGTCGGGAAAGAGTTCCCGGCGTTCCCGTCGCATCTCAAGAGGAGGCCCTCTCTACAGGAACGGCGAGAGGAACTCCAGGGTCGTGCCACCATTCCAAGAGTCCCCCAGATGTCTCAGTCCATTCCAGAGGAACCTCTTTTCCCTTCACCGGCTCGTCTTTCACGCCGAGGATCGACTCACACCAAGGTGGCACGTGGCACAGCCCTGTGGGAAAGCCTCGTGGGAAAGCCTCGAGGGACAGCCTCGAGGGACAGCCTCGAGGGAAAGCCACAGATCCCTTGATCCACGTGACAGGAAGCGTGACACTACTGCTGCAGCTCGGGAGGAAAGCGCACGTGCATGCCCCCACTCGAGACGAGGCCTGACTCCCCTGGGGAGACTCAGAAGCACCCCAAGATCCATGGCAACACTGGAGAGGAATCCTCAGGTTCCGGCCCCGACTCCACACAAGGACTGAGGCCCCGGCATGGACGGGAGAGGAATCCCGAGAGGTCCCCTAGCAACTCGCATGGGGACTGGCCTTTCCTGAGGCCACCAGAGCGGGTCCCTGAGGTCCCCGTCGTAAGTCGAGAAGACCTGCCGCAACTCGAGAAAATCCAGGAGGTTCTCCCCTCCAGGCGAGATGAGGCCCATTTCCGCTGAGGCGTCTCGAGGCTGATCACACCTCACCTCTGGAACTTCGAAAGGGTCCTTCACACCCTTGGTGCAAATCAAGAAGTTCCCCGACCTAGCCGTCTCCACTCGAGAGGAATCACGAGGGTCCCGCCCACATCCAGAGGAGCCCCGTTTCCGCCTCGTAGCTCGAGATGAGGGATCCTTTCCCTGCTTCGTCGGGAAAGAGTTCCCGGCGTTCCCGTCGCATCTCAAGAGGAGGCCCTCTCAACAGGAACGGCGAGAGGAACTCCAGGGTCGTGCCACCATTCCAAGAGTCCCCCAGATGTCTCAGTCCATTCCAGAGGAACCTCTTTTCCCTCGCCGGCTCGTCTTTCACGCCGAGGATCGACTCACACCAAGGTGGCACGTGGCACAGCCCTGTGGGAAAGCCTCGTGGGAAAGCCTCGAGGGACAGCCTCGAGGGAAAGCCACAGATCCCTTGATCCACGTGACAGGAAGCGTGACACTACTGCTGCAGCTCGGGAGGAAAGCGCACGTGCATGCCCCCACTCGAGACGAGGCCTGACTCCCCTGGGGAGACTCAGAAGCACCCCAAGATCCATGGCAACACTGGAGAGGAATCCTCAGGTTCCGGCCCCGACTCCACACAAGGACTGAGGCCCCGGCATGGACGGGAGAGGAATCCCGAGAGGTCCCCTAGCAACTCGCATGGGGACTGGCCTTTCCTGAGGCCACCAGAGCGGGTCCCTGAGGTCCCCGTCGTAACTCGAGAAGACCTGCCGCAACTCGAGAAAATCCAGGAGGTTCTCCCCTCCAGGCGAGATGAGGCCCATTTCCGCTGAGGCGTCTCGAGGCTGAACACACCTCCCCTCTGGAACTTCGAAAGGGTCCTTCACACCCTTGGTGCAAATCAAGAAGTTCCCCGACATACCCGTCTCCACTCGAGAGGAATCAGGAGGGTCCCGCCCACATTCAGAGGAGCCCCGTTTCCGCCTCGTAGCTCGAGATGAGGGATCCTTTCCCTGCTTCGTCGGGAAAGAGTTCCCGGCCTTCCCGTCGCATCTCAAGAGGAGGCCCTCTCTACAGTAACGGCGAGAGGAACTCCAGGGTCGTGCCACCATTCCAAGAGTCCCCCAGATGTCTCAGTCCATTCCAGAGGAACCTCTTTTGCCTTCACCGGCTCGTCTTTCACGCCAAGGATCGACTCACACCAAGGTGGCACGTGGCACAGCCCTGTGGGAAAGCCTCGTGGGAAAGCCTCGAGGGACAGCCTCGAGGGAAAGCCACAGATCCCTTGATCCACGTGACAGGAAGCGTGACACTACTGCTGCATCTCGGGAGGAAAGCGCACGTGCATGCCCCCACTCGAGACGAGGCCTGACTCCCCTGGGGAGACTCAGAAGCACCCCAAGATCCATGGCAACACTGGAGAGGAATCCTCAGGTTCCGGCCCCGACTCCACACAAGGACTGAGGCCCCGGCATGGACGGGAGAGGAATCCCGAGAGGTCCCCTAGCAACTCGCATGGGGACTGGCCTTTCCTGAGGCCACCAGAGCGGGTCCCTGAGGTCCCCGTCGTAACTCGAGAAGACCTGCCGCAACTCGAGAAAATCCAGGAGGTTCTCCCCTCCAGGCGAGATGAGGCCCATTTCCGCTGAGGCGTCTCGAGGCTGATCACACCTCCCCTCTGGAACTTCGAAAGGGTCCTTCACACCCTTGGTGCAAATCAAGAAGTTCCCCGACATACCCGTCTCCACTCGAGAGGAATCACGAGGGTCCCGCCCACATTCAGAGGAGCCCCGTTTCCGCCTCGTAGCTCGAGATGAGGGATCCTTTCCCTGCTTCGTCGGGAAAGAGTTCCCGGCCTTCCCGTCGCATCTCAAGGGGAGGCCCTCTCAACAGGAACGGCGAGAGGAACTCCAGGGTCGTGCCACCATTCCAAGAGTCCCCCAGATGTCTCAGTCCATTCCAGAGGAACCTCTTTTGCCTTCACCGGCTCGTCTTTCACGCCGAGGATCGACTCACACCAAGGTGGCACGTGGCACAGCCCTGTGGGAAAGCCTCGTGGGAAAGCCTCGAGGGACAGCCTCGAGGGAAAGCCACAGATCCCTTGATCCACGTGACAGGAAGCGTGACACTACTGCTGCAGCTCGGGAGGAAAGCGCACGTGCATGCCCCCACTCGAGACGAGGCCTGACTCCCCTGGGGAGACTCAGAAGCACCCCAAGATCCATGGCAACACTGGAGAGGAATCCTCAGGTTCCGGCCCCGACTCCACACAAGGACTGAGGCCCCGGCATGGACAGGAGAGGAATCCCGAGAGGTCCCCTAGCAACTCGCATGGGGACTGGCCTTTCCTGAGGCCACCAGAGCGGGTCCCTGAGGTCCCCGTCGTAACTCGAGAAGACCTGCCGCAACTCGAGAAAATCCAGGAGGTTCTCCCCTCCAGGCGAGATGAGGCCCATTTCCGCTGAGGCGTCTCGAGGCTGATCACACCTCCCCTCTGGAACTTCGAAAGGGTCCTTCACACCCTTGGTGCAAATCAAGAAGTTCCCCGACATACCCGTCTCCACTCGAGAGGAATCACGAGGGTCCCGCCCACATGCAGAGTAGCCCCGTTTCCGCCTCGTAGCTCGAGATGAGGGATCCTTTCCCTGCTTCGTCGGGAAAGAGTTCCCGGCCTTCCCGTCGCATCTCAAGAGGAGGCCCTCTCTACAGGAACGGCGAGAGGAACTCCAGGGTCGTGCCACCATTCCAAGAGTCCCCCAGATGTCTCAGTCCATTCCAGAGGAACCTCTTTTGCCTTCACCGGCTCGTCTTTCACGCCGAGGATCGACTCACACCAAGGTGGCACGTGGCACAGCCCTGTGGGAAAGCCTCGTGGGAAAGCCTCGAGGGACAGCCTCGAGGGAAAGCCACAGATCCCTTGATCCACGTGACAGGAAGCGTGACACTACTGCTGCAGCTCGGGAGGAAAGCGCACGTGCATGCCCCCACTCGAGACGAGGCCTGACTCCCCTGGGGAGACTCAGAAGCACCCCAAGATCCATGGCAACACTGGAGAGGAATCCTCAGGTTCCGGCCCCGACTCCACACAAGGACTGAGGCCCCGGCATGGATGGGAGAGGAATCCCGAGAGGTCCCCTAGCAACTCGCATGGGGACTGGCCTTTCCTGAGGCCACCAGAGCGGGTCCCTGAGGTCCCCGTCGTAACTCGAGAAGACCTGCCGCAACTCGAGAAAATCCAGGAGGTTCTCCCCTCCAGGCGAGATGAGGCCCATTTCCGCTGAGGCGTCTCGAGGCTGATCACACCTCCCCTCTGGAACTTCGAAAGGGTCCTTCACACCCTTGGTGCAAATCAAGAAGTTCCCCGACATACCCGTCTCCACTCGAGAGGAATCACGAGGGTCCCGCCCACATCAGAGTTTCCCCGTTTCCGCCTCGTAGCTCGAGATGAGGGATCCTTTCCCTGCTTCGTCGGGAAATAGTTCCCGGCCTTCCCGTCGCATCTCAAGAGGAGGCCCTCTCAACAGGAACGGCGAGAGGAACTCCAGGGTCGTGCCACCATTCCAAGAGTCCCCCAGATGTCTCAGTCCATTCCAGAGGAACCTCTTTTCCCTTCACCGGCTCGTCTTTCACGCCGAGGATCGACTCACACCAAGGTGGCACGTGGCACAGCCCTGTGGGAAAGCCTCGTGGGAAAGCCTCGAGGGACAGCCTCGAGGGAAAGCCACAGATCCCTTGATCCACGTGACAGGAAGCGTGACACTACTGCTGCAGCTTGGGAGGAAAGCGCACGTGCATGCCCCCACACGAGACGAGGCCTGACTCCCCTGGGGAGACTCAGAAGCACCCCAAGATCCATGGCAACACTGGAGAGGAATCCTCAGGTTCCGGCCCCGACTCCACACAAGGACTGAGGCCCCGGCATGGACGGGAGAGGAATCCCGAGAGGTCCCCTAGCAACTCGCATGGGGACTGGCCTTTCCTGAGGCCACCAGAGCGGGTCCCTGAGGTCCCCGTCGTAACTCGAGAAGACCTGCCGCAACTCGAGAAAATCCAGGAGGTTCTCCCCTCCAGGCGAGATGAGGCCCATTTCCGCTGAGGCGTCTCGAGGCTGATCACACCTCCCCTCTGGAACTTCGAAAGGGTCCTTCACACCCTTGGTGCAAATCAAGAAGTTCGCCGACATACCCGTCTCCACTCGAGAGGAATCACGAGGGTCCCGCCCACATGCAGAGTAGCCCCGTTTCCGCCTCGTAGTTCGAGATGAGGGATCCTTTCCCTGCTTCGTCGGGAAAGAGTTCCCGGCCTTCCCGTCGCATCTCAAGAGGAGGCCCTCTCTACAGGAACGGCGAGAGGAACTCCAGGGTCGTGCCACCATTCCAAGAGTCCCCCAGATGTCTCAGTCCATTCCAGAGGAACCTCTTTTCCCTTCACCGGCTCGTCTTTCACGCCGAGGATCGACTCACACCAAGGTGGCACGTGGCACAGCCCTGTGGGAAAGCCTCGTGGGAAAGCCTCGAGGGACAGCCTCGAGGGAAAGCCACAGATCCCTTGATCCACGTGACAGGAAGCGTGACACTACTGCTGCAGCTCGGGAGGAAAGCGCACGTGCATGCCCCCACTCGAGACGAGGCCTGACTCCCCTGGGGAGACTCAGAAGCACCCCAAGATCCATGGCAACACTGGAGAGGAATCCTCAGGTTCCGGCCCCGACTCCACACAAGGACTGAGGCCCCGGCATGGACGGGAGAGGAATCCCGAGAGGTCCCCGAGCAACTCGCATGGGGACTGGCCTTTCCTGAGGCCACCAGAGCGGGTCCCTGAGGTCCCCGTCGTAACTCGAGAAGACCTGCCGCAACTCGAGAAAATCCAGGAGGTTCTCCCCTCCAGGCGAGATGAGGCCCATTTCTGCTGAGGCGTCTCGAGGCTGATCACACCTCACCTCTGGAACTTCGAAAGGCTCCTTCACACCCTTGGTGCAAATCAAGAAGTTCCCCGACATACCCGTCTCCACTCGAGAGGAATCACGAGGGTCCCGCCCACATTCAGAGGAGCCCCGTTTCCGCCTCGTAGCTCGAGATGAGGGATCCTTTCCCTGCTTCGTCGGGAAAGAGTTCCCGGCCTTCCCGTCGCATCTCAAGAGGAGGCCCTCTCTACAGGAACTGCGAGAGGAACTCCAGGGTCGTGCCACCATTCCAAGAGTCCCCCAGATGTCTCAGTCCATTCCAGAGGAACCTCTTTTGCCTTCACCGGCTCGTCTTTCACGCCGAGGATCGACTCACACCAAGGTGGCATGTGGCACAGACCTGTGGGAAAGCCTCGTGGGAAAGCCTCAAGGGACAGCCTCGAGGGAAAGCCACAGATCCCTTGATCCACGTGACAGGAAGCGTGACACTACTGCTGCAGCTCGGGAGGAAAGCGCACGTGCATGCCCCCACACTAGACGAGGCCTGACTCCCCTGGGGAGACTCAGAAGCACCCCAAGATCCATGGCAACACTGGAGAGGAATCCTCAGGTTCCGGCCCCGACTCCACACAAGGACTGAGGCCCCGGGATGGACGGGAGAGGAATCCCGAGAGGTCCCCTAGCAACTCGCATGGGGACTGGCCTTTCCTGAGGCCACCAGAGCGGGTCCCTGAGGTCCCCGTCTTAACTCGAGAAGACCTGCCGCAACTCGAGAAAATCCAGGAGGTTCTCCCCTCCCGGCGAGATGAGGCCCATTTCCGCTGAGGCGTCTCGAGGCTGATCACACCTCCCCTCTGGAACTTCGAAAGGGTCCTTCACACCCTTGGTGCAAATCAAGAAGTTCCCCGACCTAGCCGTCTCCACTCGAGAGGAATCACGAGGGTCCCGCCCACATCCAGAGGAGCCCCGTTTCCGCCTCGTAGCTCGAGATGAGGGATTCTTTCCCTGCTTCATCGGGAAAGAGTTCCCGGCCTTCCCGTCGCATCTCAAGAGGAGGCCCTCTCAACAGGAACGGCGAGAGGAACTCCAGGGTCGTGCCACCATTCCAAGAGTCCCCCAGATGTCTCAGTCCATTCCAGAGGAACCTCTTTTCCCTTCACCGGCTCGTCTTTCACGCCGAGGATCGACTCACACCAAGGTGGAACGTGGCACAGCCCTGTGGGAAAGCCTCGTGGGAAAGCGTCGAGGGACAGCCTCGAGGGAAAGCCACAGATCCCTTGATCCACGTGACAGGAAGCGTCACACTACTGCTGCAGCTCGGGAGGAAAGCGCACGTGCATGCCCCCACTCGAGACGAGGCCTGACTCCCCTGGGGAGACTCAGAAGCACCCCAAGATCCATGGCAACACTGGAGAGGAATCCTCAGGTTCCGGCCCCGACTCCACACAAGGACTGAGGCCCCGGCATGGACGGGAGAGGAATCCCGAGAGGTCCCCTAGCAACTCGCATGGGGACTGGCCTTTCCTGAGGCCACCAGAGCGGGTCCCTGAGGTCCCCGTCGTAACTCGAGAAGACCTGCCGCAACTCGAGAAAATCCAGGAGGTTCTCCCCTCCAGGCGAGATGAGGCCCATTTCCGCTGAGGCGTCTCGAGGCTGATCACACCTCCCCTCTGGAACTTCGAAAGGGTCCTTCACACCCTTGGTGCAAATCAAGAAGTTCCCCGACATACCCGTCTCCACTCGAGAGGAATCACGAGGGTCCCGCCCACATTCAGAGGAGCCCCGTTTCCGCCTCGTAGCTCGAGATGAGGGATCCTTTCCCTGCTTCGTCGGGAAAGAGTTCCCGGTCTTCCCGTCGCATCTCAAGAGGAGGCCCTCTCTACAGTAACGGCGAGAGGAACTCCAGGGTCGTGCCACCATTCCAAGAGTCCCCCAGATGTCTCAGTCCATTCCAGAGGAACCTCTTTTCCCTTCACCGGCTCGTCTTTCACGCCGAGGATCGACTCACACCAAGGTGGCACGTGGCACAGCCCTGTGGGAAAGCCTCGTGGGAAAGCCTCGAGGGACAGCCTCGAGGGAAAGCCACAGATCCCTTGATCCACGTGACAGGAAGCGTGACACTACTGCTGCAGCTCGGGAGGAAAGCGCACGTGCATGCCCCCACTCGAGACGAGGCCTGACTCCCCTGGGGAGACTCAGAAGCACCCCAAGATCCATGGCAACACTGGAGAGGAATCCTCAGGTTCCGGCCCCGACTCCACACAAGGACTGAGGCCCCGGCATGGATGGGAGAGGAATCCCGAGAGGTCCCCTAGCAACTCGCATGGGGACTGGCCTTTCCTGAGGCCACCAGAGCGGGTCCCTGAGGTCCCCGTCGTAACTCGAGAAGACCTGCCAAAACTCGAGAAAATCCAGGAGGTTCTCCCCTCCAGGCGAGATGAGGCCCATTTCTGCTGAGGCGTCTCGAGGCTGATCACACCTCACCTCTGGAACTTCGAAAGGCTCCTTCACACCCTTGGTGCAATTCAAGAAGTTCCCCGACATGCCCGTCTCCACTCGAGAGGAATCACGAGGGTCCCGCCCACATCCAGAGGAGCCCCGTTTCCGCCTCGTAGTTCGAGATGAGGGATTCTTTCCCTGCTTCGTCGGGAAAGAGTTCCCGGCCTTCCCGTCGCATCTCAAGAGGAGGCCCTCTCAACAGGAATGGCGAGAGGAACTCCAGGGTCGTGCCACCATTCCAAGAGTCCCCCAGATGTCTCAGTCCATTCCAGAGGAACCTCTTTTCCCTTCACCGGCTCGTCTTTCACGCCGAGGATCGACTCACACCAAGGTGGCACGTGGCACAGCCCTGTGGGAAAGCCTCGTGGGAAAGCCTCGAGGGACAGCCTCGAGGGAAAGCCACAGATCCCTTGATCCACGTGACAGGAAGCGTGACACTACTGCTGCAGCTCGGGAGGAAAGCGCACGTGCATGCCCCCACTCGAGACGAGGCCTGACTCCCCTGGGGAGACTCAGAAGCACCCCAAGATCCATGGCAACACTGGAGAGGAATCCTCAGGTTCCGGCCCAGACTCCACACAAGGACTGAGGCCCCGGCATGGACGGGAGAGGAATCCCGAGAGGTCCCCTAGCAACTCGCATGGGGACTGGCCTTTCCTGAGGCCACCAGAGCGGGTCCCTGAGGTCCCCGTCGTAACTCGAGAAGACCTGCCGCAACTCGAGAAAATCCAGGAGGTTCTCCCCTCCAGGCGAGATGAGGCCCATTTCCGCTGAGGCGTCTCGAGGCTGATCACACCTCCCCTCTGGAACTTCGAAAGGGTCCTTCACACCCTTGGTGCAAATCAAGAAGTTCCCCGACATACCCGTCTCCACTCGAGAGGAATCACGAGGGTCCCACCCACATTCAGAGGAGCCCCGTTTCCGCCTCGTAGCTCGAGATGAGGGATCCTTTCCCCGCTTCGTCGGGAAAGAGTTCCCGGCCTTCCCGTCGCATCTCAAGAGGAGGCCATCTCTACAGTAACGGCGAGAGGAACTCCAGGGTCGTGCCACCATTCCAAGAGTCCCCCAGATGTCTCAGTCCATTCCAGAGGAACCTCTTTTGCCTTCACCGGCTCGTCTTTCACGCCGAGGATCGACTCACACCAAGGTGGCACGTGGCACAGCCCTGTGGGAAAGCCTCGTGGGAAAGCCTCGAGGGACAGCCTCGAGGGAAAGCCACAGATCCCTTGATCCACGTGACAGGAAGCGTGACACTACTGCTGCAGCTCGGGAGGAAAGCGCACGTGCATGCCCCCACTCGAGACGAGGCCTGACTCCCCTGGGGAGACTCAGAAGCACCCCAAGATCCATGGCAACACTGGAGAGGAATCCTCAGGTTCCGGCCCCGACTCCACACAAGGACTGAGGCCCCGGCATGGACGGGAGAGGAATCCCGAGAGGTCCCCTAGCAACTCGCATGGGGAATGGCCTTTCCTGAGGCCACCAGAGCGGGTCCCTGAGGTCCCCGTCGTAACTCGAGAAGACCTGCCGCAACTCGAGAAAATCCAGGAGGTTCTCCCCTCCAGGCGAGATGAGGCCCATTTCCGCTGAGGCGTCTCGAGGCTGATCACACCTCCCCTTTGGAACTTCGAAAGGGTCCTTCACACCCTTGGTGCAAATCAAGAAGTTCCCCGACATACCCGTCTCCACTCGAGAGGTATCTGAGGGTCCCGCCCACATCCAGAGGAGCCCCGTTTCCGCCTCGTAGCTCGAGATGAGGGATCCTTTCCCTGCTTCGTCGGGAAAGAGTTCCCGGCCTTCCCGTCGCATCTCAAGAGGAGGCCCTCTCTACAGGAACGGCGAGAGGAACTCCAGGGTCGTGCCACCATTCCAAGAGTCCCCCAGATGTCTCAGTCCATTCCAGAGGAACCTCTTTTCCCTTCACCGGCTCGTCTTTCACGTCGAGGATCGACTCACACCAAGGTGGCACGTGGCACAGCCCTGTGGGAAAGCCTCGTGGGAAAGCCTCGAGGGACAGCCTCGAGGGAAAGCCACAGATCCCTTGATCCACGTGACAGGAAGCGTGACACTACTGCTGCAGCTCGGGAGGAAAGCACACGTGCATGCCCCCACTCGAGACGAGGCCTGACTCCCCTGGGGAGACTCAGAAGCACCCCAAGATCCATGGCAACACTGGAGAGGAATCCTCAGGTTCCGGCCCCGACTCCACACAAGGACTGAGGCCCCGGCATGGACGGGAGAGGAATCCCGAGAGGTCCCCTAGCAACTCGCATGGGGACTGGCCTTTCCTGAGGCCACCAGAGCGGGTCCCTGAGGTCCCCGTCGTAACTCGAGAAGACCTGCCTTAACTCGAGAAAATCCAGGAGGTTCTCCCCTCCAGGCGAGATGAGGCCCATTTCTGCTGATGCGTCTCGAGGCTGATCACACCTCACCTCTGGAACTTCGAAAGGCTCCTTCACACCCTTGGTGCAAATCAAGAAGTTCCCCGACCTAGCCGTCTCCACTCGAGAGGAATCACGAGGGTCCCGCCCACATCCAGAGGAGCCCCGTTTCCGCCTCGTAGCTCGAGATGAGGGATTCTTTCCCTGCTTCATCGGGAAAGAGTTCCCGGCCTTCCCGTCGCATCTCAAGAGGAGGCCCTCTCAACAGGAACGGCGAGAGGAACTCCAGGGTCGTGCCACCATTCCAAGAGTCCCCCAGATGTCTCAGTCCATTCCAGAGGAACCTCTTTTCCCTTCACCGGCTCGTCTTTCACGCCGAGGATCGACTCACACCAAGGTGGCACGTGGCACAGCCCTGTGGGAAAGCCTCGTGGGAAAGCCTCGAGGGACAGCCTCGAGGGAAAGCCACAGATCCCTTGATCCACGTGACAGGAAGCGTGACACTACTGCTGAAGCTCGGGAGGAAAGCGCACGTGCATGCCCCCACTCGAGACGAGGCCTGACTCCCCTGGGGAGACTCAGAAGCACCCCAAGATCCATGGCAACACTGGAGAGGAATCCTCAGGTTCCGGCCCCGACTCCACACAAGGACTGAGGCCCCGGCATGGACGGGAGAGGAATCCCGAGAGGTCCCCTAGCAACTCGCATGGGGACTGGCCTTTCCTGAGGCCACCAGAGCGGGTCCCTGAGGTCCCCATCGTAACTCGAGAAGACCTGCCGCAACTCGAGAAAATCCAGGAGGTTCTCCCCTCCAGGCGAGATGAGGCCCATTTCCGCTGAGGCGTCTCGAGGCTGATCACACCTCCCCTCTGGAACTTCGAAAGGGTCCTTCACACCCTTGGTGCAAATCAAGAAGTTCCCCGACATACCCGTCTCCACTCGAGAGGAATCACGAGGGTCCCGCCCACATTCAGAGGAGCCCCGTTTCCGCCTCGTAGCTCGAGATGAGGGATCCTTTCCCTGCTTCGTCGGGAAAGAGTTCCCGGCCTTCCCGTCGCATCTCAAGAGGAGGCCATCTCTACAGTAACGGCGAGAGGAACTCCAGGGTCGTGCCACCATTCCAAGAGTCCCCCAGATGTCTCAGTCCATTCCAGAGGAACCTCTTTTCCCTTCACCGGCTCGTCTTTCACGCCGAGGATCGACTCACACCAAGGTGGCACGTGGCACAGCCCTGTGGGAAAGCCTCGTGGGAAAGCCTCGAGGGACAGCCTCGAGGGAAAGCCACAGATCCCTTGATCCACGTGACAGGAAGCGTGACACTACTGCTGCAGCTCGGGAGGAAAGCGCACGTGCATGCCCCCACTCGAGACGAGGCCTGACTCCCCTGGGGAGACTCAGAAGCACCCCAAGATCCATGGCAACACTGGAGAGGAATCCTCAGGTTCCGGCCCCGACTCCACACAAGGACTGAGGCCCCGGCATGGACGGGAGAGGAATCCCGAGAGGTCCCCTAGCAACTCGCATGGGGACTGGCCTTTCCTGAGGCCACCAGAGCGGGTCCCTGAGGTCCCCGTCGTAACTCGAGAAGACCTGCCGCAACTCGAGAAAATCCAGGAGGTTCTCCCCTCCAGGCGAGATGAGGCCCATTTCCGCTGAGGCGTCTCGAGGCTGATCACACCTCCCCTCTGGAACTTCGAAAGGGTCCTTCACACCCTTGGTGCAAATCAAGAAGTTCCCCGACATACCCGTCTCCACTCGAGAGGAATCACGAGGGTCCCGCCCACATTCAGAGGAGCCCCGTTTCCTCCTCGTAGCTCGAGATGAGGGATCCTTTCCCTGCTTCGTCGGGAAAGAGTTCCCGGCCTTCCCGTCGCATCTCAAGAGGAGGCCCTCTCTACAGGAACGGCGAGAGGAACTCCAGGATCGTGCCACCATTCCAAGAGTCCCCCAGATGTCTCAGTCCATTCCAGAGGAACCTCTTTTGCCTTCACCGGCTCGTCTTTCACGCCGAGGATCGACTCACACCAAGGTGGCACGTGGCACAGCCCTGTGGGAAAGCCTCGTGGGAAAGCCTCGAGGGACAGCCTCGAGGGAAAGCCACAGATCCCTTGATCCACGTGACAGGAAGCGTGACACTACTGCTGCAGCTCGGGAGGAAAGCGCACGTGCATGCCCCCACTCGAGACGAGGCCTGACTCCCCTGGGGAGACTCAGAAGCACCCCAAGATCCATGGCAACACTGGAGAGGAATCCTCAGGTTCCGGCCCCGACTCCACACAAGGACTGAGGCCCCGGCATGGACGGGAGAGGAATCCCGAGAGGTCCCCTAGCAACTCGCATGGGGACTGGCCTTTCCTGAGGCCACCAGAGCGGGTCCCTGAGGTCCCCGTCGTAACTCGAGAAGACCTGCCGCAACTCGAGAAAATCCAGGAGGTTCTCCCCTCCAGGCGAGATGAGGCCCATTTCTGCTGAGGCGTCTCGAGGCTGATCACACCTCACCTCTGGAACTTTGAAAGGCTCCTTCACACCCTTGGTGCAAATCAAGAAGTTCCCCGACATACCCGTCTCCACTCGAGAGGAATCACGAGGGTCCCGCCCACATCCAGAGGAGCCCCGTTTCCGCCTCGTAGCTCGAGATGAGGGATCCTTTCCCTGCTTCGTCGGGAAAGAGTTCACGGCCTTCCCGTCGCACCTCAAGAGGAGGCCCTCTCAACAGGAACGGCGAGAGGAACTCCAGGGTCGTGCCACCATTCCAAGAGTCCCCCAGATGTCTCAGTCCATTCCAGAGGAACCTCTTTTCCCTTCACCGGCTCGTCTTTCACGCCGAGGATCGACTCACACCAAGGTGGCACGTGGCACAGCCCTGTGGGAAAGCCTCGTGGGAAAGCCTCGAGGGACAGCCTCGAGGGAAAGCCACAGATCCCTTGATCCACGTGACAGGAAGCGTGACACTACAGCTGCAGCTCGGGAGGAAAGCGCACGTGCATGCCCCCACTCGAGACGAGGCCTGACTCCCCTGGGGAGACTCAGAAGCACCCTAAGATCCATGGCAACACTGGAGAGGAATCCTCAGGTTCTGGCCCCGACTCCACACAAGGACTGAGGCCCCGGCATGGACGGGAGAGGAATCCCGAGAGGTCCCCTAGCAACTCGCATGGGGACTGGCCTTTCCTGAGGCCACCAGAGCGGGTCCCTGAGGTCCCCGTCGTAACTCGAGAAGACCTGCCTTAACTCGAGAAAATCCAGGAGGTTCTCCCCTCCAGGCGAGATGAGGCCCATTTCTGCTGAGGCGTCTCGATGCTGATCACACCTCACCTCTGGAACTTCGAAAGGCTCCTTCACACCCTTGGTGCAAATCAAGAAGTTCCCCGACCTAGCCGTCTCCACTCGAGAGGAATCACGAGGGTCCTGCCCACATCCAGAGGAGCCCCGTTTCCGCCTCGTAGCTCGAGATGAGGGATTCTTTCCCTGCTTCATCGGGAAAGAGTTCCCGGCCTTCCCGTCGCATCTCAAGAGGAGGCCCTCTCAACAGGAACGGCGAGAGGAACTCCAGGGTCGTGCCACCATTCCAAGAGTCCCCCAGATGTCTTAGTCCATTCCAGAGGAACCTCTTTTCCCTTCACCGGCTCGTCTTTCACGGCGAGGATCGACTCACACCAAGGTGGCACGTGGCATAGCCGTGTGGGAAAGCCTCGTGGGAAAGCCTCGAGGGACAGCCTCGAGGGAAAGCCACAGATCCCTTGATCCACGTGACAGGAAGCGTGACACTACTGCTGCAGCTCGGGAGGAAAGCGCACGTGCATGCCCCCACTGGAGACGAGTCCTGACGCCCCTGGGGAGACTCAGAAGCACCCCAAGATCCATGGCAACACTGGAGAGGAATCCTCAGGTTCCGGCCCCGACTCCACACAAGGACTGAGGCCCCGGCATGGACGGGAGAGGAATCCCGAGAGGTCCCCTAGCAACTCGCATGGGGACTGGCCTTTCCTGAGGCCACCAGAGCGGGTCCCTGAGGTCCCCGTCGTAACTCGAGAAGACCTGCCGCAACTCGAGAAAATCCAGGAGGTTCTCCCCTCCAGGCGAGATGAGGCCCATTTCCGCTGAGGCGTCTCGAGGCTGATCACACCTCCCCTCTGGAACTTCGAAAGGGTCCTTCACACCCTTGGTGCAAATCAAGAAGTTCCCCGACATACCCGTCTCCACTCGAGAGGAATCAGGAGGGTCCCGCCCACATTCAGAGGAGCCCCGTTTCCGCCTCGTAGCTCGAGATGAGGGATCCTTTCCCTGCTTCGTCGGGAAAGAGTTCCCGGCCTTCCCGTCGCATCTCAAGAGGAGGCCATCTCTACAGTAACGGCGAGAGGAACTCCAGGGTCGTGCCACCATTCCAAGAGTCCCCCAGATGTCTCAGTCCATTCCAGAGGAACCTCTTTTCCCTTCACCGGCTCGTCTTTCACGCCGAGGATCGACTCACACCAAGGTGGCACGTGGCACAGCCCTGTGGGAAAGCCTCGTGGGAAAGCCTCGAGGGACAGCCTCGAGGGAAAGCCACAGATCCCTTGATCCACGTGACAGGAAGCGTGACACTACTGCTGCAGCTCGGGAGGAAAGCGCACGTGCATGCCCCCACTCGAGACGAGGCCTGACTCCCCTGGGGAGACTCAGAAGCACCCCAAGATCCATGGCAACACTGGAGAGGAATCCTCAGGTTCCGGCCCCGACTCCACACAAGGACTGAGGCCCCGGCATGGACGGCAGAGGAATCCCGAGAGGTCCCCTAGCAACTCGCATGGGGACTGGCCTTTCCTGAGGCCACCAGAGCGGGTCCCTGAGGTCCCCGTCGTAACTCGAGAAGACCTGCCGCAACTCGAGAAAATCCAGGAGGTTCTCCCCTCCAGGCGAGATGAGGCCCATTTCCGCTGAGGCGTCTCGAGGCTGATCACACCTCCCCTCTGGAACTTCGAAAGGCTCCTTCACACCCTTGGTGCAAATCAAGAAGTTCCCCGACATACCCGTCTCCACTCGAGAGGAATCACGAGGGTCCCGCCCACATGCAGAGTAGCCCCGTTTCCGCCTCGTAGCTCGAGATGAGGGATCCTTTCCCTGCTTCGTCGGGAAAGAGTTCCCGGCGTTCCCGTCGCATCTCAAGAGGAGGCCCTCTCAACAGGAACGGCGAGAGGAACTCCAGGGTCGTGCCACCATTCCAAGAGTCCCCCAGATATCTCAGTCCATTCCAGAGGAACCTCTTTTCCCTTCACCGGCTCGTCTTTCACGCCGAGGATCGACTCACACCAAGGTGGCACGTGGCACAGCCCCGTGGGAAAGCCTCGTGGGAAAGCCTCGAGGGACAGCCTCGAGGGAAAGCCACAGATCCCTTGATCCACGTGACAGGAAGCGTGACACTACTGCTGCAGCTCGGGAGGAAAGCGCACGTGCATGCCCCCACTCGAGACGAGGCCTGACTCCCCTGGGGAGACTCAGAAGCACCCCAAGATCCATGGCAACACTGGAGAGGAATCCTCAGGTTCCGGCCCCGACTCCACACAAGGACTGAGGCCCCGGCATGGACGGGAGAGGAATCCCGAGAGGTCCCCTAGCAACTCGCATGGGGACTGGCCTTTCGTGAGGCCACCAGAGCGGGTCCCTGAGGTCCCCGTCGTAACTCGAGAAGACCTGCCTTAACTCGAGAAAATCCAGGAGGTTCTCCCCTCCAGGCGAGATGAGGCCCATTTCCGCTGAGGCGTCTCGAGGCTGATCACACCTACCCTCTGGAACTTCGAAAGGCTCCTTCACACCCTTGGTGCAAATCAAGAAGTTCCCCGACATACCCGTCTCCACTCGAGAGGAATCACGAGGGTCCCGCCCACATGCAGAGTAGCCCCGTTTCCGCCTCGTAGCTCGAGATGAGGGATCCTTTCCCTGCTTCGTCGGGAAAGAGTTCCCGGCGTTCCCGTCGCATCTCAAGAGGAGGCCCTCTCAACAGGAACGGCGAGAGGAACTCCAGGGTCGTGCCACCATTCCAAGAGTCCCCCAGATATCTCAGTCCATTCCAGAGGAACCTCTTTTCCCTTCACCGGCTCGTCTTTCACGCCGAGGATCGACTCACACCAAGGTGGCACGTGGCACAGCCCCGTGGGAAAGCCTCGTGGGAAAGCCTCGAGGGACAGCCTCGAGGGAAAGCCACAGATCCCTTGATCCACGTGACAGGAAGCGTGACACTACTGCTGCAGCTCGGGAGGAAAGCGCACGTGCATGCCCCCACTCGAGACGAGGCCTGACTCCCCTGGGGAGACTCAGAAGCACCCCAAGATCCATGGCAACACTGGAGAGGAATCCTCAGGTTCCGGCCCCGACTCCACACAAGGACTGAGGCCCCGGCATGGACGGGAGAGGAATCCCGAGAGGTCCCCTAGCAACTCGCATGGGGACTGGCCTTTCCTGAGGCCACCAGAGCGGGTCCCTGAGGTCCCCGTCGTAACTCGAGAAGACCTGCCGCAACTCGAGAAAATCCAGGAGGTTCTCCCCTCCAGGCGAGATGAGGCCCATTTCCGCTGAGGCGTCTCGAGGCTGATCACACCTCACCTCTGGAACTTCGAAAGGGTCCTTCACACCCTTGGTGCAAATCAAGAAGTTCCCCGACATACCCGTCTCCACTCGAGAGGAATCACGAGGGTCCCGCCCACATTCAGAGGAGCCCCGTTTCCGCCTCGTAGCTCGAGATGAGGGATCCTTTCCCTGCTTCGTCGGGAAAGATTTCCCGGCCTTCCCGTCGCATCTCAAGAGGAGGCCCTCTCTACAGTAACGGCGAGAGGAACTCCAGGGTCGTGCCACCATTCCAAGAGTCCCCCAGATGTCTCAGTCCATTCCAGAGGAACCTCTTTTGCCTTCACCGGCTCGTCTTTCACGCCGAGGATCGACTCACACCAAGGTGGCACGTGGCACAGCCCTGTGGGAAAGCCTCGTGGGAAAGCCTCGAGGGACAGCCTCGAGGGAAAGCCACAGATCCCTTGATCCACGTGACAGGAAGCGTGACACTACTGCTGCAGCTCGGGAGGAAAGCGCACGTGCATGCCCCCACTCGAGACGAGGCCTGACTCCCCTGGGGAGACTCAGAAGCACCCCAAGATCCATGGCAACACTGGAGAGGAATCCTCAGGTTCCGGCCCCGACTCCACACAAGGACTGAGGCCCCGGCATGGACGGGAGAGGAATCCCGAGAGGTCCCCTAGCAACTCGCATGGGGACTGGCCTTTCCTGAGGCCACCAGAGCGGGTCCCTGAGGTCCCCGTCGTAACTCGAGAAGACCTGCCGCAACTCGAGAAAATCCAGGAGGTTCTCCCCTCCAGGCGAGATGAGGCCCATTTCTGCTGAGGCGTCTCGAGGCTGATCACACCTCACCTCTGGAACTTTGAAAGGCTCCTTCACACCCTTGGTGCAAATCAAGAAGTTCCCCGACATACCCGTCTCCACTCGAGAGGAATCACGAGGGTCCCGCCCACATGCAGAGTAGCCCCGTTTCCGCCTCGTAGCTCGAGATGAGGGATCCTTTCCCTGCTTCGTCGGGAAAGAGTTCCCGGCGTTCCCGTCGCATCTCAAGAGGAGGCCCTCTCAACAGGAACGGCGAGAGGAACTCCAGGGTCGTGCCACCATTCCAAGAGTCCCCCAGATATCTCAGTCCATTCCAGAGGAACCTCTTTTCCCTTCACTGGCTCGTCTTTCACGCCGAGGATCGACTCACACCAAGGTGGCACGTGGCACAGCCCCGTGGGAAAGCCTCGTGGGAAAGCCTCGAGGGACAGCCTCGAGGGAAAGCCACAGATCCCTTGATCCACGTGACAGGAAGCGTGACACTACTGCTGCAGCTCGGGAGGAAAGCGCACGTGCATGCCCCCACTCGAGACGAGGCCTGACTCCCCTGGGGAGACTCAGAAGCACCCCAAGATCCATGGCAACACTGGAGAGGAATCCTCAGGTTCCGGCCCCGACTCCACACAAGGACTGAGGCCCCGGCATGGACGGGAGAGGAATCCCGAGAGGTCCCCTAGCAACTCGCATGGGGACTGGCCTTTCCTGAGGCCACCAGAGCGGGTCCCTGAGGTCCCCGTCGTAACTCGAGAAGACCTGCCGCAACTCGAGAAAATCCAGGAGGTTCTCCCCTCCAGGCGAGATGAGGCCCATTTCCGCTGAGGCGTCTCGAGGCTGATCACACCTCCCCTCTGGAACTTCGAAAGGGTCCTTCACACCCTTGGTGCAAATCAAGAAGTTCCCCGACATACCCGTCTCCACTCGAGAGGAATCACGAGGGTCCCGCCCACATTCAGAGGAGCCCCGTTTCCGCCTCGTAGCTCGAGATGAGGGATCCTTTCCCTGCTTCGTCGGGAAAGAGTTCCCGGCCTTCCCGTCGCATCTCAAGAGGAGGCCATCTCTACAGTAACGGCGAGAGGAACTCCAGGGTCGTGCCACCATTCCAAGAGTCCCCCAGATGTCTCAGTCCATTCCAGAGGAACCTCTTTTCCCTTCACCGGCTCGTCTTTCACGCCGAGGATCGACTCACACCAAGGTGGCACGTGGCACAGCCCTGTGGGAAAGCCTCGTGGGAAAGCCTCGAGGGACAGCCTCGAGGGAAAGCCACAGATCCCTTGATCCACGTGACAGGAAGCGTGACACTACTGCTGCAGCTCGGGAGGAAAGCGCACGTGCATGCCCCCACTCGAGACGAGGCCTGACTCCCCTGGGGAGACTCAGAAGCACCCCAAGATCCATGGCAACACTGGAGAGGAATCCTCAGGTTCCGGCCCCGACTCCACACAAGGACTGAGGCCCCGGCATGGACGGGAGAGGAATCCCGAGAGGTCCCCTAGCAACTCGCATGGGGACTGGCCTTTCCTGAGGCCACCAGAGCGGGTCCCTGAGGTCCCCGTCGTAACACGAGAAGACCTGCCGCAACTCGAGAAAATCCAGGAGGTTCTCCCCTCCAGGCGAGATGAGGCCCATTTCTGCTGAGGCGTCTCGAGGCTGATCACACCTCACCTCTGGAACTTTGAAAGGCTCCTTCACACCCTTGGTGCAAATCAAGAAGTTCCCCGACATACCCGTCTCCACTCGAGAGGAATCACGAGGGTCCCGCCCACATGCAGAGTAGCCCCGTTTCCGCCTCGTAGCTCGAGATGAGGGATCCTTTCCCTGCTTCGTCGGGAAAGAGTTCCCGGCGTTCCCGTCGCATCTCAAGAGGAGGCCCTCTCAACAGGAACGGCGAGAGGAACTCCAGGGTCGTGCCACCATTCCAAGAGTCCCCCAGATATCTCAGTCCATTCCAGAGGAACCTCTTTTCCCTTCACCGGCTCGTCTTTCACGCCGAGGATCGACTCACACCAAGGTGGCACGTGGCACAGCCCCGTGGGAAAGCCTCGTGGGAAAGCCTCGAGGGACAGCCTCGAGGGAAAGCCACAGATCCCTTGATCCACGTGACAGGAAGCGTGACACTACTGCTGCAGCTCGGGAGGAAAGCGCACGTGCATGCCCCCACTCGAGACGAGGCCTGACTCCCCTGGGGAGACTCAGAAGCACCCCAAGATCCATGGCAACACTGGAGAGGAATCCTCAGGTTCCGGCCCCGACTCCACACAAGGACTGAGGCCCCGGCATGGACGGGAGAGGAATCCCGAGAGGTCCCCTAGCAACTCGCATGGGGACTGGCCTTTCCTGAGGCCACCAGAGCGGGTCCCTGAGGTCCCCGTCGTAACTCGAGAAGACCTGCCGCAACTCGAGAAAATCCAGGAGGTTCTCCCCTCCAGGCGAGATGAGGCCCATTTCCGCTGAGGCGTCTCGAGGCTGATCACACCTCCCCTCTGGAACTTCGAAAGGGTCCTTCACACCCTTGGTGCAAATCAAGAAGTTCCCCGACATACCCGTCTCCACTCGAGAGGAATCACGAGGGTCCCGCCCACATTCAGAGGAGCCCCGTTTCCGCCTCGTAGCTCGAGATGAGGGATCCTTTCCCTGCTTCGTCGGGAAAGAGTTCCCGGCCTTCCCGTCGCATCTCAAGAGGAGGCCATCTCTACAGTAACGGCGAGAGGAACTCCAGGGTCGTGCCACCATTCCAAGAGTCCCCCAGATGTCTCAGTCCATTCCAGAGGAACCTCTTTTTTACCTTCACCGGCTCGTCTTTCACGCCGAGGATCGACTCACACCAAGGTGGCACGTGGCACAGCCCTGTGGGAAAGCCTCGTGGGAAAGCCTCGAGGGACAGCCTCGAGGGAAAGCCACAGATCCCTTGATCCACGTGACAGGAAGCGTGACACTACTGCAGCAGCTCGGGAGGAAAGCGCACGTGCATGCCCCCACTCGAGACGAGGCCTGACTCCCCTGGGGAGAGTCAGAAGCACCCCAAGATCCATGGCAACACTGGAGAGGAATCCTCAGGTTCCGGCCCCGACTCCACACAAGGACTGAGGCCCCGGCATGGACGGGAGAGGAATCCCGAGAGGTCCCCTAGCAACTCGCATGGGGACTGGCCTTTCCTGAGGCCACCAGAGCGGGTCCCTGAGGTCCCCGTCGTAACTCGAGAAGACCTGCCGCAACTCGAGAAAATCCAGGAGGTTCTCCCCTCCAGGCGAGATGAGGCCCATTTCTGCTGAGGCGTCTCGAGGCTGATCACACCTCACCTCTGGAACTTTGAAAGGCTCCTTCACACCCTTGGTGCAAATCAAGAAGTTCCCCGACATACCCGTCTCCACTCGAGAGGAATCACGAGGGTCCCGCCCACATGCAGAGTAGCCCCGTTTCCGCCTCGTAGCTCGAGATGAGGGATCCTTTCCCTGCTTCGTCGGGAAAGAGTTCCCGGCGTTCCCGTCGCATCTCAAGAGGAGGCCCTCTCAACAGGAACGGCGAGAGGAACTCCAGGGTCGTGCCACCATTCCAAGAGTCCCCCAGATATCTCAGTCCATTCCAGAGGAACCTCTTTTCCCTTCACCGGCTCGTCTTTCACGCCGAGGATCGACTCACACCAAGGTGGCACGTGGCACAGCCCCGTGGGAAAGCCTCGTGGGAAAGCCTCGAGGGACAGCCTCGAGGGAAAGCCACAGATCCCTTGATCCACGTGACAGGAAGCGTGACACTACTGCTGCAGCTCGGGAGGAAAGCGCACGTGCATGCCCCCACTCGAGACGAGGCCTGACTCCCCTGGGGAGACTCAGAAGCACCCCAAGATCCATGGCAACACTGGAGAGGAATCCTCAGGTTCCGGCCCCGACTCCACACAAGGACTGAGGCCCCGGCATGGACGGGAGAGGAATCCCGAGTGGTCCCCTAGCAACTCGCATGGGGACTGGCCTTTCCTGAGGCCACCAGAGCGGGTCCCTGAGGTCCCCGTCGTAACTCGAGAAGACCTGCCGCAACTCGAGAAAATCCAGGAGGTTCTCCCCTCCAGGCGAGATGAGGCCCATTTCCGCTGAGGCGTCTCGAGGCTGATCACACCTCCCCTCTGGAACTTCGAAAGGGTCCTTCACACCCTTGGTGCAAATCAAGAAGTTCCCCGACATACCCGTCTCCACTCGAGAGGAATCACGAGGGTCCCGCCCACATTCAGAGGAGCCCCGTTTCCGCCTCGTAGCTCGAGATGAGGGATCCTTTCCCTGCTTCGTCGGGAAAGAGTTCCCGGCCTTCCCGTCGCATCTCAAGAGGAGGCCATCTCTACAGTAACGGCGAGAGGAACTCCAGGGTCGTGCCACCATTCCAAGAGTCCCCCAGATGTCTCAGTCCATTCCAGAGGAACCTCTTTTCCCTTCACGGGCTCGTCTTTCACGCCGAGGATCGACTCACACCAAGGTGGCACGTGGCACAGCCCCGTGGGAAAGCCTCGTGGGAAAGCCTCGAGGGACAGCCTCGAGGGAAAGCCACAGATCCCTTGATCCACGTGACAGGAAGCGTGACACTACTGCTGCAGCTCGGGAGGAAAGCGCACGTGCATGCCCCCACTCGAGACGAGGCCTGACTCCCCTGGGGAGACTCAGAAGCACCCCAAGATCCATGGCAACACTGGAGAGGAATCCTCAGGTTCCGGCCCCGACTCCACACAAGGACTGAGGCCCCGGCATGGACGGGAGAGGAATCCCGAGAGGTCCCCTAGCAACTCGCATGGGGACTGGCCTTTCCTGAGGCCACCAGAGCGGGTCCCTGAGGTCCCCGTCGTAACTCGAGAAGACCTGCCGCAACTAGAGAAAATCCAGGAGGTTCTCCCCTCCAGGCGAGATGAGGCCCATTTCTGCTGAGGCGTCTCGAGGCTGATCACACCTCCCCTCTGGAACTTCGAAAGGCTCCTTCACACCCTTGGTGCAAATCAAGAAGTTCCCCGACATACCCGTCTCCACTCGAGAGGAATCACGAGGGTCCCGCCCACATTCAGAGGAGCCCCGTTTCCGCCTCGTAGCTCGAGATGAGGGATCCTTTCCCTGCTTCGTCGGGAAAGAGTTCCCGGCCTTCCCGTCGCATCTCAAGAGGAGGCCATCTCTACAGTAACGGCGAGAGGAACTGCAGGGTCGTGCCACCATTCCAAGAGTCCCCCAGATGTCTCAGTCCATTCCAGAGGAACCTCTTTTCCCTTCACCGGCTCGTCTTTCACGCCGAGGATCGACTCACACCAAGGTGGCACGTGGCACAGCCCTGTGGGAAAGCCTCGTGGGAAAGCCTCGAGGGACAGCCTCGAGGGAAAGCCACAGATCCCTTGATCCACGTGACAGGAAGCGTGACACTACTGCTGCAGCTCGGGAGGAAACCGCACGTGCATGCCCCCACTCGAGACGAGGCCTGACTCCCCTGGGGAGACTCAGAAGCACCCCAAGATCCATGGCAACACTGGAGAGGAATCCTCAGGTTCCGGCCCCGACTCCACACAAGGACTGAGGCCCCGGCATGGACGGGAGAGGAATCCCGAGAGGTCCCCTAGCAACTCGCATGGGGACTGGCCTTTCCTGAGGCCACCAGAGCGGGTCCCTGAGGTCCCCGTCGTAACTCGAGAAGACCTGCCGCAACTCGAGAAAATCCAGGAGGTTCTCCCCTCCAGGCGAGATGAGGCCCATTTCCGCTGAGGCGTCTCGAGGCTGATCACACCTCCCCTCTGGAACTTCGAAAGGCTCCTTCACACCCTTGGTGCAAATCAAGAAGTTCCCCGACATACCCGTCTCCACTCGAGAGGAATCACGAGGGTCCCGCCCACATGCAGAGTAGCCCCGTTTCCGCCTCGTAGCTCGAGATGAGGGATCCTTTCCCTGCTTCGTCGGGAAAGAGTTCCCGGCGTTCCCGTCGCATCTCAAGAGGAGGCCCTCTCAACAGGAACGGCGAGAGGAACTCCAGGGTCGTGCCACCATTCCAAGAGTCCCCCAGATATCTCAGTCCATTCCAGAGGAACCTCTTTTCCCTTCACCGGCTCGTCTTTCACGCCGAGGATCGACTCACACCAAGGTGGCACGTGGCACAGCCCCGTGGGAAAGCCTCGTGGGAAAGCCTCGAGGGACAGCCTCGAGGGAAAGCCACAGATCCCTTGATCCACGTGACAGGAAGCGTGACACTACTGCTGCAGCTCGGGAGGAAAGCGCACGTGCATGCCCCCACTCGAGACGAGGCCTGACTCCCCTGGGGAGACTCAGAAGCACCCCAAGATCCATGGCAACACTGGAGAGGAATCCTCAGGTTCCGGCCCCGACTCCACACAAGGACTGAGGCCCCGGCATGGACGGGAGAGGAATCCCGAGAGGTCCCCTAGCAACTCGCATGGGGACTGGCCTTTCCTGAGGCCACCAGAGCGGGTCCCTGAGGTCCCCGTCGTAACTCGAGAAGACCTGCCGCAACTCGAGAAAATCCAGGAGGTTCTCCCCTCCAGGCGAGATGAGGCCCATTTCCGCTGAGGCGTCTCGAGGCTGATCACACCTCACCTCTGGAACTTCGAAAGGCTCCTTCACACCCTTGGTGCAAATCAAGAAGTTCCCCGACATACCCGTCTCCACTCGAGAGGAATCACGAGGGTCCCGCCCACATGCAGAGTAGCCCCGTTTCCGCCTCGTAGCTCGAGATGAGGGATCCTTTCCCTGCTTCGTCGGGAAAGAGTTCCCGGCGTTCCCGTCGCATCTCAAGAGGAGGCCCTCTCAACAGGAACGGCGAGAGGAACTCCAGGGTCGTGCCACCATTCCAAGAGTCCCCCAGATATCTCAGTCCATTCCAGAGGAACCTCTTTTCCCTTCACCGGCTCGTCTTTCACGCCGAGGATCGACTCACACCAAGGTGGCACGTGGCACAGCCCCGTGGGAAAGCCTCGTGGGAAAGCCTCGAGGGACAGCCTCGAGGGAAAGCCACAGATCCCTTGATCCACGTGACAGGAAGCGTGACACTACTGCTGCAGCTCGGGAGGAAAGCGCACGTGCATGCCCCCACTCGAGACGAGGCCTGACTCCCCTGGGGAGACTCAGAAGCACCCCAAGATCCATGGCAACACTGGAGAGGAATCCTCAGGTTCCGGCCCCGACTCCACACAAGGACTGAGGCCCCGGCATGGACGGGAGAGGAATCCCGAGAGGTCCCCTAGCAACTCGCATGGGGACTGGCCTTTCCTGAGGCCACCAGAGCGGGTCCCTGAGGTCCCCGTCGTAACTCGAGAAGACCTGCCGCAACTCGAGAAAATCCAGGAGGTTCTCCCCTCCAGGCGAGATGAGGCCCATTTCCGCTGAGGCGTCTCGAGGCTGATCACACCTCCCCTCTGGAACTTCGAAAGGGTCCTTCACACCCTTGGTGCAAATCAAGAAGTTCCCCGACATACCCGTCTCCACTCGAGAGGAATCACGAGGGTCCCGCCCACATTCAGAGGAGCCCCGTTTCCGCCTCGTAGCTCGAGATGAGGGATCCTTTCCCTGCTTCGTCGGGAAAGAGTTCCCGGCCTTCCCGTCGCATCTCAAGAGGAGGCCATCTCTACAGTAACGGCGAGAGGAACTCCAGGGTCGTGCCACCATTCCAAGAGTCCCCCAGATGTCTCAGTCCATTCCAGAGGAACCTCTTTTCCCTTCACCGGCTCGTCTTTCACGCCGAGGATCGACTCACACCAAGGTGGCACGTGGCACAGCCCTGTGGGAAAGCCTCGTGGGAAAGCCTCGAGGGACAGCCTCGAGGGAAAGCCACAGATCCCTTGATCCACGTGACAGGAAGCGTGACACTACTGCTGCAGCTCGGGAGGAAAGCGCACGTGCATGCCCCCACTCGAGACGAGGCCTGACTCCCCTGGGGAGACTCAGAAGCACCCCAAGATCCATGGCAACACTGGAGAGGAATCCTCAGGTTCCGGCCCCGACTCCACACAAGGACTGAGGCCCCGGCATGGACGGGAGAGGAATCCCGAGAGGTCCCCTAGCAACTCGCATGGGGACTGGCCTTTCCTGAGGCCACCAGAGCGGGTCCCTGAGGTCCCCGTCGTAACTCAAGAAGACCTGCCGCAACTCGAGAAAATCCAGGAGGTTCTCCCCTCCAGGCGAGATGAGGCCCATTTCTGCTGAGGCGTCTCGAGGCTGATCACACCTCACCTCTGGAACTTTGAAAGGCTCCTTCACACCCTTGGTGCAAATCAAGAAGTTCCCCGACATACCCGTCTCCACTCGAGAGGAATCACGAGGGTCCCGCCCACATGCAGAGTAGCCCCGTTTCCGCCTCGTAGCTCGAGATGAGGGATCCTTTCCCTGCTTCGTCGGGAAAGAGTTCCCGGCGTTCCCGTCGCATCTCAAGAGGAGGCCCTCTCAACAGGAACGGCGAGAGGAACTCCAGGGTCGTGCCACCATTCCAAGAGTCCCCCAGATATCTCAGTCCATTCCAGAGGAACCTCTTTTCCCTTCACCGGCTCGTCTTTCACGCCGAGGATCGACTCACACCAAGGTGGCACGTGGCACAGCCCCGTGGGAAAGCCTCGTGGGAAAGCCTCGAGGGACAGCCTCGAGGGAAAGCCACAGATCCCTTGATCCACGTGACAGGAAGCGTGACACTACTGCTGCAGCTCGGGAGGAAAGCGCACGTGCATGCCCCCACTCGAGACGAGGCCTGACTCCCCTGGGGAGACTCAGAAGCACCCCAAGATCCATGGCAACACTGGAGAGGAATCCTCAGGTTCCGGCCCCGACTCCACACAAGGACTGAGGCCCCGGCATGGACGGGAGAGGAATCCCGAGAGGTCCCCTAGCAACTCGCATGGGGACTGGCCTTTCCTGAGGCCACCAGAGCGGGTCCCTGAGGTCCCCGTCGTAACTCGAGAAGACCTGCCGCAACTCGAGAAAATCCAGGAGGTTCTCCCCTCCAGGCGAGATGAGGCCCATTTCCGCTGAGGCGTCTCGAGGCTGATCACACCTCCCCTCTGGAACTTCGAAAGGGTCCTTCACACCCTTGGTGCAAATCAAGAAGTTCCCCGACATACCCGTCTCCACTCGAGAGGAATCACGAGGGTCCCGCCCACATTCAGAGGAGCCCCGTTTCCGCCTCGTAGCTCGAGATGAGGGATCCTTTCCCTGCTTCGTCGGGAAAGAGTTCCCGGCCTTCCCGTCGCATCTCAAGAGGAGGCCATCTCTACAGTAACGGCGAGAGGAACTCCAGGGTCGTGCCACCATTCCAAGAGTCCCCCAGATGTCTCAGTCCATTCCAGAGGAACCTCTTTTCCCTTCACCGGCTCGTCTTTCACGCCGAGGATCGACTCACACCAAGGTGGCACGTGGCACAGCCCTGTGGGAAAGCCTCGTGGGAAAGCCTCGAGGGACAGCCTCGAGGGAAAGCCACAGATCCCTTGATCCACGTGACAGGAAGCGTGACACTACTGCTGCAGCTCGGGAGGAAAGCCCACGTGCATGCCCCCACTCGAGACGAGGCCTGACTCCCCTGGGGAGACTCAGAAGCACCCCAAGATCCATGGCAACACTGGAGAGGAATCCTCAGGTTCCGGCCCCGACTCCACACAAGGACTGAGGCCCCGGCATGGACGGGAGAGGAATCCCGAGAGGTCCCCTAGCAACTCGCATGGGGACTGGCCTTTCCTGAGGCCACCAGAGCGGGTCCCTGAGGTCCCCGTCGTAACACGAGAAGACCTGCCGCAACTCGAGAAAATCCAGGAGGTTCTCCCCTCCAGGCGAGATGAGGCCCATTTCTGCTGAGGCGTCTCGAGGCTGATCACACCTCACCTCTGGAACTTTGAAAGGCTCCTTCACACCCTTGGTGCAAATCAAGAAGTTCCCCGACATACCCGTCTCCACTCGAGAGGAATCACGAGGGTCCCGCCCACATGCAGAGTAGCCCCGTTTCCGCCTCGTAGCTCGAGATGAGGGATCCTTTCCCTGCTTCGTCGGGAAAGAGTTCCCGGCGTTCCCGTCGCATCTCAAGAGGAGGCCCTCTCAACAGGAACGGCGAGAGGAACTCCAGGGTCGTGCCACCATTCCAAGAGTCCCCCAGATATCTCAGTCCATTCCAGAGGAACCTCTTTTCCCTTCACCGGCTCGTCTTTCACGCCGAGGATCGACTCACACCAAGGTGGCACGTGGCACAGCCCCGTGGGAAAGCCTCGTGGGAAAGCCTCGAGGGACAGCCTCGAGGGAAAGCCACAGATCCCTTGATCCACGTGACAGGAAGCGTGACACTACTGCTGCAGCTCGGGAGGAAAGCGCACGTGCATGCCCCCACTCGAGACGAGGCCTGACTCCCCTGGGGAGACTCAGAAGCACCCCAAGATCCATGGCAACACTGGAGAGGAATCCTCAGGTTCCGGCCCCGACTCCACACAAGGACTGAGGCCCCGGCATGGACGGGAGAGGAATCCCGAGAGGTCCCCTAGCAACTCGCATGGGGACTGGCCTTTCCTGAGGCCACCAGAGCGGGTCCCTGAGGTCCCCGTCGTAACTCGAGAAGACCTGCCGCAACTCGAGAAAATCCAGGAGGTTCTCCCCTCCAGGCGAGATGAGGCCCATTTCTGCTGAGGCGTCTCGAGGCTGATCACACCTCACCTCTGGAACTTTGAAAGGCTCCTTCACACCCTTGGTGCAAATCAAGAAGTTCCCCGACATACCCGTCTCCACTCGAGAGGAATCACGAGGGTCCCGCCCACATGCAGAGTAGCCCCGTTTCCGCCTCGTAGCTCGAGATGAGGGATCCTTTCCCTGCTTCGTCGGGAAAGAGTTCCCGGCGTTCCCGTCGCATCTCAAGAGGAGGCCCTCTCAACAGGAACGGCGAGAGGAACTCCAGGGTCGTGCCACCATTCCAAGAGTCCCCCAGATATCTCAGTCCATTCCAGAGGAACCTCTTTTCCCTTCACCGGCTCGTCTTTCACGCCGAGGATCGACTCACACCAAGGTGGCACGTGGCACAGCCCCGTGGGAAAGCCTCGTGGGAAAGCCTCGAGGGACAGCCTCGAGGGAAAGCCACAGATCCCTTGATCCACGTGACAGGAAGCGTGACACTACTGCTGCAGCTCGGGAGGAAAGCGCACGTGCATGCCCCCACTCGAGACGAGGCCTGACTCCCCTGGGGAGACTCAGAAGCACCCCAAGATCCATGGCAACACTGGAGAGGAATCCTCAGGTTCCGGCCCCGACTCCACACAAGGACTGAGGCCCCGGCATGGACGGGAGAGGAATCCCGAGAGGTCCCCTAGCAACTCGCATGGGGACTGGCCTTTCCTGAGGCCACCAGAGCGGGTCCCTGAGGTCCCCGTCGTAACTCGAGAAGACCTGCCGCAACTCGAGAAAATCCAGGAGGTTCTCCCCTCCAGGCGAGATGAGGCCCATTTCCGCTGAGGCGTCTCGAGGCTGATCACACCTCCCCTCTGGAACTTCGAAAGGGTCCTTCACACCCTTGGTGCAAATCAAGAAGTTCCCCGACATACCCGTCTCCACTCGAGAGGAATCACGAGGGTCCCGCCCACATTCAGAGGAGCCCCGTTTCCGCCTCGTAGCTCGAGATGAGGGATCCTTTCCCTGCTTCGTCGGGAAAGAGTTCCCGGCCTTCCCGTCGCATCTCAAGAGGAGGCCATCTCTACAGTAACGGCGAGAGGAACTCCAGGGTCGTGCCACCATTCCAAGAGTCCCCCAGATGTCTCAGTCCATTCCAGAGGAACCTCTTTTCCCTTCACCGGCTCGTCTTTCACGCCGAGGATCGACTCACACCAAGGTGGCACGTGGCACAGCCCTGTGGGAAAGCCTCGTGGGAAAGCCTCGAGGGACAGCCTCGAGGGAAAGCCACAGATCCCTTGATCCACGTGACAGGAAGCGTGACACTACTGCAGCAGCTCGGGAGGAAAGCGCACGTGCATGCCCCCACTCGAGACGAGGCCTGACTCCCCTGGGGAGAGTCAGAAGCACCCCAAGATCCATGGCAACACTGGAGAGGAATCCTCAGGTTCCGGCCCCGACTCCACACAAGGACTGAGGCCCCGGCATGGACGGGAGAGGAATCCCGAGAGGTCCCCTAGCAACTCGCATGGGGACTGGCCTTTCCTGAGGCCACCAGAGCGGGTCCCTGAGGTCCCCGTCGTAACTCGAGAAGACCTGCCGCAACTCGAGAAAATCCAGGAGGTTCTCCCCTCCAGGCGAGATGAGGCCCATTTCTGCTGAGGCGTCTCGAGGCTGATCACACCTCACCTCTGGAACTTTGAAAGGCTCCTTCACACCCTTGGTGCAAATCAAGAAGTTCCCCGACATACCCGTCTCCACTCGAGAGGAATCACGAGGGTCCCGCCCACATGCAGAGTAGCCCCGTTTCCGCCTCGTAGCTCGAGATGAGGGATCCTTTCCCTGCTTCGTCGGGAAAGAGTTCCCGGCGTTCCCGTCGCATCTCAAGAGGAGGCCCTCTCAACAGGAACGGCGAGAGGAACTCCAGGGTCGTGCCACCATTCCAAGAGTCCCCCAGATATCTCAGTCCATTCCAGAGGAACCTCTTTTCCCTTCACCGGCTCGTCTTTCACGCCGAGGATCGACTCACACCAAGGTGGCACGTGGCACAGCCCCGTGGGAAAGCCTCGTGGGAAAGCCTCGAGGGACAGCCTCGAGGGAAAGCCACAGATCCCTTGATCCACGTGACAGGAAGCGTGACACTACTGCTGCAGCTCGGGAGGAAAGCGCACGTGCATGCCCCCACTCGAGACGAGGCCTGACTCCCCTGGGGAGACTCAGAAGCACCCCAAGATCCATGGCAACACTGGAGAGGAATCCTCAGGTTCCGGCCCCGACTCCACACAAGGACTGAGGCCCCGGCATGGACGGGAGAGGAATCCCGAGTGGTCCCCTAGCAACTCGCATGGGGACTGGCCTTTCCTGAGGCCACCAGAGCGGGTCCCTGAGGTCCCCGTCGTAACTCGAGAAGACCTGCCGCAACTCGAGAAAATCCAGGAGGTTCTCCCCTCCAGGCGAGATGAGGCCCATTTCCGCTGAGGCGTCTCGAGGCTGATCACACCTCCCCTCTGGAACTTCGAAAGGGTCCTTCACACCCTTGGTGCAAATCAAGAAGTTCCCCGACATACCCGTCTCCACTCGAGAGGAATCACGAGGGTCCCGCCCACATTCAGAGGAGCCCCGTTTCCGCCTCGTAGCTCGAGATGAGGGATCCTTTCCCTGCTTCGTCGGGAAAGAGTTCCCGGCCTTCCCGTCGCATCTCAAGAGGAGGCCATCTCTACAGTAACGGCGAGAGGAACTCCAGGGTCGTGCCACCATTCCAAGAGTAACCCAGATGTCTCAGTCCATTCCAGAGGAACCTCTTTTCCCTTCACCGGCTCGTCTTTCACGCCGAGGATCGACTCACACCAAGGTGGCACGTGGCACAGCCCCGTGGGAAAGCCTCGTGGGAAAGCCTCGAGGGACAGCCTCGAGGGAAAGCCACAGATCCCTTGATCCACGTGACAGGAAGCGTGACACTACTGCTGCAGCTCGGGAGGAAAGCGCACGTGCATGCCCCCACTCGAGACGAGGCCTGACTCCCCTGGGGAGACTCAGAAGCACCCCAAGATCCATGGCAACACTGGAGAGGAATCCTCAGGTTCCGGCCCCGACTCCACACAAGGACTGAGGCCCCGGCATGGACGGGAGAGGAATCCCGAGAGGTCCCCTAGCAACTCGCATGGGGACTGGCCTTTCCTGAGGCCACCAGAGCGGGTCCCTGAGGTCCCCGTCGTAACTCGAGAAGACCTGCCGCAACTAGAGAAAATCCAGGAGGTTCTCCCCTCCAGGCGAGATGAGGCCCATTTCTGCTGAGGCGTCTCGAGGCTGATCACACCTCCCCTCTGGAACTTCGAAAGGCTCCTTCACACCCTTGGTGCAAATCAAGAAGTTCCCCGACATACCCGTCTCCACTCGAGAGGAATCACGAGGGTCCCGCCCACATTCAGAGGAGCCCCGTTTCCGCCTCGTAGCTCGAGATGAGGGATCCTTTCCCTGCTTCGTCGGGAAAGAGTTCCCGGCCTTCCCGTCGCATGTCAAGAGGAGGCCATCTCTACAGTAACGGCGAGAGGAACTCCAGGGTCGTGCCACCATTCCAAGAGTCCCCCAGATGTCTCAGTCCATTCCAGAGGAACCTCTTTTCCCTTCACCGGCTCGTCTTTCACGCCGAGGATCGACTCACACCAAGGTGGCACGTGGCACAGCCCTGTGGGAAAGCCTCGTGGGAAAGCCTCGAGGGACAGCCTCGAGGGAAAGCCACAGATCCCTTGATCCACGTGACAGGAAGCGTGACACTACTGCTGCAGCTCGGGAGGAAACCGCACGTGCATGCCCCCACTCGAGACGAGGCCTGACTCCCCTGGGGAGACTCAGAAGCACCCCAAGATCCATGGCAACACTGGAGAGGAATCCTCAGGTTCCGGCCCCGACTCCACACAAGGACTGAGGCCCCGGCATGGACGGGAGAGGAATCCCGAGAGGTCCCCTAGCAACTCGCATGGGGACTGGCCTTTCCTGAGGCCACCAGAGCGAGTCCCTGAGGTCCCCGTCGTAACTCGAGAAGACCTGCCGCAACTCGAGAAAATCCAGGAGGTTCTCCCCTCCAGGCGAGATGAGGCCCATTTCTGCTGAGGCGTCTCGAGGCTGATCACACCTCACCTCTGGAACTTTGAAAGGCTCCTTCACACCCTTGGTGCAAATCAAGAAGTTCCCCGACATACCCGTCTCCACTCGAGAGGAATCACGAGGGTCCCGCCCACATGCAGAGTAGCCCCGTTTCCGCCTCGTAGCTCGAGATGAGGGATCCTTTCCCTGCTTCGTCGGGAAAGAGTTCCCGGCGTTCCCGTCGCATCTCAAGAGGAGGCCCTCTCAACAGGAACGGCGAGAGGAACTCCAGGGTCGTGCCACCATTCCAAGAGTCCCCCAGATATCTCAGTCCATTCCAGAGGAACCTCTTTTCCCTTCACCGGCTCGTCTTTCACGCCGAGGATCGACTCACACCAAGGTGGCACGTGGCACAGCCCTGTGGGAAAGCCTCGTGGGAAAGCCTCGAGGGACAGCCTTGAGGGAAAGCCACAGATCCCTTGATCCACGTGACAGGAAGCGTGACACTACTGCTGCAGCTCGGGAGGAAAGCGCACGTGCATGCCCCCACTCGAGACGAGGCCTGACTCCCCTGGGGAGAGTCAGAAGCACCCCAAGATCCATGGCAACACTGGAGAGGAATCCTCAGGTTCCGGCCCCGACTCCACACAAGGACTGAGGCCCCGGCATGGACGGGAGAGGAATCCCGAGAGGTCCCCTAGCAACTCGCATGGGGACTGGCCTTTCCTGAGGCCACCAGAGCGGGTCCCTGAGGTCCCCGTCGTAACTCGAGAAGACCTGCCGCAACTCGAGAAAATCCAGGAGGTTCTCCCCTCCAGGCGAGATGAGGCCCATTTCCGCTGAGGCGTCTCGAGGCTGATCACACCTCCCCTCTGGAACTTCGAAAGGGTCCTTCACACCCTTGGTGCAAATCAAGAAGTTCCCCGACATACCCGTCTCCACTCGAGAGGAATCACGAGGGTCCCGCCCACATTCAGAGGAGCCCCGTTTCCGCCTCGTAGCTCGAGATGAGGGATCCTTTCCCTGCTTCGTCGGGAAAGAGTTCCCGGCCTTCCCGTCGCATCTCAAGAGGAGGCCATCTCTACAGTAACGGCGAGAGGAACTCCAGGGTCGTGCCACCATTCCAAGAGTCCCCCAGATGTCTCAGTCCATTCCAGAGGAACCTCTTTTCCCTTCACCGGCTCGTCTTTCACGCCGAGGATCGACTCACACCAAGGTGGCACGTGGCACAGCCCTGTGGGAAAGCCTCGTGGGAAAGCCTCGAGGGACAGCCTCGAGGGAAAGCCACAGATCCCTTGATCCACGTGACAGGAAGCGTGACACTACTGCTGCAGCTCGGGAGGAAAGCGCACGTGCATGCCCCCACTCGAGACGAGGCCTGACTCCCCTGGGGAGACTCAGAAGCACCCCAAGATCCATGGCAACACTGGAGAGGAATCCTCAGGTTCCGGCCCCGACTCCACACAAGGACTGAGGCCCCGGCATGGACGGGAGAGGAATCCCGAGAGGTCCCCTAGCAACTCGCATGGGGACTGGCCTTTCCTGAGGCCACCAGAGCGGGTCCCTGAGGTCCCCGTCGTAACTCGAGAAGACCTGCCGCAACTCGAGAAAATCCAGGAGGTTCTCCCCTCCAGGCGAGATGAGGCCCATTTCTGCTGAGGCGTCTCGAGGCTGATCACACCTCACCTCTGGAACTTTGAAAGGCTCCTTCACACCCTTGGTGCAAATCAAGAAGTTCCCCGACCTAGCCGTCTCCACTCGAGAGGAATCACGAGGGTCCCGCCCACATGCAGAGTAGCCCCGTTTCCGCCTCGTAGCTCGAGATGAGGGATCCTTTCCCTGCTTCGTCGGGAAAGAGTTCCCGGCGTTCCCGTCGCATCTCAAGAGGAGGCCCTCTCAACAGGAACGGCGAGAGGAACTCCAGGGTCGTGCCACCATTCCAAGAGTCCCCCAGATATCTCAGTCCATTCCAGAGGAACCTCTTTTCCCTTCACCGGCTCGTCTTTCACGCCGAGGATCGACTCACACCAAGGTGGCACGTGGCACAGCCCCGTGGGAAAGCCTCGTGGGAAAGCCTCGAGGGACAGCCTCGAGGGAAAGCCACAGATCCCTTGATCCACGTGACAGGAAGCGTGACACTACTGCTGCAGCTCGGGAGGAAAGCGCACGTGCATGCCCCCACTCGAGACGAGGCCTGACTCCCCTGGGGAGACTCAGAAGCACCCCAAGATCCATGGCAACACTGGAGAGGAATCCTCAGGTTCCGGCCCCGACTCCACACAAGGACTGAGGCCCCGGCATGGACGGGAGAGGAATCCCGAGAGGTCCCCTAGCAACTCGCATGGGGACTGGCCTTTCCTGAGGCCACCAGAGCGGGTCCCTGAGGTCCCCCGTCGTAACTCGAGAAGACCTGCCGCAACTCGAGAAAATCCAGGAGGTTCTCCCCTCCAGGCGAGATGAGGCCCATTTCCGCTGAGGCGTCTCGAGGCTGATCACACCTCCCCTCTGGAACTTCGAAAGGGTCCTTCACACCCTTGGTGCAAATCAAGAAGTTCCCCGACATACCCGTCTCCACTCGAGAGGAATCACGAGGGTCCCGCCCACATTCAGAGGAGCCCCGTTTCCGCCTCGTAGCTCGAGATGAGGATCCTTTCCCTGCTTCGTCGGGAAAGAGTTCCCGGCCTTCCCGTCGCATCTCAAGAGGAGGCCATCTCTACAGTAACGGCGAGAGGAACTCCAGGGTCGTGCCACCATTCCAAGAGTCCCCCCAGATGTCTCAGTCCATTCCAGAGGAACCTCTTTTCCCCTTCACCGGCTCGTCTTTCACGCCGAGGATCGACTCACACCAAGGTGGCACGTGGCACAGCCCTGTGGGAAAGCCTCGTGGGAAAGCCTCGAGGGACAGCCTCGAGGGAAAGCCACAGATCCCTTGATCCACGTGACAGGAAGCGTGACACTACTGCTGCAGCTCGGGAGGAAAGCGCACGTGCATGCCCCCACTCGAGACGAGGCCTGACTCCCCTGGGGAGACTCAGAAGCACCCCAAGATCCATGGCAACACTGGAGAGGAATCCTCAGGTTCCGGCCCCGACTCCACACAAGGACTGAGGCCCCGGCATGGACGGGAGAGGAATCCCGAGAGGTCCCCTAGCAACTCGCATGGGGACTGGCCTTTCCTGAGGCCACCAGAGCGGGTCCCTGAGGTCCCCGTCGTAACTCGAGAAGACCTGCCGCAACTCGAGAAAATCCAGGAGGTTCTCCCCTCCAGGCGAGATGAGGCCCATTTCTGCTGAGGCGTCTCGAGGCTGATCACACCTCACCTCTGGAACTTTGAAAGGCTCCTTCACACCCTTGGTGCAAATCAAGAAGTTCCCCGACATACCCGTCTCCACTCGAGAGGAATCACGAGGGTCCCGCCCACATGCAGAGTAGCCCCGTTTCCGCCTCGTAGCTCGAGATGAGGGATCCTTTCCCTGCTTCGTCGGGAAAGAGTTCCCGGCGTTCCCGTCGCATCTCAAGAGGAGGCCCTCTCAACAGGAACGGCGAGAGGAACTCCAGGGTCGTGCCACCATTCCCAAGAGTCCCCCAGATGTCTCAGTCCATTCCAGAGGAACCTCTTTTCCCTTCACCGGCTCGTCTTTCACGCCGAGGATCGACTCACACCAAGGTGGCACGTGGCACAGCCCCGTGGGAAAGCCTCGTGGGAAAGCCTCGAGGGACAGCCTCGAGGGAAAGCCACAGATCCCTTGATCCACGTGACAGGAAGCGTGACACTACTGCTGCAGCCTCGGGAGGAAAGCGCACGTGCATGCCCCCACTCGAGACGAGGCCTGACTCCCCTGGGGAGACTCAGAAGCACCCAAGATCCATGGCAACACTGGAGAGGAATCCTCAGGTTCCGGCCCCGACTCCACACAAGGACTGAGGCCCCGGCATGGACGGGAGAGGAATCCCGAGAGGTCCCCTAGCAACTCGCATGGGGACTGGCCTTTCCTGAGGCCACCAGTGCGGGTCCCTGAGGTCCCCGTTGTAACTCGAGAAGACCTGCCGCAACTCGAGAAAATCCAGGAGGTTCTCCCCTCCAGGCGAGATGAGGCCATTTCCGCTGAGGCGTCTCGAGGCTGATCACACCTCACCCTCTGGAACTTCGAAAGGGTCCTTCACACCCTTGGTGCAAATCAAGAAGTTCCCCGACCTAGCCGTCTCCACTCGAGAGGAATCACGAGGGTCCCGCCCACATCCAGAGGAGCCCCGTTTCCCGCCTCGTAGCTCGAGATGAGGGATCCTTTCCGTGCTTCCTCGGGAAAGAGTTCCCGGCCTTCCCGTCGCATCTCAAGAGGAGGCCCCTCTCAACAGGAACGGCGAGAGGAACTCCAGGGTCGTGCCACCATTCCAAGAGTCCCCCAGATGTCTCAGTCCATTCCAGAGGAACCTCTTTTCCCTTCACCGGCTCGTCTTTCACGCCGAGGATCGACTCACACCAAGGTGGAACGTGGCACAGCCCTGTGGGAAAGCCTCGTGGGAAAGCCTCGAGGGAGAGCCTCGAGGGAAAGCCACAGATCCCTTGATCCACGTGACAGGAAGCGTGACACTACTGCTGCAGCTCGGGAGGAAAGCGCACGTGCATGCCCCCACTCGAGACGAGGCCTGACTCCCCTGGGGAGACTCAGAAGCACCCCAAGATCCATGGCAACACTGGAGAGGAAACCTCAGGTTCCGGCTCCGACTCCACACAAGGACTGAGGCCCCGGCATGGACGGGAGAGGAATCCCGAGAGGTCCCCTAGCAACTCGCATTGGGACTGGCCTTTCCTGAGGCCACCAGAGCGGGTCCCTGAGGTCCCCGTCGTAACTCGAGAAGACCTGCCACATCTCGAGATAATCCAGGAGGTTCTCCCCTCCAGGCGAGATGAGGCCCATTTCCGCTGAGGCGTCTCGAGGCTGATCACACCTCCCCTCTGGAACTACGAAAGGGTCCTTCACACCCTTGGTGCAAATCAAGAAGTTCCCCGACATACCCGTCTCCACTCGAGAGGAATCAGGAGGGTCCCGCCCACATTCAGAGGAGCCCCGTTTCCGCCTCGTAGCTCGAGATGAGGGATCCTTTCCCTGCTTCGTCGGGAAAGATTTCCCGGACTTCCCGTCGCATCTCAAGAGGAGGCCCTCTCTACAGTAACGGCGAGAGGAACTCCAGGGTCGTGCCACCATTCCAAGAGTCCCCCATATGTCTCAGTCCATTCCAGAGGAACCTCTTTTGCCTTCACCGGCTCGTCTTTCACGCCGAGGATCGACTCACACCAAGGTGGCACGTGGCACAGCCGTGTGGGAAAGCCTCGTGGGAAAGCCTCGAGGGACAGCCTCGAGGGAAAGCCACAGATCCCTTGATCCACGTGACAGGAAGCGTGACACTACTGCTGCAGCTCGGGAGGAAAGGGCACGTGCATGCCCCCACTCGAGACGAGGCCTGACTCCCCTGGGGAGACTCAGAAGCACCCCAAGATCCATGGCAACACTGGAGAGGAATCCTCAGGTTCCGGCCCCGACTCCACACAAGGACTGAGGCCCCGGCATGGACGGGAGAGGAATCCCGAGAGGTCCCCTAGCAACTCGCATGGGGACTGGCCTTTCCTGAGGCCACCAGAGCGGGTCCCTGAGGTCCCCGTCGTAACTCGAGAAGACCTGCCTCAACTCGAGAAAATCCAGGAGGTTCTCCCCTCCAGGCGAGATGAGGCCCATTTCCGCTGAGGCGTCTCGAGGCTGATCACACCTCCCCTCTGGAACTTCGAAAGGGTCCTTCACACCCTTGGTGCAAATCAAGAAGTTCCCCGACATACCCGTCTGCACTCGAGAGGAATCACGAGGGTCCCGCCCACATCCAGAGGAGCCCCGTTTCCCGCCTCATAGCTCGAGATGAGGGATCCTTTCCCTGCTTCGTCGGGAAAGAGTTCCCGGCCTTCCCGTCGCATCTCAAGAGGAGGCCCTCTCTACAGTAACGGCGAGAGGAACTCCAGGGTCGTGCCACCATTCCAAGAGTCCCCCAGATGTCTCAGTCCATTCCAGAGGAACCTCTTTTGCCTTCATCGGCTCGTCTTTCACGCCGAGGATCGACTCACACCAAGGTGGCACGTGGCACAGCCCTGTGGGAAAGCCTCGTGGGAAAGCCTCGAGGGACAGCCTCGAGGGAAAGCCACAGATCCCTTGATCCACGTGACAGGAAGCGTGACACTACTGCTGCAGCTCGGGAGGAAAGCGCACGTGCATGCCCCCACTCGAGACGAGGCCTGACTCCCCTGGGGAGACTCAGAAGCACCCCAAGATCCATGGCAACACTGGAGAGGAATCCTCAGGTTCCGGCCCCGACTCCACACAAGGACTGAGACCCCGGCATGGACGGGAGAGGAATCCCGAGAGGTCCCCTAGCAACTCGCATGGGGACTGGCCTTTCCTGAGGCCACCAGAGCGGGTAACTGAGGTCCCCGTCGTAACTCGAGAACACCTGCGGCAACTCGAGAAAATCCAGGAGGTTCTCCCCTCCAGGCGATATGAGGCCCATTTCCGCTGAGGCGTCTCGAGGCTGATCACACCTCACCTCTGGAACTTCGAAAGGGTCCTTCACACCCTTGGTGCAAATCAAGAAGTTCCCCGACATACCCGTCTCCACTCGAGAGGAATCACGAGGGTCCCGCCCACATCCAGAGTAGCCCCGTTTCCGCCTCGTAGCTCGAGATGAGGGATCCTTTCCCTGCTTCGTCGGGAAGAGTTCACGGCCTTCCCGTCGCACCTCAAGAGGAGGCCCTCTCAACAGGAACGGCGAGAGGAACTCCAGGGTCGTGCCACCATTCCAAGAGTCCCCCAGATGTCTCAGTCCATTCCAGAGGAACCTCTTTTCCCTTCACCGGCTCGTCTTTCACGCCGAGGATCGACTCACACCAAGGTGGCACGTGGCACAGCCCTGTGGGAAAGCCTCGTGGGAAAGCCTCGAGGGACAGCCTCGAGGGAAAGCCACAGATCCCTTGATCCACGTGACAGGAAGCGTGACACTACTGCTGCAGCTCGGGAGGAAAGGGCACGTGCATGCCCCCACTCGAGACGAGGCCTGACTCCCCTGGGGAGACTCAGAAGCACCCCAAGATCCATGGCAACACTGGAGAGGAATCCTCAGGTTCCGGCCCCGACTCCACACAAGGACTGAGGCCCCCGGCATGGACGGGAGAGGAATCCCGAGAGGTCCCCTAGCAACTCGCATGGGGACTGGCCTTTCCTGAGGCCACCAGAGCGGGTCCCTGAGGTCCCCGTCGTAACTCGAGAAGACCTGCCTCAACTCGAGAAAATCCAGGAGGTTCTCCCCTCCAGGCGAGATGAGGCCCATTTCCGCTGAGGCGTCTCGAGGCTGATCACACCTCCCCTCTGGAACTTCGAAAGGGTCCTTCACACCCTTGGTGCAAATCAAGAAGTTCCCCGACATACCCGTCTGCACTCGAGAGGAATCACGAGGGTCCCGCCCACATCCAGAGGAGCCCCGTTTCCGCCTCATAGCTCGAGATGAGGGATCCTTTCCCTGCTTCGTCGGGAAAGAGTTCCCGGCCTTCCCGTCGCATCTCAAGAGGAGGCCCTCTCTACAGTAACGGCGAGAGGAACTCCAGGGTCGTGCCACCATTCCAAGAGTCCCCCATATGTCTCAGTCCATTCCAGAGGAACCTCTTTTGCCTTAACCGGCTCGTCTTTCACGCCGAGGATCGACTCACACCAAGGTGGCACGTGGCACAGCCCTGTGGGAAAGCCTCGTGGGAAAGCCTCGAGGGACAGCCTCGAGGGAAAGCCACAGATCCCTTGATCCACGTGACAGGAAGCGTGACACTACTGCTGCAGCTCGGGAGGAAAGCGCACGTGCATGCCCCCACTCGAGACGAGGCGTGACTCCCCTGGGGAGACTCAGAAGCACCCCAAGATCCATGGCAACACTGGAGAGGAATCCTCAGGTTCCGGCCCCGACTCCACACAAGGACTGAGGCCCCGGCATGGACGGGAGAGGAATCCCGAGAGGTCCCCTAGCAACTCGCATGGGGACTGGCCTTTCCTGAGGCCACCAGAGCGGGTAACTGAGGTCCCCGTCGTAACTCGAGAACACCTGCGGCAACTCGAGAAAATCCAGGAGGTTCTCCCCTCCAGGCGATATGAGGCCCATTTCCGCTGAGGCGTCTCGAGGCTGATCACACCTCACCTCTGGAACTTCGAAAGGGTCCTTCACACCCTTGGTGCAAATCAAGAAGTTCCCCGACATACCCGTCTCCACTCGAGAGGAATCACGAGGGTCACGCCCACATCCAGAGGAGCCCCGTTTCCGCCTCGTAGCTCGAGATGAGGGATCCTTTCCCTGCTTCGTCGGGAAAGAGTTCACGGCCTTCCCGTCGCACCTCAAGAGGAGGCCCTCTCAACAGGAACGGCGAGAGGAACTCCAGGGTCGTGCCACCATTCCAAGAGTCCCCCAGATGTCTCAGTCCATTCCAGAGGAACCTCTTTTCCCTTCACCGGCTCGTCTTTCACGCCGAGGATCGACTCACACCAAGGTGGCACGTGGCACAGCCCTGTGGGAAAGCCTCGTGGGAAAGCCTCGAGGGACAGCCTCGAGGGAAAGCCACAGATCCCTTGATCCACGTGACAGGAAGCGTGACACTACTGCTGCAGCTCGGGAGGAAAGCGCACGTGCATGCCCCCACTCGAGACGAGGCCTGACTCCCCTGGGGAGACTCAGAAGCACCCCAAGATCCATGGCAACACTGGAGAGGAATCCTCAGGTTCCGGCCCCGACTCCACACAAGGACTGAGGCCCCGGCATGGACGGGAGAGGAATCCCGAGAGGTCCCCTAGCAACTCGCATGGGGACTGGCCTTTCCTGAGGCCACCAGTTGGGTCCCTGAGGTCCCCGTTGTAACTCGAGAAGACCTGCCGCAACTCGAGAAAATCCAGGAGGTTCTCCCCTCCAGGCGAGATGAGGCCCATTTCCGCTGAGGCGTCTCGAGGCTGATCACACCTCACCTCTGGAACTTCGAAAGGGGTCCTTCACACCCTTGGTGCAAATCAAGAAGTTCCCCGACATACCCGTCTCCACTCGAGAGGAATCACGAGGGTCCCGCCCACATCCAGAGGAGCCCCGTTTCCGCCTCGTAGCTCGAGATGAGGGATCCTTTCCCTGCTTCGTCGGGAAAGAGTTCCCGGCCTTTCCGTCGCATCTCAAGAGGAGGCCCTCTCAACAGGAACGGCGAGAGGAACTCCAGGGTCGTGCCACCATTCCAAGAGTCCCCCAGATGTCTCAGTCCATTCCAGAGGAACCTCTTTTCCCTTCACCGGCTCGTCTTTCACGCCGAGGATCGACTCACACCAAGGTGGCACGTGGCACAGCCCTGTGGGAAAGCCTCGTGGGAAAGCCTCGAGGGACAGCCTCGAGGGAAAGCCACAGATCCCTTGATCCACGTGACAGGAAGCGTGACACTACTGCTGCAGCTCGGGAGGAAAGCGCACGTGCATGCCCCCACTCGAGACGAGGCCTGACTCCCCTGGGGAGACTCAGAAGCACCCCAAGATCCATGGCAACACTGGAGAGGAAACCTCAGGTTCCGGCTCCGACTCCACACAAGGACTGAGGCCCCGGCATGGACGGGAGAGGAATCCCGAGAGGTCCCCTAGCAACTCGCATTGGGACTGGCCTTTCCTGAGGCCACCAGAGCGGGTCCCTGAGGTCCCCGTCGTAACTCGAGAAGACCTGCCACATCTCGAGATAATCCAGGAGGTTCTCCCCTCCAGGCGAGATGAGGCCCATTTCCGCTGAGGCGTCTCGAGGCTGATCACACCTCCCCTCTGGAACTACGAAAGGGTCCTTCACACCCTTGGTGCAAATCAAGAAGTTCCCCGACATACCCGTCTCCACTCGAGAGGAATCACGAGGGTCCCGCCCACATTCAGAGGAGCCCCGTTTCCGCCTCGTAGCTCGAGATGAGGGATCCTTTCCCTGCTTCGTCGGGAAAGAGTTCCCGGCGTTCCCGTCGCATCTCAAGAGGAGGCCCTCTCAACAGGAACGGCGAGAGGAACTCCAGGGTCGTGCCACCATTCCAAGAGTCCCCCAGATGTCTCAGTCCATTCCAGAGGAACCTCTTTTCCCTTCACCAGCTCGTCTTTCACGCCGAGGATCGACTCACACCAAGGTGGCACCTGGCACAGCCGTGTGGGAAAGCCTCGTGGGAAAGCTTCGAGGGATAGCCTCGAGGGAAAGCCACAGATCCCTTGATCCACGAGACAGGAAGCGTGACACTACTGCTGCAGCTCGGGAGGAAAGGGCACGTGCATGCCCCCACTCGAGACGAGTCCTGACTCCCCTGGGGAGACTCAGAAGCACCCCAAGATCCATGGCAACACTGGAGAGGAATGCTCAGGTTCCGGCCCCGACTCCACACAAGGACTGAGGCCCCGGCATGGACGGGAGAGGAATCCCGAGAGGTCCCCTAGCAACTCGCATGGGGACTGGCCTTTCCTGAGGCCACCAGAGCGGGTCCCTGAGGTCCCCGTCGTAACTCGAGAAGACCTGCCGCAACTCGAGAAAATCCAGGAGGTTCTCCCCTCCAGGCGAGATGAGGCCCATTTCCGCTGAGGCGTCTCGAGGCTGATCACACCTCCCCTCTGGAACTTCGAAAGGGTCCTTCACACCCTTGGTGCAAATCAAGAAGATCCCCGACATAGCCGTCTCCACTCGAGAGGAATCAGGAGGGTCCCGCCCACATTCAGAGGAGCCCCGTTTCCGCCTCGTAGCTCGAGATGAGGGATCCTTTCCCTGCTTCGTCGGGAAAGATTTCCCGGCCTTCCCGTCGCATCTCAAGAGGAGGCCCTCTCTACAGTAACGGCGAGAGGAACTCCAGGGTCGTGCCACCATTCCAAGAGTCCCCCATATGTCTCAGTCCATTCCAGAGGAACCTCTTTTGCCTTCACCGGCTCGTCTTTCACGCCGAGGATCGACTCACACCAAGGTGGCACGTGGCACAGCCGTGTGGGAAAGCCTCGTGGGAAAGCCTCGAGGGACAGCCTCGAGGGAAAGCCACAGATCCCTTGATCCACGTGACAGGAAGCGTGACACTACTGCTGCAGCTCGGGAGGAAAGGGCACGTGCATGCCCCCACTCGAGACGAGGCCTGACTCCCCTGGGGAGACTCAGAAGCACCCCAAGATCCATGGCAACACTGGAGAGGAATCCTCAGGTTCCGGCCCCGACTCCACACAAGGACTGAGGCCCCGGCATGGACGGGAGAGGAATCCCGAGAGGTCCCCTAGCAACTCGCATGGGGACTGGCCTTTCCTGAGGCCACCAGAGCGGGTCCCTGAGGTCCCCGTCGTAACTCGAGAAGACCTGCCTCAACTCGAGAAAATCCAGGAGGTTCTCCCCTCCAGGCGAGATGAGGCCCATTTCCGCTGAGGCGTCTCGAGGCTGATCACACCTCCCCTCTGGAACTTCGAAAGGGTCCTTCACACCCTTGGTGCAAATCAAGAAGTTCCCCGACCTAGCCGTCTCCACTCGAGAGGAATCACGAGGGTCCCGCCCACATCCAGAGGAGCCCCGTTTCCGCCTCATAGCTCGAGATGAGGGGTCCTTTCCCTGCTTCGTCGGGAAAGAGTTCCCGGCCTTCCCGTCGCATCTCAAGAGGAGGCCCTCTCTACAGTAACGGCGAGAGGAACTCCAGGGTCGTGCCACCATTCCAAGAGTCCCCCATATGTCTCAGTCCATTCCAGAGGAACCTCTTTTGCCTTCACCGGCTCGTCTTTCACGCCGAGGATCGACTCACACCAAGGTGGCACGTGGCACAGCCCTGTGGGAAAGCCTCGTGGGAAAGCCTCGAGGGACAGCCTCGAGGGAAAGCCACAGATCCCTTGATCCACGTGACAGGAAGCGTGACACTACTGCTGCAGCTCGGGAGGAAAGCGCACGTGCATGCCCCCACTCGAGACGAGGCCTGACTCCCCTGGGGAGACTCAGAAGCACCCCAAGATCCATGGCAACACTGGAGAGGAATCCTCAGGTTCCGGCCCCGACTCCACACAAGGACTGAGGCCCCGGCATGGACGGGAGAGGAATCCCGAGAGGTACCCTAGCAACTCGCATGGGGACTGGCCTTTCCTGAGGCCACCAGAGCGGGTCCCTGAGGTCCCAGTCGTAACTCGAGAAGACCTGCCGCAACTCGAGAAAATCCAGGAGGTTCTCCCCTCCAGGCGAGATGAGGCCCATTTCCGCTGAGGCGTCTCGAGGCTGATCACACCTCCCCTCTGGAACTTCGAAAGGGTCCTTCACACCCTTGGTGCAAATCAAGAAGTTCCCCGACATACCCGTCTCCACTCGAGAGGAATCACGAGGGTCCCGCCCACATCCAGAGGAGCCCCGTTTCCGCCTCGTAGCTCGAGATGAGGGATCCTTTCCCTGCTTCGTCGGGAAAGAGTTCCCGGCCTTCCCGTCGCATCTCAAGAGGAGGCCCTCTCTACAGGAACGGCGAGAGGAACTCCAGGGTCGTGCCACCATTCCAAGAGTCCCCCAGATGTCTCAGTCCATTCCAGAGGAACCTCTTTTCCCTTCACCGGCTCGTCTTTCACGCCGAGGATCGACTCACACCAAGGTGGCACGTGGCACAGCCCTGTGGGAAAGCCTCGTGGGAAAGCCTCGAGGGACAGCCTCGAGGGAAAGCCACAGATCCCTTGATCCACGTGACAGGAAGCGTGACACTACTGCTGCAGCTCGGGAGGAAAGCGCACGTGCATGCCCCCACTCGAGACGAGGCCTGACTCCCCTGGGGAGACTCAGAAGCACCCCAAGATCCATGGCAACACTGGAGAGGAATCCTCAGGTTCCGGCCCCGACTCCACACAAGGACTGAGGCCCCGGCATGGACGGGAGAGGAATCCCGAGAGGGCCCCTAGAAACTCGCATGGGGACTGGCCTTTCCTGAGGCCACCAGAGCGGGTCCCTGAGGTCCCCGTCGTAACTCGAGAAGACCTGCCGCAACTCGAGAAAATCCAGGAGGTTCTCCCCTCCAGGCGAGATGAGGCCCATTTCCGCTGAGGCGTCTCGAGGCTGATCACACCTCACCTCTGGAACTTTGAAAGGCTCCTTCACACCCTTGGTGCAAATCAAGAAGTTCCCCGACATACCCGTCTCCACTCGAGAGGAATCACGAGGGTCCCGCCCACATCCAGAGGAGCCCCGTTTCCGCCTCGTAGCTCGAGATGAGGGATCCTTTCCCTGCTTCGTCGGGAAAGAGTTCCCGGCGTTCCCGTCGCATCTCAAGAGGAGGCCCTCTCAACAGGAACGGCGAGAGGAACTCCAGGGTCGTGCCACCATTCCAAGAGTCCCCCAGATGTCTCAGTCCATTCCAGAGGAACCTCTTTTCCCTTCACCGGCTCGTCTTTCACGCCGAGGATCGACTCACACCAAGGTGGCACAGCCCTGTGGGAAAGCCTCGTGGGAAAGCCTCGAGGGACAGCCTCGAGGGAAAGCGACAGATCCCTTGATCCACGTGACAGGAAGCGTGACACTACTGCTGCAGCTCGGGAGGAAAGCGCACGTGCATGCCCCCACTCGAGACGAGGCCTGACTCCCCTGGGGAGACTCAGAAGCACCCCAAGATCCATGGCAACACTGGAGAGGAATCCTCAGGTTCCGGCCCCGACTCCACACAAGGACTGAGGCCCCGGCATGGACGGGAGAGGAATCCCGAGAGGTCCCCTAGCAACTCGCATGGGGACTGGCCTTTCCTGAGGCCACCAGAGCGGGTCCCTGAGGTCCCCGTCGTAACTCGAGAAGACCTGCCGCAACTCGAGAAAATCCAGGAGGTTCTCCCCTCCAGGCGAGATGAGGCCCATTTCCGCTGAGGCGTCTCGAGGCTGATCACACCTCACGTCTGGAACTTCGAAAGGGTCCTTCACACCCTTGGTGCAAATCAAGAAGTTCCCCGACCTAGCCGTCTCCACTCGAGAGGAATCACGAGGGTCCCGCCCACATCCAGAGGAGCCCTGTTTCCGCCTCGTAGCTCGAGATGAGGGATCCTTTCCCTGCTTCGTCGGGAAAGAGTTCCCGGCCGTCCCGTCGCACCTCAAGAGCAGGCCCTCTCAACAGGAACGGCGAGAGGAACTCCAGGGTCGTGCCACCATTCCAAGAGTCCCCCAGATGTCTCAGTCCATTCCAGAGGAACCTCTTTTCCCTTCACCGGCTCCTCTTTCACGCCGAGGATCGACTCACACCAAGGTGGCACGTGGCACAGCCCTGTGGGAAAGCCTCGTGGGAAAGCCTCGAGGGACAGCCTCGAGGGAAAGCCACAGATCCCTTGATCCACGTGACAGGAAGCGTGACACTACTGCTGCAGCTCGGGAGGAAAGCGCACGTGCATGCCCCCACTCGAGACGAGGCCTGACTCCCCTGGGGAGACTCAGAAGCACCCCAAGATCCATGGCAACACTGGAGAGGAATGCTCAGGTTCCGGCCCCGACTCCACACAAGGACTGAGGCCCCGGCATGGACGGGAGAGGAATCCCGAGAGGTCCCCTAGCAACTCGCATGGGGACTGGCCTTTCCTGAGGCCACCAGAGCGGGTCCCTGAGGTCCCAGTCGTAACTCGAGAAGACCTGCCGCAACTCGAGAAAATCCAGGAGGTTCTCCCCTCCAGGCGAGATGAGGCCCATTTCCGCTGAGGCGTCTCGAGGCTGATCACACCTCCCCTCTGGAACTTCGAAAGGGTCCTTCACACCCTTGGTGCAAATCAAGAAGTTCCCCGACATACCCGTCTCCACTCGAGAGGAATCACGAGGGTCCCGCCCACATCCAGAGGAGCCCCGTTTCCGCCTCGTAGCTCGAGATGAGGGATCCTTTCCCTGCTTCGTCGGGAAAGAGTTCCCGGCCTTCCCGTCGCATCTCAAGAGGAGGCCCTCTCTACAGGAACGGCGAGAGGAACTCCAGGGTCGTGCCACCATTCCAAGAGTCCCCCAGATGTCTCAGTCCATTCCAGAGGAACCTCTTTTCCCTTCACCGGCTCGTCTTTCACGCCGAGGATCGACTCACACCAAGGTGGCACGTGGCACAGCCCTGTGGGAAAGCCTCGTGGGAAAGCCTCGAGGGACAGCCTCGAGGGAAAGCCACAGATCCCTTGATCCACGTGACAGGAAGCGTGACACTACTGCTGCAGCTCGGGAGGAAAGCGCACGTGCATGCCCCCACTCGAGACGAGGCCTGACTCCCCTGGGGAGACTCAGAAGCACCCCAAGATCCATGGCAACACTGGAGAGGAATCCTCAGGTTCCGGCCCCGACTCCACACAAGGACTGAGGCCCCGGCATGGACGGGAGAGGAATCCCGAGAGGGCCCCTAGAAACTCGCATGGGGACTGGCCTTTCCTGAGGCCACCAGAGCGGGTCCCTGAGGTCCCCGTCGTAACTCGAGAAGACCTGCCGCAACTCGAGAAAATCCAGGAGGTTCTCCCCTCCAGGCGAGATGAGGCCCATTTCCGCTGAGGCGTCTCGAGGCTGATCACACCTCACCTCTGGAACTTTGAAAGGCTCCTTCACACCCTTGGTGCAAATCAAGAAGTTCCCCGACATACCCGTCTCCACTCGAGAGGAATCACGAGGGTCCCGCCCACATCCAGAGGAGCCCCGTTTCCGCCTCGTAGCTCGAGATGAGGGATCCTTTCCCTGCTTCGTCGGGAAAGAGTTCCCGGCGTTCCCGTCGCATCTCAAGAGGAGGCCCTCTCAACAGGAACGGCGAGAGGAACTCCAGGGTCGTGCCACCATTCCAAGAGTCCCCCAGATGTCTCAGTCCATTCCAGAGGAACCTCTTTTCCCTTCACCGGCTCGTCTTTCACGCCGAGGATCGACTCACACCAAGGTGGCACAGCCCTGTGGGAAAGCCTCGTGGGAAAGCCTCGAGGGACAGCCTCGAGGGAAAGCGACAGATCCCTTGATCCACGTGACAGGAAGCGTGACACTACTGCTGCAGCTCGGGAGGAAAGCGCACGTGCATGCCCCCACTCGAGACGAGGCCTGACTCCCCTGGGGAGACTCAGAAGCACCCCAAGATCCATGGCAACACTGGAGAGGAATCCTCAGGTTCCGGCCCCGACTCCACACAAGGACTGAGGCCCCGGCATGGACGGGAGAGGAATCCCGAGAGGTCCCCTAGCAACTCGCATGGGGACTGGCCTTTCCTGAGGCCACCAGAGCGGGTCCCTGAGGTCCCCGTCGTAACTCGAGAAGACCTGCCGCAACTCGAGAAAATCCAGGAGGTTCTCCCCTCCAGGCGAGATGAGGCCCATTTCCGCTGAGGCGTCTCGAGGCTGATCACACCTCACGTCTGGAACTTCGAAAGGGTCCTTCACACCCTTGGTGCAAATCAAGAAGTTCCCCGACCTAGCCGTCTCCACTCGAGAGGAATCACGAGGGTCCCGCCCACATCCAGAGGAGCCCTGTTTCCGCCTCGTAGCTCGAGATGAGGGATCCTTTCCCTGCTTCGTCGGGAAAGAGTTCCCGGCCGTCCCGTCGCACCTCAAGAGCAGGCCCTCTCAACAGGAACGGCGAGAGGAACTCCAGGGTCGTGCCACCATTCCAAGAGTCCCCCAGATGTCTCAGTCCATTCCAGAGGAACCTCTTTTCCCTTCACCGGCTCCTCTTTCACGCCGAGGATCGACTCACACCAAGGTGGCACGTGGCACAGCCCTGTGGGAAAGCCTCGTGGGAAAGCCTCGAGGGACAGCCTCGAGGGAAAGCCACAGATCCCTTGATCCACGTGACAGGAAGCGTGACACTACTGCTGCAGCTCGGGAGGAAAGCGCACGTGCATGCCCCCACTCGAGACGAGGCCTGACTCCCCTGGGGAGACTCAGAAGCACCCCAAGATCCATGGCAACACTGGAGAGGAATGCTCAGGTTCCGGCCCCGACTCCACACAAGGACTGAGGCCCCGGCATGGACGGGAGAGGAATCCCGAGAGGTCCCCTAGCAACTCGCATGGGGACTGGCCTTTCCTGAGGCCACCAGAGCGGGTCCCTGAGGTCCCAGTCGTAACTCGAGAAGACCTGCCGCAACTCGAGAAAATCCAGGAGGTTCTCCCCTCCAGGCGAGATGAGGCCCATTTCCGCTGAGGCGTCTCGAGGCTGATCACACCTCCCCTCTGGAACTTCGAAAGGGTCCTTCACACCCTTGGTGCAAATCAAGAAGTTCCCCGACATACCCGTCTCCACTCGAGAGGAATCACGAGGGTCCCGCCCACATCCAGAGGAGCCCCGTTTCCGCCTCGTAGCTCGAGATGAGGGATCCTTTCCCTGCTTCGTCGGGAAAGAGTTCCCGGCCTTCCCGTCGCATCTCAAGAGGAGGCCCTCTCTACAGGAACGGCGAGAGGAACTCCAGGGTCGTGCCACCATTCCAAGAGTCCCCCAGATGTCTCAGTCCATTCCAGAGGAACCTCTTTTCCCTTCACCGGCTCGTCTTTCACGCCGAGGATCGACTCACACCAAGGTGGCACGTGGCACAGCCCTGTGGGAAAGCCTCGTGGGAAAGCCTCGAGGGACAGCCTCGAGGGAAAGCCACAGATCCCTTGATCCACGTGACAGGAAGCGTGACACTACTGCTGCAGCTCGGGAGGAAAGCGCACGTGCATGCCCCCACTCGAGACGAGGCCTGACTCCCCTGGGGAGACTCAGAAGCACCCCAAGATCCATGGCAACACTGGAGAGGAATGCTCAGGTTCCGGCCCCGACTCCACACAAGGACTGAGGCCCCGGCATGGACGGGAGAGGAATCCCGAGAGGTCCCCTAGCAACTCGCATGGGGACTGGCCTTTCCTGAGGCCACCAGAGCGGGTCCCTGAGGTCCCCGTTGTAACTCGAGAAGACCTGCCGCAACTCGAGAAAATCCAGGAGGTTCTCCCCACCAGGCGAGATGAGGCCCATTTCCGCTGAGGCGTCTCGAGCCTGATCACACCTCACCTCTGGAACTTCGAAAGGGTCCTTCACACCCTTGGTGCAAATCAAGAAGTTCCCCGACATACCCGTCTCCACTCGAGAGGAATCACGAGGGTCCCGCCCACATCCAGAGGAGCCCCGTTTCCGCCTCGTAGCTCGAGATGAGGGATCCTTTCCCTGCTTCGTCGGGAAAGAGTTCCCGGCCTTCCCGTCGCATCTCAAGAGGAGGCCCTCTCTACAGGAACGGCGAGAGGAACTCCAGGGTCGTGCCACCATTCCAAGAGTCCCCCAGATGTCTCAGTCCATTCCAGAGGAACCTCTTTTCCCTTCACCGGCTCGTCTTTCACACCGAGGATCGACTCACACCAAGGTGGCACGTGGCACAGCCCTGTGGGAAAGCCTCGTGGGAAAGCCTCGAGGGACAGCCTCGAGGGAAAGCCACAGATCCCTTGATCCACGTGACAGGAAGCGTGACACTACTGCTGCAGCTCGGGAGGAAAGCGCACGTGCATGCCCCCACTCGAGACGAGGCCTGACTCCCCTGGGGAGACTCAGAAGCACCCCAAGATCCATGGCAACACTGGAGAGGAATCCTCAGGTTCCGGCCCCGACTCCACACAAGGACTGAGGCCCCGGCATGGACGGGAGAGGAATCCCGAGAGGGCCCCTAGAAACTCGCATGGGGACTGGCCTTTCCTGAGGCCACCAGAGCGGGTCCCTGAGGTCCCCGTCGTAACTCGAGAAGACCTGCCGCAACTCGAGAAAATCCAGGAGGTTCTCCCCTCCAGGCGAGATGAGGCCCATTTCTGCTGAGGCGTCTCGAGGCTGATCACACCTCACCTCTGGAACTTTGAAAGGCTCCTTCACACCCTTGGTGCAAATCAAGAAGTTCCCCGACATACCCGTCTCCACTCGAGAGGAATCACGAGGGTCCCGCCCACATCCAGAGGAGCCCCGTTTCCGCCTCGTAGCTCGAGATGAGGGATCCTTTCCCTGCTTCGTCGGGAAAGAGTTCCCGGCGTTCCCGTCGCATCTCAAGAGGAGGCCCTCTCAACAGGAACGGCGAGAGGAACTCCAGGGTCGTGCCACCATTCCAAGAGTCCCCCAGATGTCTCAGTCCATTCCAGAGGAACCTCTTTTCCCTTCACCGGCTCGTCTTTCACGCCGAGGATCGACTCACACCAAGGTGGCACAGCCCTGTGGGAAAGCCTCGTGGGAAAGCCTCGAGGGACAGCCTCGAGGGAAAGCCACAGATCCCTTGATCCACGTGACAGGAAGCGTGACACTACTGCTCCAGCTCGGGAGGAAAGCGCACGTGCATGCCCCCACTCGAGACGAGGCCTGACTCCCCTGGGGAGACTCAGAAGCACCCCAAGATCCATGGCAACACTGGAGAGGAATCCTCAGGTTCCGGCCCCGACTCCACACAAGGACTGAGGCCCCGGCATGGACGGGAGAGGAATCCCGAGAGGTCCCCTAGCAACTCGCATGGGGACTGGCCTTTCCTGAGGCCACCAGAGCGGGTCCCTGAGGTCCCCGTCGTAACTCGAGAAGACCTGCCGCAACTCGAGAAAATCCAGGAGGTTCTCCCCTCCAGGCGAGATGAGGCCCATTTCCGCTGAGGCGTCTCGAGGCTGATCACACCTCACGTCTGGAACTTCGAAAGGGTCCTTCACACCCTTGGTGCAAATCAAGAAGTTCCCCGACCTAGCCGTCTCCACTCGAGAGGAATCACGAGGGTCCCGCCCACATCCAGAGGAGCCCTGTTTCCGCCTCGTAGCTCGAGATGAGGGATCCTTTCCCTGCTTCGTCGGGAAAGAGTTCCCGGCCGTCCCGTCGCACCTCAAGAGCAGGCCCTCTCAACAGGAACGGCGAGAGGAACTCCAGGGTCGTGCCACCATTCCAAGAGTCCCCCAGATGTCTCAGTCCATTCCAGAGGAACCTCTTTTCCCTTCACCGGCTCGTCTTTCACGCCGAGGATCGACTCACACCAAGGTGGCACGTGGCACAGCCCTGTGGGAAAGCCTCGTGGGAAAGCCTCGAGGGACAGCCTCGAGGGAAAGCCACAGATCCCTTGATCCACGTGACAGGAAGCGTGACACTACTGCTGCAGCTCGGGAGGAAAGCGCACGTGCATGCCCCCACTCGAGACGAGGCCTGACTCCCCTGGGGAGACTCAGAAGCACCCCAAGATCCATGGCAACACTGGAGAGGAATGCTCAGGTTCCGGCCCCGACTCCACACAAGGACTGAGGCCCCGGCATGGACGGGAGAGGAATCCCGAGAGGTCCCCTAGCAACTCGCATGGGGACTGGCCTTTCCTGAGGCCACCAGAGCGGGTCCCTGAGGTCCCCGTTGTAACTCGAGAAGACCTGCCGCAACTCGAGAAAATCCAGGAGGTTCTCCCCACCAGGCGAGATGAGGCCCATTTCCGCTGAGGCGTCTCGAGCCTGATCACACCTCACCTCTGGAACTTCGAAAGGGTCCTTCACACTCTTGGTGCAAATCAAGAAGTTCCCCGACATACCCGTCTCCACTCGAGAGGAATCACGAGGGTCCCGCCCACATTCAGAGGAGCCCCGTTTCCGCCTCGTAGCTCGAGATGAGGGATCCTTTCCCTGCTTCGTCGGGAAAGAGTTCCCGGCGTTCCCGTCGCATCTCAAGAGGAGGCCCTCTCTACAGGAACGGCGAGAGGAACTCCAGGGTCGTGCCACCATTCCAAGAGTCCCCCAGATGTCTCAGTCCATTCCAGAGGAACCTCTTTTCCCTTCACCGGCTCGTCTTTCACGCCGAGGATCGACTCCCACCAAGGTGGCACGTGGCACAGCCCTGTGGGAAAGCCTCGTGGGAAAGCCTCGAGGGACAGCCTCGAGGGAAAGCCACAGATCCCTTGATCCACGTGACAGGAAGCGTGACACTACTGCTGCAGCTCGGGAGGAAAGCGCACGTGCATGCCCCCACTCGAGACGAGGCCTGACTCCCCTGGGGAGACTCAGAAGCACCCCAGGATCCATGGCAACACTGGAGAGGAATGCTCAGGTTCCGGCCCCGACTCCACACAAGGACTGAGGCCCCGGCATGGACGGGAGAGGAATCCCGAGAGGTCCCCTAGCAACTCGCATGGGGACTGGCCTTTCCTGAGGCCACCAGAGCGGGTCCCTGAGGTCCCCGTCGTAACTCGAGAAGACCTGCCACATCTCGAGATAATCCAGGAGGTTCTCCCCTCCAGGTGAGATGAGGCCCATTTCCGCTGAGGCGTCTCGAGGCTGATCACACCTCCCCTCTGGAACTTTGAAAGGGTCCTTCACACCCTTGGTGCAAATCAAGAAGTTCCCCGACATACCCGTCTCCACTCGAGAGGAATCAGGAGGGTCCCGCCCACATTCAGAGGAGCCCCGTTTCCGCCTCATAGCTCGAGATGAGGGATCCTTTCCCTGCTTCGTCGGGAAAGACTTCCCGGCCTTCCCGTCGCAACTCAAGAGGAGGCCCTCTCTACAGTAACGGCGAGAGGAACTCCAGGGTCGTGCCACCATTCCAAGAGTCCCCCATATGTCTCAGTCCATTCCAGAGGAACCTCTTTTGCCTTCACCGGCTCGTCTTTCACGCCGAGGATCGACTCACACCAAGGTGGCACGTGGCACAGCCGTGTGGGAAAGCCTCGTGGGAAAGCCTCGAGGGACAGCCTCGAGGGAAAGCCACAGATCCCTTGATCCACGTGACAGGAAGCGTGACACTACTGCTGCAGCTCGGGAGGAAAGGGCATGTGCATGCCCCCACTCGAGACGAGGCCTGACTCCCCTGGGGAGACTCAGAAGCACCCCAAGATCCATGGCAACACTGGAGAGGAATCCTCAGGTTCCGGCCCCGACTCCACACAAGGACTGAGGCCCCGGCATGGACGGGAGAGGAATCCCGAGAGGTCCCCTAGCAACTCGCATGGGGACTGGCCTTTCCTGAGGCCACCAGAGCGGGTCCCTGAGGTCCCCGTCGTAACTCGAGAAGACCTGCCGCAACTCGAGAAAATCCAGGAGGTTCTCCCCTCCAGGCGAGATGAGGCCCATTTCCGCTGAGGCATCTCGAGGCTGATCACACCTCCCCTCTGGAACTTCGAAAGGGTCCTTCACACCCTTGGTGCAAATCAAGAAGTTCCCCGACATACCCGTCTCCACTCGAGAGGAATCAGGAGGGTCCCGCCCACATTCAGAGGAGCCCAGTTTCCGCCTCGTAGCTCGAGATGAGGGATCCTTTCCCTGCTTCGTCGGGAAAGAGTTCCCGGCCTTCCCGTCGCATCTCAAGAGGAGGCCCTCTCTACAGGAACGGCGAGAGGAACTCCAGGGTCGTGCCACCATTCCAAGAGTCCCCCATATGTCTCAGTCCATTCCAGAGGAACCTCTTTTGCCTTCACCGGCTCGTCTTTCACGCCGAGGATCGACTCACACCAAGGTGGCACGTGGCACAGCCGTGTGGGAAAGCCTCGTGGGAAAGCCTCGAGGGACAGCCTCGAGGGAAAGCCACAGATCCCTTGATCCACGTGACAGGAAGCGTGACACTACTGCTGCAGCTCGGGAGGAAAGCGCACGTGCATGCCCCCACTCGAGACGAGGCCTGACTCCCCTGGGGAGACTCAGAAGCACCCCAAGATCCATGGCAACACTGGAGAGGAATCCTCAGGTTCCGGCCCCGACTCCACACAAGGACTGAGGCCCCGGCATGGACGGGAGAGGAATCCCGAGAGGTCCCCTAGCAACTCGCATGGGGACTGGCCTTTCCTGAGGCCACCAGAGCGGGTCCCTGAGGTCCCCATCGTAACTCGAGAAGACCTGCCGCAACTCGAGAAAATCCAGGAGGTTCTCCCCTCCAGGCGAGATGAGGCCCATTTCCGCTGAGGCGTCTCGAGGCTGATCACACCTCCGCTCTGGAACTTCGAAAGGGTCCTTCACACCCTTGGTGCAAATCAAGAAGTTCCCCGACATACCCGTCTCCACTCGAGAGGAATCAGGAGGGTCCCGCCCACATTCAGAGGAGCCCCGTTTCCGCCTCGTAGCTCGAGATGAGGGATCCTTTCCCTGCTTCGTCGGGAAAGAGTTCCCGGCCTTCCCGTCGCATCTCAAGAGGAGGCCCTCTCTACAGTAACGGCGAGAGGAACTCCAGGGTCGTGCCACCATTCCAAGAGTCCCCCATATGTCTCAGTCCATTCCAGAGGAACCTCTTTTCCCTTCACCGGCTCGTCTTTCACGCCGAGGATCGACTCACACCAAGGTGGCACAGCCCTGTGGGAAAGCCTCGTGGGAAAACCTTCTAGGGACAGCCTCGAGGGAAAGCCACAGATCCCTTGATCCACGTGACAGGAAGCGTGACACTACTGCTGCAGCTCGGGAGGAAAGGGCACGTGCATGCCCCCACTCGAGACGAGGCCTGACTCCCCTGGGGAGACTCAGAAGCACCCCAAGATCCATGGCAACACTGGAGAGGAATCCTCAGGTTCCGGCCCCGACTCCACACAAGGACTGAGGCCCCGGCATGGACGGGAGAGGAATCCCGAGAGGTCCCCTAGCAACTCGCATGGGGACTGGCCTTTCCTGAGGCCACCAGAGCGGGTCCCTGAGGTCCCCGTCGTAACTCGAGAAGACCTGCCGCAACTCGAGAAAATCCAGGAGGTTCTCCCCTCCAGGCGAGATGAGGCCCATTTCCGCTGAGGCGTCTCGAGGCTGATCACACCTCCCCTCTGGAACTTCGAAAGGGTCCTTCACACCCTTGGTGCAAATCAAGAAGTTCCCCGACATACCCGTCTCCACTCGAGAGGAATCAGGAGGGTCCCGCCCACATTCAGAGGAGCCCCGTTTCCGCCTCGTAGCTCGAGATGAGGGATCCTTTCCCTGCTTCGTCGGGAAAGAGTTCCCGGCCTTCCCGTCGCATCTCAAGAGGAGGCCCTCTCTACAGTAACGGCGAGAGGAACTCCAGGGTCGTGCCACCATTCCAAGAGTCCCCCATATGTCTCAGTCCATTCCAGAGGAACCTCTTTTCCCTTCACCGGCTCGTCTTTCACGCCGAGGATCGACTCACACCAAGGTGGCACAGCCCTGTGGGAAAGCCTCGTGGGAAAACCTTCTAGGGACAGCCTCGAGGGAAAGCCACAGATCCCTTGATCCACGTGACAGGAAGCGTGACACTACTGCTGCAGCACGGGAGGAAAGCGCACGTGCATGCCCCCACGCGAGACGAGGCCTGACTCCCCTGGGGAGACTCAGAAGCACCCCAAGATCCATGGCAACACTGGAGAGGAATCCTCAGGTTCCGGCCCCGACTCCACACAAGGACTGAGGCCCCGGCATGGACGGGAGAGGAATCCCGAGAGGTCCTCTAGCAACTCGCATGGTGACTGGCCTTTCCTGAGGCCACCAGAGCGGGTCCCTGAGGTCCCCGTCGTAACTCGAGAAGACCTGCCGCATCTCGAGAAAATCCAGGAGGTTCTCCCCTCCAGGCGAGATGAGGCCCATTTCCGCTGAGGCGTCTCGAGGCTGATCACACCTCACGTCTGGAACTTCGAAAGGGTCCTTCACACCCTTGGTGCAAATCAAGAAGTTCCCCGACCTAGCCGTCTCCACTCGAGAGGAATCACGAGGGTCCCGCCCACATCCAGAGGAGCCCTGTTTCCGCCTCGTAGCTCGAGATGAGGGATCCTTTCCCTGCTTCGTCGGGAAAGAGTTCCCGGCCGTCCCGTCGCATCTCAAGAGCAGGCCCTCTCAACAGGAACGGCGAGAGGAACTCCAGGGTCGTGCCACCATTCCAAGAGTCCCCCAGATGTCTCAGTCCATTCCAGAGGAACCTCTTTTCCCTTCACCGGCTCGTCTTTCACGCCGAGGATCGACTCACACCAAGGTGGCACGTGGCACAGCCCTGTGGGAAAGCCTCGTGGGAAAGCCTCGAGGGACAGCCTCGAGGGAAAGCCACAGATCCCTTGATCCACGTGACAGGAAGCGTGACACTATTGCTGCAGCTCGGGAGGAAAGCGCACGTGCATGCCCCCACTCGAGACGAGGCCTGACTCCCCTGGGGAGACTCAGAAGCACCCCAAGATCCATGGCAACACTGGAGAGGAATGCTCAGGTTCCGGCCCCGACTCCACACAAGGACTGAGGCCCCGGCATGGACGGGAGAGGAATCCCGAGAGGTCCCCTAGCAACTCGCATGGGGACTGGCCTTTCCTGAGGCCACCAGAGCGGGTCCCTGAGGTCCCCGTTGTAACTCGAGAAGACCTGCCGCAACTCGAGAAAATCCAGGAGGTTCTCACCTTCAGGCGAGATGCGGCCCATTTCCGCTGAGGCGTCTCGAGGCTGATCACACCTCAACTCTGGAACTTCGAAAGGGTCCTTCACACCCTTGGTGCAAATCAAGAAGTTCCCCGACATACCCGTCTCCACTCGAGAGGAATCACGAGGGTCCCGCCCACATCCAGAGGAGCCCCGTTTCCGCCTCGTAGCTCGAGATGAGGGATCCTTTCCCTGCTTCGTCGGGAAAGAGTTCCCGGCGTTCCCGTCGCATCTCAAGAGGAGGCCCTCTCAACAGGAACGGCGAGAGGAACTCCAGGGTCGTGCCACCATTCCAAGAGTCCCCCAGATGTCTCAGTCCATTCCAGAGGAACCTCTTTTCCCTTCACCGGCTCGTCTTTCACGCCGAGGATCGACTCACACCAAGGTGGCACGTGGCACAGCCCTGTGGGAAAGCCTCGTGGGAAAGCCTCGAGGGACAGCCTCGAGGGAAAGCCACAGATCCCTTGATCCACGTGACAGGAAGCGTGACACTACTGCTGCAGCTCAGGAGGAAAGCGCACGTGCATGCCCCCACTCGAGACGAGGCCTGACTCCCCTGGGGAGACTCAGAAGCACCCCAAGATCCATGGCAACACTGGAGAGGAATCCTCAGGTTCCGGCCCCGACTCCACACAAGGACTGAGGCCCCGGCATGGACGGGAGAGGAATCCCGAGAGGTCCCCTAGCAACTCGCATGGGGACTGGCCTTTCCTGAGGCCACCAGAGTGGGTCCCTGAGGTCCCCGTCGTAACTCGAGAAGACCTGCCGCAACTCGAGAAAATCCAGGAGGTTCTCCCCTCCAGGCGAGATGAGGCCCATTTCCGCTGAGGCGTCTCGAGGCTGATCACACCTCCCCTCTGGAACTTCGAAAGGGTCCTTCACACCCTTGGTGCAAATCAAGAAGTTCCCCGACATACCCGTCTCCACTCGAGAGGAATCAGGAGGGTCCCGCCCACATTCAGAGGAGCCCCGTTTCCGCCTCGTAGCTCGAGATGAGGGATCCTTTCCCTGCTTCGTCGGGAAAGAGTTCCCGGCCTTCCCGTCGCATCTCAAGAGGAGGCCCTCTCTACAGTAACGGCGAGAGGAACTCCAGGGTCGTGCCACCATTCCAAGAGTCCCCCATATGTCTCAGTCCATTCCAGAGGAACCTCTTTTGCCTTCACCGGCTCGTCTTTCACGCCGAGGATCGACTCACACCAAGGTGGCACGTGGCACAGCCCTGTGGGAAAGCCTCGTGGGAAAGCCTCGAGGGACAGTCTCGAGGGAAAGCCACAGATCCCTTGATCCACGTGACAGGAAGCGTGACACTACTGCTGCATCTCGGGAGGAAAGCGCACGTGCATGCCCCCACTCGAGACGAGGCCTGACTCCCCTGGGGAGACTCAGAAGCACCCCAAGATCCATGGCAACACTGGAGAGGAATCCTCAGGTTCCGGCCCCGACTCCACACAAGGACTGAGGCCCCGGCATGGACGGGAGAGGAATCCCGAGAGGTCCCCTAGCAACTCGCATGGGGACTGGCCTTTCCTGAGGCCACCAGAGCGGGTCCCTGAGGTCCCCGTCGTAACTCGAGAAGACCTGCCGCAACTCGAGAAAATCCAGGAGGTTCTCCCCTCCAGGCGAGATGAGGCCCATTTCCGCTGAGGCGTCTCGAGGCTGATCACACCTCCCCTCTGGAACTTTGAAAGGCTCCTTCAAACCCTTGGTGCAAATCAAGAAGTTCCCCGACATACCCGTCTCCACTCGAGAGGAATCACGAGGGTCCCGCCCACATCCAGAGGAGCCCCGTATCCGCCTCGTAGCTCGAGATGAGGGATCCTTTCCCTGCTTCGTCGGGAAAGAGTTCCCGGCCTTCCCGTCGCATCTCAAGAGGAGGCCCTCTCAACAGGAACGGCGAGAGGAACTCCAGGGTCGTGCCACCATTCCAAGAGTCCCCCAGATGTCTCAGTCCATTCCAGAGGAACCTCTTTTCCCTTCACCGGCTCGTCTTTCACGCCGAGGATCGACTCACACCAAGGTGGCACAGCCCTGTGGGAAAGCCTCGTGGGAAAGCCTCGAGGGACAGCCTCGAGGGAAAGCCACAGATCCCTTGATCCACGTGACAGGAAGCGTGACACTACTGCTGCAGCTCGGGAGGAAAGCGCACGTGCATGCCCCCACTCGAGACGAGGCCTGACTCCCCTGGGGAGACTCAGAAGCACCCCAAGATCCATGGCAACACTGGAGAGGAATCCTCAGGTTCCGGCCCCGACTCCACACAAGGACTGAGGCCCCGGCATGGACGGGAGAGGAATCCCGAGAGGTCCCCTAGCAACTCGCATGGGGACTGGCCTTTCCTGAGGCCACCAGAGCGGGTCCCTGAGGTCCCCGATGTAACTCGAGAAGACCTGCCGCAACTCCAGAAAATCCAGGAGGTTCTCCCCTCCAGGCAAGATGAGGCCCATTTCTGCTGAGGCGTCTCGAGGCTGATCACACCTCACCTCTGGAACTTCGAAAGGCTCCTTCACACCCTTGGTGCAAATTAAGAAGTTCCCCGACATGCCCGTCTCCACTCGAGAGGAATCACGAGGGTCCCGCCCACATCCAGAGGAGACCCGTTTCCGCCTCGTAGCTCGAGATGAGGGATTCTTTCCCTGCTTCGTCGGGAAACAGTTCCCGGCCTTCCCGTCGCATCTCAAGAGGAGGCCCTCTCAACAGGAACGGCGAGAGGAACTCCAGGCTCGTGCCACCATTCCATGAGTCCCCCAGATGTCTCAGTCCAGTCCATAGGAACCACTTTTCCCTTCACCGGCTCGTATTTCACGCCGAGGATCGACTCACACCAAGGTGGCACGTGGCACAGCCCTGTGGGAAAGCCTCGTGGGAAAGCCTCGAGGGACAGCCTCGAGGGAAAGCCACAGATCCCTTGATCCACATGACAGGAAGCGTGACACTACTGCTGCAGCTCGCGAGGAAAGCGCACGTGCATGCCCCCACTCGAGACGAGGCCTGACTCCCCTGGGGAGACTCAGAAGCACCCCAAGATCCATGGCAACACTGGAGAGGAATCCTCAGGTTCCGGCCCCGACTCCACACAAGGACTGAGGCCCCGGCATGGACGGGAGAGGAATCCCGAGAGGTCCCCTAGCAACTCGCATGGGGACTGGCCTTTCCTGAGGCCACCAGAGCGTGTCCCTGAGGTCCCCGTCGTAACTCGAGAAGACCTGCCGCAACTCGAGAAAATCCAGGAGGTTCTCCCCTCCAGGCGAGATGAGGCCCATTTCCGCTGAGGCGTCTCGAGGCTGATCACACCTCACGTCTGGAACTTCGAAAGGGTCCTTCACACCCTTGGTGCAAATCAAGAAGTTCCCCGACATACCCGTCTCCACTCGAGAGGAATCACGAGGGTCCCGCCCACATCAGAGTTGCCCCGTTTCCGCCTCGTAGCTCGAGATGAGGGATCCTTTCCCTGCTTCGTCGGGAAAGAGTTCCCGGCCTTCCCGTCGCATCTCAAGAGGAGGCCCTCTCAACAGGAACGGCGAGAGGAACTCCAGGGTCGTGCCACCATTCCAAGAGTCCCCCAGATGTCTCAGTCCATTCCAGAGGAAACTCTTTTCCCTTCACCGGCTCGTCTTTCACGTCGAGGATCGACTCACACCAAGGTGGCACGTGGCACAGCCCTGTGGGAAAGCCTCGTGGGAAAGCCTCGAGGGACAGCCTCGAGGGAAAGCCACAGATCCCTTGATCCACGTGACAAGAAGCGTGACACTACTGCTGAAGCTCGGGAGGAAAGCGCACGTGCATGCCCCCACTCGAGACGAGGCCTGACTCCCCTGGGGAGACTCAGAAGCACCCCAAGATCCATGGCAACACTGGAGAGGAATCCTCAGGTTCCGGCCCCGACTCCACACAAGGACTGAGGCCCCGGCATGGACGGGAGAGGAATCCCGAGAGGTCCCCTAGCAACTCGCATGGGGACTGGCCTTTCCTGAGGCCACCAGAGCGGGTCCCTGAGGTCCCCGTCGTAACTCGAGAAGACCTGCCGCAATTCGAGAAAATCCAGGAGGTTCTCCCCTCCAGGCGAGATGAGGCCCATTTCCGCTGAGGCGTCTCGAGGCTGATCACACCTCCCCTTTGGAACTTCGAAAGGGTCCTTCACACCCTTGGTGCAAATCAGGAAGTTCCCCGACATACCCGTCTCCACTCGAGAGGAATCACGAGGGTCCCGCCCACATCCAGAGGAGCCCCGTTTCCGCCTCGTAGCTCGAGATGAGGGATCCTTTCCCTTCTTCGTCGGGAAAGAGTTCCCGGCCTTCCCGTCGCACCTCAAGAGGAGGCCCTCTCAACAGGAAAGGCGAGAGGAACTCCAGGGTCGTGCCACCATTCCAAGAGTCCCCCAGATGTCTCAGTCCATTCCAGAGGAACCTCTTTTCCCTTCACCGGCTCGTCTTTCACGCCGAGGATCGACTCACACCAAGGTGGCACGTGGAACAGCCCTGTAGGAAAGCCTCGTGGGAAAGCCTCGAGGGACAGCCTCGAGGGAAAGCCACAGATCCCTTGATCCACGTGACAGGAAGCGTGACACTACTGCTGCAGCTCGGGAGGAAAGCGCACGTGCATGCCCCCACTCGAGACGAGGCCTGACTCCCCTGGGGAGACTCAGAAGCACCCCAAGATCCATGGCAACACTGGAGAGGAATCCTCAGGTTCCGGCCCCGACTCCACACAAGGACTGTGGCCCCGGCATGGACGGGAGAGGAATCCCGAGAGGTCCCCTAGCAACTCGCATGGGGACTGGCCTTTCCTGAGGCCACCAGAGTGGGTCCCTGAGGTCCCCGTCGTAACTCGAGAGGACCTGCCGCAACTCGAGAAAATCCAGGAGGTTCTTCCCTCCAGGCGAGATGAGGCCCATTTCCGCTGAGGCGTCTCGAGGCTGATCACACCTCACCTCTGGAACTTCGAAAGGTTCCTTCACACCCTTGGTGCAAATCAAGAAGTTCCCCGACCTAGCCGTCTCCACTCTAGAGGAATCACGAGGGTCCCGCCCACATCCAGAGGAGCCCCGTTTCCGCCTCGTAGCTCGAGATGAGGGATCCTTTCCCTGCTTCGTCGGGAAAGAGTTCCCGGCGTTCCCCGTCGCATCTCAAGAGGAGGCCCTCTCAACAGGAACGGCGAGAGGAACTCCAGGGTCGTTCCACCATTCCAAGAGTCCCCCAGATGTCTCAGTCCATTCCAGAGGAACCTCTTTTCCCTTCACCGGCTCGTCTTTCACGCCGAGGATCGACTCACACCAAGGTGGCACGTGGCACAGCCCTGTGGAAAAGCCTCGTGGGAAAGCCTCGAGAGACAGCCTCGAGGGAAAGCCACAGATCCCTTGATCCACGTGACAGGAAGCGTGACACTACTGCTGCAGCTCGGGAGGAAAGCGCACGTGCATGCCCCCACTCGAGACGAGGCCTGACTCCCCTGGGGAGACTCAGAAGCACCCCAAGATCCATGGCAACACTGGAGAGGAATCCTCAGGTTCCGGCCCCAACTCCACACAAGGACTGAGGCCCCGGCATGGACGGGAGAGGAATCCCGAGAGGTCCCCTAGCAACTCGCATGGGGACTGGCCTTTCCTGAGGCCACCAGAGCGGGTCCCTGAGGTCCCCGTCGTAACTCGAGAAGACCTGCCGCAACTCGAGAAAATCCAGGAGGTTCTCCCCTCCAGGCGAGATGAGGCCCATTTCCGCTGAGGCGTCTCGAGGCTGATCACACCTCACCTCTGGAACTTCGAAAGGGTCCTTCACACCCTTGGTGCAAATCAAGAAGTTCCCCGACCTAGCCGTCTCCACTCGAGAGGAATCACGAGGGTCCCGCCCACATCCAGAGGAGCCCCGTTTCCGCCTCGTAGCTCGAGATGAGGGATCCTTTCCCTGCTTCGTCGGGAAAGAGTTCCCGGCGTTCCCGTCGCATCTCAAGAGGAGGCCCTCTCAACAGGAACGGCGAGAGGAACTCCAGGGTCATGCCACCATTCCAAGAGTCCCCTAGATGTCTCAGTCCATTCCAGAGGAACCTCTTTTCCCTTCACCGGCTCATCTTTCACGCCGAGGATCGACTCACACCAAGGTGGCACGTGGCACAGCCCTGTGGGAAAGCCTCGTGGGAAAGCCTCGAGGGACAGCCTCGAGGGAAAGCCACAGATCCCTTGATCCACGTGACAGGAAGCGTGACACTACTGCTGCAGCTCGGGAGGAAAGCGCACGTGCATGCCCCCACTCGAGACGAGGCCTGACTCCCCTGGGGAGACTCAGAAGCACCCCAAGATCCATGGCAACACTGGAGAGGAATCCTCAGGTTCCGGCCCCGACTCCACACAAGGACTGAGGCCCCGGCATGGACGGGAGAGGAATCCCGAGAGGTCCCCTAGCAACTCGCATGGGGACTGGCCTTTCCTGAGGCCACCAGAGCGGGTCCCTGAGGTCCCCATCGTAACTCGAAAAGACCTGCCGCAACTCGAGAAAATCCAGGAGGTTCTCCCCTCCAGGCGAGATGAGGCCCATTTCCGCTGAGGCGTCTCGAGGCTGATCACACCTCACCTCTGGCACTTCGAAAGGTTCCTTCACACCCTTGGTGCAAATCAAGAAGTTCCCCGACCTAGCCGTCTCCACTCGAGAGGAATCACGAGGGTCCCGCCCACATCCAGAGGAGCCCCGTTTCCGCCTCGTAGCTCGAGATGAGGGATCCTTTCCCTGCTTCGTCGGGAAAGAGTTCCCGGCCGTCCCGTCGCATCTCAAGAGCAGGCCCTCTCAACAGGAACGACGAGAGGAACTCCAGGGTCGTGCCACCATTCCAAGAGTCCCCCAGATGTCTCAGTCCATTCCAGAGGAACCTCTTTTCCCTTCACCGGCTCGTCTTTCACGCCGAGGATCGACTCACACCAAGGTGGCACGTGGCACAGCCCTGTGGGAAAGCCTCGTGGGAAAGCCTCGAGGGACAGCCTCGAGGGAAAGCCACAGATCCCTTGATCCACGTGACAGGAAGCGTGACACTACTGCTGCAGCTCGGGAGGAAAGCGCACGTGCATGCCCCCACTCGAGACGAGGCCTGAGTCCCCTAGGGAGACTCAGAAGCACCCCAAGATCCATGGCAACACTGGAGAGGAATCCTCAGGTTCCGGCCCCGACTCCACACAAGGACTGAGGCCCCGGCATGGACGGGAGAGGAATCCCGAGAGGTCCCCTAGCAACTCGCATGGGGACTGGCCTTTCCTGAGGCCACCAGTGCGGGTCCCTGAGGTCCCAGTTGTAACTCGAGAAGACCTGCCGCAACTGGAGAAAATCCAGGAGGTTCTCGCCTCCAGGCGAGATGAGGCCCATTTCTGCTGAGGCGTCTCGAGGCTGATCACACCTCCCCTCTGGAACTTCGAAAGGGTCCTTCACACCCTTGGTGCAAATCAAGAAGTTCCCCGACCTAGCCGTCTCCACTCGAGAGGAATCACGAGGGTCCCGCCCACATCCAGAGGAGCCCCGTTTCCGCCTCGTAGCTCGAGATGAGGGATCCTTTCCCTGCTTCGTCGGGAAAGAGTTCCCGGCGTTCCCGTCGCAACTCAAGAGGAGGCCCTCTCAACAGGAACGGCGAGAGGAACTCCAGGGTCGTGCCACCATTCCAAGAGTCCCCCAGATGTCTCAGTCCATTCCAGAGGAACCTCTTTTCCCTTCACCGGCTCGTCTTTCACGTCGAGGATCGACTCACACCAAGGTGGCACGTGGCACAGCCGTGTGGGAAAGCCTCGTGGGAAAGCCTCGAGGGACAGCCTCGAGGGAAAGCCACAGATCCCTTGATCCACGTGACAGGAAGCGTGACACTACTGCTGCAGCTCGGGAGGAAAGCGCACGTGCATGCCCCCACTCGAGACGAGGCCTGACTCCCCTGGGGAGACTCAGAAGCACCCCAAGATCCATGGCAACACTGGAGAGGAAACCTCAGGTTCCGTCTCCGACTCCACACAAGGACTGAGGCCCCGGCATGGACGGGAGAAGAATCCCGAGAGGTCCCCTAGCAACTCGCATGGGGACTGGCCTTTCCTGAGGCCACCAGAGCGGGTCCCTGAGGTCCCCGTCGTAACTCGAGAAGACCTGCCGCAACTCGAGAAAATCCAGGAGGTTCTCCCCTCCAGGCGAGATGAGGCCCATTTTCGCTGAGGCGTCTCGAGGCTGATCACACCTCACCTCTGGAACTTCGAAAGGGTCCTTCACACCCTTGGTGCAAATCAAGAAGTTCCCCGACCTAGCCGTCTCCACTCGAGAGGAATCACGAGGGTCCCGCCCACATCCAGAGGAGCCCCGTTTCCGCCTCGTAGCTCGAGATGAGGGATCCTTTCCCTGCTTCGTCGGGAAAGAGTTCCCGGCCTTCCCGTCGCATCTCAAGAGGAGGCCCTCTCAACAGGACCGGCGAGAGGAACTCCAGGGTCGTGCCACCATTCCAAGAGTCCCCCAGATGTCTCAGTCCATTCCAGAGGAACCTCTTTTCCCTTCACCGGCTCGTCTTTCACGCCGAGGATCGACTCACACCAAGGTGGCAAGTGGCACAGCCCTGTGGGAAAGCCTCGTGGGAAAGCCTCGAGGGACAGCCTCGAGGGAAAGCCACAGATCCCTTGATCCACGTGACAGGAAGCGTGACACTACTGCTGCAGTTCGGGAGGAAAGCGCACGTGCATGCCCCCACTCGAGACGAGGCCTGACTCCCCTGGGGAGACTCAGAAGCACCCCAAGATCCATGGCAACACTGGAGAGGAATCCTCAGGTTCCGGCCCCGACTCCACACAAGGACTGAGGCCCCGGCATGGACGGGAGAGGAATCCCGAGAGGTCCCCTAGCAACTCGCATGGGGACTGGCCTTTCCTGAGGCCACCAGAGCGGGTCCCTGAGGTCCCCGTCGTAACTCGAGAAGACCTGCCGCAACTCGAGAAAATCCAGGAGGTTCTCCCCTCCAGGCGAGATGAGGCCCATTTCCGCTGAGGCGTCTCGAGGCTGATCACACCTCACCTCTGGAACTTCGAAAGGGTCCTTCACACCCTTGGTGCAAATCAAGAAGTTCCCCGACCTAGCCGTCTCCACTCGAGAGGAATCACGAGGGTCCCGCCCACATCCAGAGGAGCCCCGTTTCCGCCTCGTAGCTCGAAATGAGGGATCCTTTCCCTGCTTCGTCGGGAAAGAGTTCCCGGTGTTCCCGTCGCATCTCAAGAGGAGGCCCTCTCAACAGGACCGGCGAGAGGAACTCCAGGGTCGTGCCACCATTCCAAGAGTCCCCCAGATGTCTCAGTCCATTCCAGAGGAACCTCTTTTCCCTTCACCGGCTCGTCTTTCACGCCGAGGATCGACTCACACCAAGGTGGCACGTGGCACAGCCCTGTGGGAAAGCCTCGTGGGAAAGCCTCGAGGGACAGCCTCGAGGGAAAGCCACAGATCCCTTGATCCACGTGACAGGAAGCGTGACACTACTGCTGCAGCTTGGGAGGAAAGCGCACGTGCATGCCCCCACTCGAGACGAGGCATGACTCCCCTGGGGAGACTCAGAAGCACCCCAAGATCCATGGCAGCACTGGAGAGAAATCCTCAGGTTCCGGCCCCGACTCCACACAAGGACTGAGGCCCCGGCATGGACGGGAGAGGAATCCCGAGAGGTCCCCTAGCAACTCGCATGGGGACTGGCCTTTCCTGAGGCCACCAGAGCGGGTCCCTGAGGTCCCCGTCGTAACTCGAGAAGACCTGCCGCAACTGGAGAAAATCCAGGAGGTTCTCCCCTCCAGGTGAGATGAGGCCCATTTCCGCTGAGGCGTCTCGAGGCTGATCACACCTCACCTCTGGAATTTCGAAAGGGTCCTTCACACCCTTGGTGCAAATCAAGAAGTTCCCCGACATACCCGTCTCCACTCGAGAGGAATCACGCGGGTCCCGCCCACATCCAGAGGAGCCCCGTTTCCGCCTCGTAGCTCGAGATGAGGGATCCTTTCCCTGCTTCGTCGGGAAAGAGTTCCCGGCGTTCCCGTCGCATCTCAAGAGGAGGCCCTCTCAACAGGAACGGCGAGAGGAACTCCAGGGTCGTGCCACCATTCCAAGAGTCCCCCAGATGTCTCAGTCCATTCCAGAGGAACCTCTTTTCCCTTCACCGGCTCGTCTTTCACGCCAAGGATCGACTCACACCAAGGTGGCACGTGGCACAGCCCTGTGGGAAAGCCTCGTGGGAAAGCCTCGAGGGACAGCCCCGAGGGAAAGCCACAGATCCCTTGATCCACGTGACAGGAAGCGTGACACTACTGCTGCAGCTCGGGAGGAAAGCGCACGTGCATGCCCCCACTCGAGACGAGGCCTGACTCCCCTGGGGAGACTCAGAAGCACCCCAAGATCCATGGCAACACTGGAGAGGAATCCTCAGGTTCCGGCCCCGACTCCACACAAGGACTGAGGCCCCGGCATGGACGGGAGAGGAATCCCGAGAGGTCCCCTAGCAACTCGCATGGGGACTGGCCTTTCCTGAGGCCACCAGAGCGTGTCCCTGAGGTCCCCGTCGTAACTCGAGAAGACCTGCCGCAACTCGAGAAAATCCAGGAGGTTCTCCCCTCCAGGCGAGATGAGGCCCATTTCCGCTGAGGCGTCTTGAGGCTGATCACACCTCACCTCTGGCACTTCGAAAGGGTCCTTCACACCCTTGGTGCAAATCAAGAAGTTCCCCGACCTAGCCGTCTCCACTCGAGAGGAATCACGTGGGTCCCGCCCACATCCAGAGGAGCCCCGTTTCCGCCTCGTAGCTCGAGATGAGGGATCCTTTCCCTGCTTCGTCGGGAAAGAGTTCCCGGCGTTCCCGACGCATCTCAAGAGGAGGCCCTCTCAACAGGAACGGCGAGAGGAACTCCAGGGTCGTGCCACCATTCCAAGAGTCCCCCAGATGTCTCAGTCCATTCCAGAGGAACCTCTTTTCCCTTCACCGGCTCGTCTTTCACGCCGAGGATCGACTCCCACAAAGGTGGCACGTGGCACAGCCCTGTGGGAAAGCCTCGTGGGAAAGCCTCGAGGGACAGCCTCGAGGGAAAGCCACAGATCCCTTGATCCACGTGACAGGAATCGTGACACTACTGCTGCAGCTCGGGAGGGAAGCGCACGTGCATGCCCCCACTCGAGACGAGGCCTGACTCCCCTGGGGAGACTCAGAAGCACCCCAAGATCCATGGCAACACTGGAGAGGAATCCTCAGGTTCCGGCCCCGACTCCACACAAGGACTGAGGCCCCGGCATGGACGGGAGAAGAATCCCGAGAGGTCCCCTAGCAACTCGCATGGGGACTGGCCTTTCCTGAGGCCACCAGAGCGGGTCCCTGAGGTCCCCGTCGTAACTCGAGAAGACCTGCCGCAACTCGAGAAAATCCAGGAGGTTCTCCCCTCCAGGCGAGATGAGGCCCATTTTCGCTGAGGCGTCTCGAGGCTGAACACACCTCACCTCTGGAACTTCGAAATGGTCCTTCACACCCTTGGTGCAAATCAAGAAGTTCCCCGACTTAGCCGTCTCCACTCGAGAGGAATCACGAGGGTCCCGCCCACATCCAGAGGAGCCCCGTTTCCGCCTCGTAGCTCGAGATGAGGGATCCTTTCCCTGCTTCGTCGGGAAAGAGTTCCCGGCCTTCCCGTCGCATCTCAAGAGCAGGCCCTCTCAACAGGAACGGCGAGAGGAACTCCAGGGTCGTGCCACCATTCCAAGAGTCCCCCAGATGTCTCAGTCCATTCCAGAGGAACCTCCTTTCCCTTCACCGGCTCGTCTTTCACGCCGAGGATCGACTCACACCAAGGTGGCACGTGGCACAGCCCTGTGGGAAAGCCTCGTGGGAAAGCCTCGAGGGACAGCCTCGAGGGAAAGCCACAGATCCCTTGATCCACGTGACAGGAAGCGTGACACTACTGCTGCAGCTCGGGAGGAAAGCGCACGTGCATGCCCCCACTCAAGACGAGGCCTGACTCCCCTGGGGAGACTCAGAAGCACCCCAAGATCCATGGCAACACTGGAGAGGAATCCTCAGGTTCCGGCCCCGACTCCACACAAGGACTGAGGCCCCGGCATGGACGGGAGAGGAATCCCGAGTGGTCCCCTAGCAACTCGCATGGGGACTGGCCTTTCCTGAGGCCACCAGAGCGGGTCCCTGAGGTCCCCGTCGTAACTCGAGAAGACCTGCCGCAACTCGAGAAAATCCAGGAGGTTCTCCCCTCCAGGCGAGGTGAGGCCCATTTCCGCTGAGGCGTCTCGAGGCTGATCACACCTCACCTCTGGAACTTCGAAAGGGTCCTTCACACCCTTGGTGCAAATCAAGAAGTTCCCCGACCTAGCCGTCTCCACTCGAGAGGAATCACGAGGGTCCCGCCCACATCCAGAGGAGCCCCGTTTCCGCCTCGTAGCTCGAGATGAGGGATCCTTTCCCTGCTTCGTCGGGAAAGAGTTCCCGGCCTTCCCGTCGCATCTCAAGAGGAGGCCCTCTCAACAGGACCGGCGAGAGGAACTCCAGGGTCGTGCCACCATTCCAAGAGTCCCCCAGATGTCTCAGTCCATTCCAGAGGAACCTCTTTTCCCTTCACCGGCTCGTCTTTCACGCCGAGGATCGACTCACACCAAGGTGGCAAGTGGCACAGCCCTGTGGGAAAGCCTCGTGGGAAAGCCTCGAGGGACAGCCTCGAGGGAAAGCCACAGATCCCTTGATCCACGTGACAGGAAGCGTGACACTACTGCTGCAGTTCGGGAGGAAAGCGCACGTGCATGCCCCCACTCGAGACGAGGCCTGACTCCCCTGGGGAGACTCAGAAGCACCCCAAGATCCATGGCAACACTGGAGAGGAATCCTCAGGTTCCGGCCCCGACTCCACACAAGGACTGAGGCCCCGGCATGGACGGGAGAGGAATCCCGAGAGGTCCCCTAGCAACTCGCATGGGGACTGGCCTTTCCTGAGGCCACCAGAGCGGGTCCCTGAGGTCCCCGTCGTAACTCGAGAAGACCTGCCGCAACTCGAGAAAATCCAGGAGGTTCTCCCCTCCAGGCGAGATGAGGCCCATTTCCGCTGAGGCGTCTCGAGGCTGATCACACCTCACCTCTGGAACTTCGAAAGGGTCCTTCACACCCTTGGTGCAAATCAAGAAGTTCCCCGACCTAGCCGTCTCCACTCGAGAGGAATCACGAGGGTCCCGCCCACATCCAGAGGAGCCCCGTTTCCGCCTCGTAGCTCGAAATGAGGGATCCTTTCCCTGCTTCGTCGGGAAAGAGTTCCCGGTGTTCCCGTCGCATCTCAAGAGGAGGCCCTCTCAACAGGACCGGCGAGAGGAACTCCAGGGTCGTGCCACCATTCCAAGAGTCCCCCAGATGTCTCAGTCCATTCCAGAGGAACCTCTTTTCCCTTCACCGGCTCGTCTTTCACGCCGAGGATCGACTCACACCAAGGTGGCACGTGGCACAGCCCTGTGGGAAAGCCTCGTGGGAAAGCCTCGAGGGACAGCCTCGAGGGAAAGCCACAGATCCCTTGATCCACGTGACAGGAAGCGTGACACTACTGCTGCAGCTTGGGAGGAAAGCGCACGTGCATGCCCCCACTCGAGACGAGGCATGACTCCCCTGGGGAGACTCAGAAGCACCCCAAGATCCATGGCAGCACTGGAGAGAAATCCTCAGGTTCCGGCCCCGACTCCACACAAGGACTGAGGCCCCGGCATGGACGGGAGAGGAATCCCGAGAGGTCCCCTAGCAACTCGCATGGGGACTGGCCTTTCCTGAGGCCACCAGAGCGGGTCCCTGAGGTCCCCGTCGTAACTCGAGAAGACCTGCCGCAACTGGAGAAAATCCAGGAGGTTCTCCCCTCCAGGTGAGATGAGGCCCATTTCCGCTGAGGCGTCTCGAGGCTGATCACACCTCACCTCTGGAATTTCGAAAGGGTCCTTCACACCCTTGGTGCAAATCAAGAAGTTCCCCGACATACCCGTCTCCACTCGAGAGGAATCACGCGGGTCCCGCCCACATCCAGAGGAGCCCCGTTTCCGCCTCGTAGCTCGAGATGAGGGATCCTTTCCCTGCTTCGTCGGGAAAGAGTTCCCGGCGTTCCCGTCGCATCTCAAGAGGAGGCCCTCTCAACAGGAACGGCGAGAGGAACTCCAGGGTCGTGCCACCATTCCAAGAGTCCCCCAGATGTCTCAGTCCATTCCAGAGGAACCTCTTTTCCCTTCACCGGCTCGTCTTTCACGCCAAGGATCGACTCACACCAAGGTGGCACGTGGCACAGCCCTGTGGGAAAGCCTCGTGGGAAAGCCTCGAGGGACAGCCCCGAGGGAAAGCCACAGATCCCTTGATCCACGTGACAGGAAGCGTGACACTACTGCTGCAGCTCGGGAGGAAAGCGCACGTGCATGCCCCCACTCGAGACGAGGCCTGACTCCCCTGGGGAGACTCAGAAGCACCCCAAGATCCATGGCAACACTGGAGAGGAATCCTCAGGTTCCGGCCCCGACTCCACACAAGGACTGAGGCCCCGGCATGGACGGGAGAGGAATCCCGAGAGGTCCCCTAGCAACTCGCATGGGGACTGGCCTTTCCTGAGGCCACCAGAGCGTGTCCCTGAGGTCCCCGTCGTAACTCGAGAAGACCTGCCGCAACTCGAGAAAATCCAGGAGGTTCTCCCCTCCAGGCGAGATGAGGCCCATTTCCGCTGAGGCGTCTTGAGGCTGATCACACCTCACCTCTGGCACTTCGAAAGGGTCCTTCACACCCTTGGTGCAAATCAAGAAGTTCCCCGACCTAGCCGTCTCCACTCGAGAGGAATCACGTGGGTCCCGCCCACATCCAGAGGAGCCCCGTTTCCGCCTCGTAGCTCGAGATGAGGGATCCTTTCCCTGCTTCGTCGGGAAAGAGTTCCCGGCGTTCCCGACGCATCTCAAGAGGAGGCCCTCTCAACAGGAACGGCGAGAGGAACTCCAGGGTCGTGCCACCATTCCAAGAGTCCCCCAGATGTCTCAGTCCATTCCAGAGGAACCTCTTTTCCCTTCACCGGCTCGTCTTTCACGCCGAGGATCGACTCCCACAAAGGTGGCACGTGGCACAGCCCTGTGGGAAAGCCTCGTGGGAAAGCCTCGAGGGACAGCCTCGAGGGAAAGCCACAGATCCCTTGATCCACGTGACAGGAATCGTGACACTACTGCTGCAGCTCGGGAGGGAAGCGCACGTGCATGCCCCCACTCGAGACGAGGCCTGACTCCCCTGGGGAGACTCAGAAGCACCCCAAGATCCATGGCAACACTGGAGAGGAATCCTCAGGTTCCGGCCCCGACTCCACACAAGGACTGAGGCCCCGGCATGGACGGGAGAAGAATCCCGAGAGGTCCCCTAGCAACTCGCATGGGGACTGGCCTTTCCTGAGGCCACCAGAGCGGGTCCCTGAGGTCCCCGTCGTAACTCGAGAAGACCTGCCGCAACTCGAGAAAATCCAGGAGGTTCTCCCCTCCAGGCGAGATGAGGCCCATTTTCGCTGAGGCGTCTCGAGGCTGAACACACCTCACCTCTGGAACTTCGAAATGGTCCTTCACACCCTTGGTGCAAATCAAGAAGTTCCCCGACTTAGCCGTCTCCACTCGAGAGGAATCACGAGGGTCCCGCCCACATCCAGAGGAGCCCCGTTTCCGCCTCGTAGCTCGAGATGAGGGATCCTTTCCCTGCTTCGTCGGGAAAGAGTTCCCGGCCTTCCCGTCGCATCTCAAGAGCAGGCCCTCTCAACAGGAACGGCGAGAGGAACTCCAGGGTCGTGCCACCATTCCAAGAGTCCCCCAGATGTCTCAGTCCATTCCAGAGGAACCTCCTTTCCCTTCACCGGCTCGTCTTTCACGCCGAGGATCGACTCACACCAAGGTGGCACGTGGCACAGCCCTGTGGGAAAGCCTCGTGGGAAAGCCTCGAGGGACAGCCTCGAGGGAAAGCCACAGATCCCTTGATCCACGTGACAGGAAGCGTGACACTACTGCTGCAGCTCGGGAGGAAAGCGCACGTGCATGCCCCCACTCAAGACGAGGCCTGACTCCCCTGGGGAGACTCAGAAGCACCCCAAGATCCATGGCAACACTGGAGAGGAATCCTCAGGTTCCGGCCCCGACTCCACACAAGGACTGAGGCCCCGGCATGGACGGGAGAGGAATCCCGAGTGGTCCCCTAGCAACTCGCATGGGGACTGGCCTTTCCTGAGGCCACCAGAGCGGGTCCCTGAGGTCCCCGTCGTAACTCGAGAAGACCTGCCGCAACTCGAGAAAATCCAGGAGGTTCTCCCCTCCAGGCGAGGTGAGGCCCATTTCCGCTGAGGCGTCTCGAGGCTGATCACACCTCACTTCTGGAATTTCGAAAGGGTCCTTCACACCCTTGGTGCAAATCAAGAAGTTCCCCGACATACCCGTCTCCACTCGAGAGGAATCACGAGGGTCCCGCCCACATCGAGAGGAGCCCCGTTTCCGCCTCGTAGCTCGAAATGAGGGATCCTTTCCCTGCTTCGTCGGGAAAGAGTTGCCGGCGTTCCCGTCGCATCTCAAGAGGAGGCCCTCTCAACAGGACCGGCGAGAGGAACTCCAGGGTCGTGCCACCATTCCAAGAGTCCCCCAGATGTCTCAGTCCATTCCAGAGGAACCTCTTTTCCCTTCACCGGCTCGTCTTTCACGCCGAGGATCGACTCACACCAAGGTGGCACGTGGCACAGCCCTGTGGGAAAGCCTCGTGGGAAAGCCTCGAGGGACTGCCTCGAGGGACAGCCTCGAGGGAAAGCCACAGATCCCTTGATCCACATGACAGGAAGCGTGACACTACTGCTGCAGCTCGGGAGGAAAGCGCACGTGCATGCCCCCACTCGAGACGAGGCCTGACTCCCCTGGGGAGACTCAGAAGCACCCCAAGATCCATGGCAACACTGGAGAGGAATCCTCAGGTTCCGGCCCCGACTCCACACAAGGACTGAGGCCCCGGCATGGACGGGAGAGGAATCCCGAGAGGTCCCCTTGCAACTCGCATGGGGACTGGCCTTTCCTGAGGCCACAAGATCGTGTCCCTGAGGTCCCCGTCGTAACTCGAGAAGACCTGCCGCAACTCGAGAAAATCCAGGAGGTTCTCCCCTCCAGGCGAGATGAGGCCCATTTCCGCTGAGGCGTCTCGAGGCTGATCACACCTCACCTCTGGAACTTCGAAAGGGTCCTTCACACCCTTGGTGCAAATCAAGAAGTTCCCCGACCTAGCCGTCTCCACTCGAGAGGAATCACGAGGGTCCCGCCCACATCCAGAGGAGCCCCGTTTCCGCCTCGTAGCTCGAGATGAGGGATCCTTTCCCTGTTTCGTCGGGAAAGAGTTCCCGGCCTTCCCGTCGCATCTCAAGAGGAGGCCCTCTCAACAGGAACGGCGAGAGGAACTCCAGGGTCGTGCCACCATTCCAAGAGTCCCCCAGATGTCTCAGTCCATTCCAGAGGAACCTCTTTTCCCTTCACCAGCTCGTCTTTCTCGCCGAGGATCGAATCACACCAAGGTGGCACGTGGCAAAGCCCTGTGGGAAAGCCTCGTGGGAAAGCCTCGAGGGACAGCCTCGAGGGAAAGCCACAGATCCCTTGATCCACGTGACAGGAAGCGTGACACTACTGCTGCAGCTCGGGAGGAAAGCGCACGTGCATGCCCCCACTCGAGACGAGGCCTGACTCCCCTGGGAAGACTCAGAAGCACCCCAAGATCCATGGCAACACTGGAGAGGAATCCTCAGGTTCCGGCCCCGACTCCACACAAGGACTGAGGCCCCGGCATGGACGGGAGAGGAATCCCGAGAGGCCCCCTAGCAACTAGCATGGGGACTGGCCTTTCCTGAGGCCACCAGAGCGGGTCCCTGAGGTCCCCGTCGTAACTCGAGAAGACCTGCCGCAACTCGAGAAAATCCAGGAGGTTCTCCCCTCCAGGCGAGATGAGGCCCATTTCCGCTGAGGCGTCTCGAGGCTGATCAAACCTCACCTCTGGAACTTCGAAAGGGTCATTCATACCCTTGGTGCAAATCAAGAAGTTCCCCGACATACCCGTCTCCACTCGAGAGGAATCACGAGGGTCCCGCCCACATCCAGAGGAGCCCTGTTTCCGCCTCGTAGCTCGAGATGAGGGATCCTTTCCCTGCTTCGTCGGGAAAGAGTTCCCGGCCTTCCCGTCGCATGTCAAGAGGAGGCCCTCTCAACAGGAACGGCGAGAGGAACTCCAGGCTCGTGCCACCATTCCAAGAGGCCCCCAGATGTCTCAGTCCATTCCAGAGGAACCTCTTTTCCCTTCACCGGCTCGTCTTTCACGCCGAGGATCGACTCACACCAAGGTGGCACGTGGCACAGCCCTGTGGGAAAGCCTCGTGGGAAAGCCTCGAGGGACAGCCTCGAGGGAAAGCCACAGATCCCTTGTTCCACGTGACAGGAAGCGTGACACTACTGCTGCAGCTCGGGAGGAAAGCGCACGTGCATGCCCCCACTTGAGACGAGGCCTGACTCCCCTGGGGAGACTCAGAAGCACCCCAAGATCCATGGCAACACTGGAGAGGAATCCTCAGGTTCCGGCCCCGACTCCACACAAGGACTGAGGCCCCGGCATGGACGGGAGAGGAATCCCGAGAGGTCCCCTAGCAACTCGCATGGGGACTGGCCTTTCCTGAGGCCACCAGAGCGGGTCCCTGAGGTCCCCGTCGTAACTCGAAAAGACCTGCCGCAACTCGAGAAAATCCAGGAGGTTCTCCCCTCCAGGCGAGATGAGGCCCATTTCCGCTGAGGCGTCTCGAGGCTGATCACACCTCACCTCTGGCACTTCGAAAGGGTCCTTCACACCCTTGGTGCAAATCAAGAAGTTCCCCGACCTAGCCGTCTCCACTCGAGAGGAATCACGAGGGTCCCGCCCACATCCAGAGGAGCCCCGTTTCCACCTCGTAGCTCGAGATGAGGGATCCTTTCCCTGCTTCGTCGGGAAAGAGTTCCCGGCCGTCCCGTCGCATCTCAAGAGCAGGCCCTCTCAACAGGAACGACGAGAGGAACTCCAGGGTCGTGCCACCATTCCAAGAGTCCCCCAGATGTCTCAGTCCATTCCAGAGGAACCTCTTTTCCCTTCACCGGCTCGTCTTTCACGCCGAGGATCGACTCACACCAAGGTGGCACGTGGCACAGCCCTGTGGGAAAGCCTCGTGGGAAAGCCTCGAGGGACAGCCTCGAGGGAAAGCCACAGATCCCTTGATCCACGTGACAGGAAGCGTGACACTACTGCTGCAGCTCAGGAGGAAAGCGCACGTGCATGCCCCCACTCGAGACGAGGCCTGACTCCCCTGGGGAGACTCAGAAGCACCCCAAGATCCATGGCAACACTGGAGAGGAAACCTCAGGTTCCGGCTCCGACTCCACACAAGGACTGAGGCCCCGGCATGGACGGGAGAAGAATCCCGAGAGGTCCCCTAGCAACTCGCATGGGGACTGGCCTTTCCTGAGGCCACCAGAGCGGGTCCCTGAGGTCCCCGTCGTAACTCGAGAAGACCTGCCGCAACTCGAGAAAATCCAGGAGGTTCTCCCCTCCAGGCGAGATGAGGCCCATTTTCGCTGAGGCGTCTCGAGGCTGATCACACCTCACCTCTGAACTTCGAAAGGGTCCTTCACACCCTTGGTGCAAATCAAGAAGTTCCCCGACCTAGCCGTCTCCACTCGAGAGGAATCACGAGGGTCCCGCCCACATCCAGAGGAGCCCCGTTTCCGCCTCGTAGCTCGAGATGAGGGATCCTTTCCCTGCTTCGTCGGGAAAGAGTTCCCGGCCTTCCCGTCGCATCTCAAGAGGAGGCCCTCTCAACAGGAACGGCGAGAGGAACTCCAGGGTCGTGCCACCATTCCAAGAGTCCCCCAGATGTCTCAGTCCATTCCAGAGGAACCTCTTTTCCCTTCACCGGCTCGTCTTTCACGCCGAGGATCGACTCACACCAAGGTGGCACGTGGCACAGACCTGTGGGAAAGCCTCGTGGGAAAGCCTCGAGGGACAGCCTCGAGGGAAAGCCACAGATCCCTTGATCCACGTGACAGGAAGCGTGACACTACTGCTGCAGTTCGGGAGGAAAGCGCACGTGCATGCCCCCACTCGAGACGAGGCCTGACTCCCCTGGGGAGACTCAGAAGCACCCCAAGATCCATGGCAACACTGGAGAGGAATCCTCAGGTTCCGGCCCCGACTCCACACAAGGACTGAGGCCCCGGCATGGACGGGAGAGGAATCCCGAGAGGTCCCCTAGCAACTCGCATGGGGACTGGCCTTTCCTGAGGCCACCAGAGCGGGTCCCTGAGGTCCCCGTCGTAACTCGAGAAGACCTGCCGCAACTCGAGAAAATCCAGGAGGTTCTCCCCTCCAGGCGAGATGAGGCCCATTTCCGCTGAGGCGTCTCGAGGCTGATCACACCTCACCTCTGGAATTTCGAAAGGGTCCTTCACACCCTTGGTGCAAATCAAGAAGTTCCCCGACATACCCGTCTCCACTCGAGAGGAATCAGGAGGGTCCCGCCCACATCCAGAGGAGCCCCGTTTCCGCCTCGTAGCTCGAAATGAGGGATCCTTTCCCTGCTTCGTCGGGAAAGAGTTCCCGGTGTTCCCCTCGCATCTCAAGAGGAGGCCCTCTCAACAGGACCGGCGAGAGGAACTCCAGGGTCGTGCCACCATTCCAAGAGTCCCCCAGATGTCTCAGTCCATTCCAGAGGAACCTCTTTTCCCTTCACCGGCTCGTCTTTCACGCCGAGGATCGACTCACACCAAGGTGGCACGTGGCACAGCCCTGTGGGAAAGCCTCGTGGGAAAGCCTCGAGGGACAGCCTCGAGGGAAAGCCACAGATCCCTTGATCCACGTGACAGGAAGCGTGACACTACTGCTGCAGCTTGGGAGGAAAGCGCACGTGCATGCCCCCACTCGAGACGAGGCATGACTCCCCTGGGGAGACTCAGAAGCACCCCAAGATCCATGGCAGCACTGGAGAGAAATCCTCAGGTTCCGGCCCCGACTCCACACAAGGACTGAGGCCCCGGCATGGACGGGAGAGGAATCCCGAGAGGTCCCCTAGCAACTCGCATGGGGACTGGCCTTTCCTGAGGCCACCAGAGCGGGTCCCTGAGGTCCCCGTCGTAACTCGAGAAGACCTGCCGCAACTCGAGAAAATCCAGGAGGTTCTCCCCTCCAGGCGAGATGAGGCACATTTCCGCTGAGGCGTCTCGAGGCTGATCACACCTCACCTCTGGAATTTCGAAAGGGTCCTTCACACCCTTGGTGCAAATCAAGAAGTTCCCCGACATACCCGTCTCCACTCGAGAGGAATCACGCGGGTCCCGCCCACATCCAGAGGAGCCCCGTTTCCGCCTCGTAGCTCGAGATGAGGGATCCTTTCCCTGCTTCGTCGGGAAAGAGTTCCCGGCGTTCCCGTCGCATCTCAAGAGGAGGCCCTCTCAACAGGAACGGCGAGAGGAACTCCAGGGTCGTGCCACCATTCCAGGAGTCCCCCAGATGTCTCAGTCCATTCCAGAGGAACCTCTTTTCCCTTCACCGGCTCGTCTTTCACGCCAAGGATCGACTCACACCAAGGTGGCACGTGGCACAGCCCTGTGGGAAAGCCTCGTGGGAAAGCCTCGAGGGACAGCCCCGAGGGAAAGCCACAGATCCCTTGATCCACGTGACAGGAAGCGTGACACTACTGCTGCAGCTCGGGAGGAAAGCGCACGTGCATGCCCCCACTCGAGACGAGGCCTGACTCCCCTGGGGAGACTCAGAAGCACCCCAAGATCCATGGCAACACTGGAGAGGAATCCTCAGGTTCCGGCCCCGACTCCACACAAGGACTGAGGCCCCGGCATGGACGGGAGAGGAATCCCGAGAGGTCCCCTAGCAACTCGCATGGGGACTGGCCTTTCCTGAGGCCACCAGAGCGTGTCCCTGAGGTCCCCGTCGTAACTCGAGAAGACCTGCCGCAACTCGAGAAAATCCAGGAGGTTCTCCCCTCCAGGCGAGATGAGGCCCATTTCCGCTGAGGCGTCTTGAGGCTGATCACACCTCACCTCTGGCACTTCGAAAGGGTCCTTCACACCCTTGGTGCAAATCAAGAAGTTCCCCGACCTAGCCGTCTCCACTCGAGAGGAATCACGTGGGTCCCGCCCACATCCAGAGGAGCCCCGTTTCCGCCTCGTAGCTCGAGATGAGGGATCCTTTCCCTGCTTCGTCGGGAACGAGTTCCCGGCGTTCCCGACGCATCTCAAGAGGAGGCCCTCTCAACAGGAACGGCGAGAGGAACTCCAGGGTCGTGCCACCATTCCAAGAGTCCCCCAGATGTCTCTGTCCATTCCAGAGGAACCTCCTTTCCCTTCACCGGCTCGTCTTTCACGCCGAGGATCGACTCACACCAAGGTGGCACGTGGCACAGCCCTGTGGGAAAGCCTCGTGGGAAAGCCTCGAGGGACAGCCTCGAGGGAAAGCCACAGATCCCTTGATCCACGTGACAGGAAGCGTGACACTACTGCTGCAGCTCGGGAGGAAAGCGCACGTGCATGCCCCCACTCGAGACGAGGCCTGACTCCCCTGGGGAGACTCAGAAGCACCCCAAGATCCATGGCAACACTGGAGAGGAATCCTCAGGTTCCGGCCCCGACTCCACACAAGGACTGAGGCCCCGGCATGGACGGGAGAGGAATCCCGAGTGGTCCCCTAGCAACTCGCATGGGGACTGGTCTTTCCTGAGGCCACCAGAGCGGGTCCCTGAAGTCCCCGTCGTAACTCGAGAAGACCTGCCGCAACTCGAGAAAATCCAGGAGGTTCTCCCCTCCAGGCGAGGTGAGGCCCATTTCCGCTGAGGCGTCTCGAGGCTGATCACACCTCACTTCTGGAATTTCGAAAGGGTCCTTCACACCCTTGGTGCAAATCAAGAAGTTCCCCGACATACCCGTCTCCACTCGAGAGGAATCACGAGGGTCCCGCCCACATCGAGAGGAGCCCCGTTTCCGCCTCGTAGCTCGAAATGAGGGATCCTTTCCCTGCTTCGTCGGGAAAGAGTTCCCGGCGTTCCCGTCGCATCTCAAGAGGAGGCCCTCTCAACAGGACCGGCGAGAGGAACTCCAGGGTCGTGCCACCATTCCAAGAGTCCCCCAGATGTCTCAGTCCATTCCAGAGGAACCTCTTTTCCCTTCACCGGCTCGTCTTTCACGCCGAGGATCGACTCACACCAAGGTGGCACGTGGCACAGCCCTGTGGGAAAGCCTCGTGGGAAAGCCTCGAGGGACAGCCTCGAGGGACAGCCTCGAGGGAAAGCCACAGATCCCTTGATCCACATGACAGGAAGCGTGACACTACTGCTGCAGCTCGGGAGGAAAGCGCACGTGCATGCCCCCACTCGAGACGAGGCCTGACTCCCCTGGGGAGACTCAGAAGCACCCCAAGATCCATGGCAACACTGGAGAGGAATCCTCAGGTTCCGGCCCCGACTCCACACAAGGACTGAGGCCCCGGCATGGACGGGAGAGGAATCCCGAGAGGTCCCCTTGCAACTCGCATGGGGACTGGCCTTTCCTGAGGCCACAAGATCGTGTCCCTGAGGTCCCCGTCGTAACTCGAGAAGACCTGCCGCAACTCGAGAAAATCCAGGAGGTTCTCCCCTCCAGGCGAGATGAGGCCCATTTCCGCTGAGGCGTCTCGAGGCTGATCACACCTCACCTCTGGAACTTCGAAAGGGTCCTTCACACCCTTGGTGCAAATCAAGAAGTTCCCCGACCTAGCCGTCTCCACTCGAGAGGAATCACGAGGGTCCCGCCCACATCCAGAGGAGCCCCGTTTCCGCCTCGTAGCTCGAGATGAGGGATCCTTTCCCTGTTTCGTCGGGAAAGAGTTCCCGGCCTTCCCGTCGCATCTCAAGAGGAGGCCCTCTCAACAGGAACGGCGAGAGAAACTCCAGGGTCGTGCCACCATTCCAAGAGTCCCCCAGATGTCTCAGTCCATTCCAGAGGAACCTCTTTTCCCTCGCCGGCTCGTCTTTCACGCCGAGGATCGACTCACACCAAGGTGGCACGTGGCACAGCCCTGTGGGAAAGCCTCGTGGGAAAGCCTCGAGGGACAGCCTCGAGGGAAACCACAGATCCCTTGATCCACGTGACAGGAAGCGTGACACTACTGCTGCAGCTCGGGAGGAAAGCGCACGTGCATGCCCCCACTCGAGACGAGGCCTGACTCCCCTGGGGAGACTCAGAAGCACCCCAAGATCCATGGCAACACTGGAGAGGAATCCTCAGGTTCCGGCCCCGACTCCACACAAGGACTGAGGCCCCGGCATGGACGGGAGAAGAATCCCGAGAGGTCCCCTAGCAACTCGCATGGGGACTGGCCTTTCCTGAGGCCACCAGAGCGGGTCCCTGAGGTCCCCGTCGTAACTCGAGAAGACCTGCCGCAACTCGAGAAAATCCAGGAGGTTCTCCCCTCCAGGCGAGATGAGGCCCATTTTCGCTGAGGTGTCTCGAGGCTGAACACACCTCACCTCTGGAACTTCGAAAGGGTCCTTCACACCCTTGGTGCAAATCAAGAAGTTCCCCGACTTAGCCGTCTCCACTCGAGAGGAATCACGAGGGTCCCGCCCACATCCAGAGGAGCCCCGTTTCCGCCTCGTAGCTCGAGATGAGGGATCCTTTCCCTGCTTCGTCGGGAAAGAGTTCCCGGCCTTCCCGTCGCATCTCAAGAGGAGGCCCTCTCAACAGGAACGGCGAGAGGAACTCCAGGGTCGTGCCACCATTCCAAGAGTCCCCCAGATGTCTCAGTCCATTCCAGAGGAACCTCCTTTCCCTTCACCGGCTCGTCTTTCACGCCGAGGATCGACTCACACCAAGGTGGCACGTGGCAAAGCCCTGTGGGAAAGCCTCGTGGGAAAGCCTCGAGGGACAGCCTCGAGGGAAAGCCACAGATCCCTTGATCCACGTGACAGGAAGCGTGACACTACTGCTGCAGCTCGGGAGGAAAGCGCACGTGCATGCCCCCACTCGAGACGAGGCCTGACTCCCCTGGGGAGACTCAGAAGCACCCCAAGATCCATGGCAACACTGGAGAGGAATCCTCAGGTTCCGGCCCCGACTCCACACAAGGACTGAGGCCCCGGCATGGACGGGAGAGGAATCCCGAGAGGTCCCCTAGCAACTCGCATGGGGACTGGCCTTTCCTGAGGCCACCAGAGCGGGTCCCTGAGGTCCCCGTCGTAACTCGAGAAGACCTGCCGCAACTCGAGAAAATCCAGGAGGTTCTCCCCTCCAGGCGAGATGAGGCCCATTTCCGCTGAGTCGTCTCGAGGCTGATCAAACCTCACCTCTGGAACTTCGAAAGGGTCATTCATACCCTTGGTGCAAATCAAGAAGTTCCCCGACATACCCGTCTCCACTCGAGAGGAATCACGAGGGTCCCGCCCACATCCAGAGGAGCCCTGTTTCCGCCTCGTAGCTCGAGATGAGGGATCCTTTCCCTGCTTCATCGGGAAAGAGTTCCCGGCGTTCCCGTCGCATCGCAAGAGGAGGCCCTCTCTACAGGAACGGCGAGAGGAACTCCAGGGTCGTGCCACCATTCCAAGAGTCCCCCAGATGTCTCAGTCCATTCCAGAGGAACCTCTTTTCCCTTCACCGGCTCGTCTTTCACGCCGAGGATCGACTCACACCAAGGTGGCACGTGGCACAGCCCTGTGGGAAAGCCTCGTGGGAAAGCCTCGAGGGACAGCCTCGAGGGAAAGCCACAGATCCCTTGATCCACGTGACAGGAAGCGTGACACTACTGCTGCAGCTCAGGAGGAAAGCGAACGTGCATGCCCCCACTCGAGACGAGGCCTGACTCCCCTGGGGAGACTCAGAAGCACCCCAAGATGCATGGCAACACTGGAGAGGAATCCTCAGGTTCCGGCCCCGACTCCACACAAGGACTGAGGCCCCGGCATGGACGGGAGAGGAATCCCGAGTGGTCCCCTAGCAACTCGCATGGGGACTGGCCTTTCCTGAGGCCACCAGAGCGGGTCCCTGAGGTCCCCGTCGTAACTCGAGAAGACCTGCCGCAACTCGAGAAAATCCAGGAGGTTCTCCCCTCCAGGCGAGGTGAGGCCCATTTCCGCTGAGGCGTCTCGAGGCTGATCACACCTCACTTCTGGAATTTCGAAAGGGTCCTTCACACCCTTGGTGCAAATCAAGAAGTTCCCCGACATACCCGTCTCCACTCGAGAGGAATCACGAGGGTCCCGCCCACATCGAGAGGAGCCCCGTTTCCGCGTCGTAGCTCGAAATGAGGGATCCTTTCCCTGCTTCGTCGGGAAAGAGTTCCCGGCGTTCCCGTCGCATCTCAAGAGGAGGCCCTCTCAACAGGACCGGCGAGAGGAACTCCAGGGTCGTGCCACCATTCCAAGAGTCCCCCAGATGTCTCAGTCCATTCCAGAGGAACCTCTTTTCCCTTCACCGGCTCGTCTTTCACGCCGAGGATCGACTCACACCAAGGTGGCACGTGGCACAGCCCTGTGGGAAAGCCTCGTGGGAAAGCCTCGAGGGACAGCCTCGAGGGAAAGCCACAGATCCCTTGATCCACGTGACAGGAAGCGTGACACTACTGCTGCAGCTCGGGAGGAAAGGGCACGTGCATGCCCCCACTCGAGACGAGGCCTGACTCCCCTGGGGAGACTCAGAAGCACCCCAAGATCCATGGCAACACTGCAGAGGAATCCTCAGGTTCCGGCCCCGACTCCAGACAAGGACTGAGGCCCCGGCATGGATGGGAGAGGAATCCCGATAGGTCCCCTAGCAACTCGCATGGGGACTGGCCTTTCCTGAGGCCACCAGAGCGGGTCCCTGAGGTCCCCGTCGTAACTCGAGAAGACCTGCCGCAACTCGAGAAAATCCAGGAGGTTCTCCCCTCCAGGCGAGATGAGGCCCATTTCCGCTGAGGCGTCTCGAGGCTGATCAAACCTCACCTCTGGAACTTCGAAAGGGTCATTCACACCCTTGGTGCAAATCAAGAAGTTCCCCGACATACCCGTCTCCACTCGAGAGGAATCACGAGGGTCCCGCCCACATCCAGAGGAGCCCTGTTTCCGCCTCGTAGCTCGAGATGAGGGATCCTTTCCCTGCTTCGTCGGGAAAGAGTTCCCGGCGTTCCCGTCGCATCGCAAGAGGAGGCCCTCTCTACAGGAACGGCGAGAGGAACTCCAGGGTCGTGCCACCATTCCAAGAGTCCCCCAGATGTCTCAGTCCATTCCAGAGGAACCTCTTTTCCCTTCACCGGCTCGTCTTTCACGCCGAGGATCGACTCACACCAAGGTGGCACGTGGCACAGCCCTGTGGGAAAGCCTCGTGGGAAAGCCTCGAGGGACAGCCTCGAGGGAAAGCCACAGATCCCTTGATCCACGTGACAGGAAGCGTGACACTACTGCTGCAGCTCGGGAGGAAAGCGAACGTGCATGCCCCCACTCGAGACGAGGCCTGACTCCCCTGGGGAGACTCAGAAGCACCCCAAGATCCATGGCAACACTGGAGAGGAATCCTCAGGTTCCGGCCCCGACTCCACACAAGGACTGAGGCCCCGGCATGGACGGGAGAAGAATCCCGAGAGGTCCCCTAGCAACTCGCATGGGGACTGGCCTTTCCTGAGGCCACCAGAGCGGGTCCCTGAGGTCCCCGTCGTAACTCGAGAAGACCTGCCGCAACTCGAGAAAATCCAGGAGGTTCTCCCCTCCAGGCGAGATGAGGCCCATTTTCGCTGAGGTGTCTCGAGGCTGAACACACCTCACCTCTGGAACTTCGAAAGGGTCCTTCACACCCTTGGTGCAAATCAAGAAGTTCCCCGACTTAGCCGTCTCCACTCGAGAGGAATCAGGAGGGTCCCGCCCACATTCAGAGGAGCCCCGTTTCCGCCTCGTAGCTCGAGATGAGGGATCCTTTCCCTGCTTCGTCGGGAAAGAGTTCCCGGCCTTCCCGTCGCATCTCAAGAGGAGGCCCTCTCAACAGGAACGGCGAGAGGAACTCCAGGGTCGTGCCACCATTCCAAGAGTCCCCCAGATGTCTCAGTCCATTCCAGAGGAACCTCCTTTCCCTTCACCGGCTCGTCTTTCACGCCGAGGATCGACTCACACCAAGGTGGCACGTGGCAAAGCCCTGTGGGAAAGCCTCGTGGGAAAGCCTCGAGGGACAGCCTCGAGGGAAAGCCACAGATCCCTTGATCCACGTGACAGGAAGCGTGACACTACTGCTGCAGCTCGGGAGGAAAGCGCACGTGCATGCCCCCACTCGAGACGAGGCCTGACTCCCCTGGGGAGACTCAGAAGCACCCCAAGATCCATGGCAACACTGGAGAGGAATCCTCAGGTTCCGGCCCCGACTCCACACAAGGACTGAGGCCCCGGCATGGACGGGAGAGGAATCCCGAGAGGTCCCCTAGCAACTCGCATGGGGACTGGCCTTTCCTGAGGCCACCAGAGCGGGTCCCTGAGGTCCCCGTCGTAACTCGAGAAGACCTGCCGCAACTCGAGAAAATCCAGGAGGTTCTCCCCTCCAGGCGAGATGAGGCCCATTTCCGCTGAGTCGTCTCGAGGCTGATCAAACCTCACCTCTGGAACTTCGAAAGGGTCATTCATACCCTTGGTGCAAATCAAGAAGTTCCCCGACATACCCGTCTCCACTCGAGAGGAATCACGAGGGTCCCGCCCACATCCAGAGGAGCCCTGTTTCCGCCTCGTAGCTCGAGATGAGGGATCCTTTCCCTGCTTCATCGGGAAAGAGTTCCCGGCGTTCCCGTCGCATCGCAAGAGGAGGCCCTCTCTACAGGAACGGCGAGAGGAACTCCAGGGTCGTGCCACCATTCCAAGAGTCCCCCAGATGTCTCAGTCCATTCCAGAGGAACCTCTTTTCCCTTCACCGGCTCGTCTTTCACGCCGAGGATCGACTCACACCAAGGTGGCACGTGGCACAGCCCTGTGGGAAAGCCTCGTGGGAAAGCCTCGAGGGACAGCCTCGAGGGAAAGCCACAGATCCCTTGATCCACGTGACAGGAAGCGTGACACTACTGCTGCAGCTCAGGAGGAAAGCGAACGTGCATGCCCCCACTCGAGACGAGGCCTGACTCCCCTGGGGAGACTCAGAAGCACCCCAAGATCCATGGCAACACTGGAGAGGAATCCTCAGGTTCCGGCCCCGACTCCACACAAGGACTGAGGCCCCGGCATGGACGGGAGAGGAATCCCGAGTGGTCCCCTAGCAACTCGCATGGGGACTGGCCTTTCCTGAGGCCACCAGAGCGGGTCCCTGAGGTCCCCGTCGTAACTCGAGAAGACCTGCCGCAACTCGAGAAAATCCAGGAGGTTCTCCCCTCCAGGCGAGGTGAGGCCCATTTCCGCTGAGGCGTCTCGAGGCTGATCACACCTCACTTCTGGAATTTCGAAAGGGTCCTTCACACCCTTGGTGCAAATCAAGAAGTTCCCCGACATACCCGTCTCCACTCGAGAGGAATCACGAGGGTCCCGCCCACATCCAGAGGAGCCCCGTTTCCGCGTCGTAGCTCGAAATGAGGGATCCTTTCCCTGCTTCGTCGGGAAAGAGTTCCCGGCGTTCCCGTCGCATCTCAAGAGGAGGCCCTCTCAACAGGACCGGCGAGAGGAACTCCAGGGTCGTGCCACCATTCCAAGAGTCCCCCAGATGTCTCAGTCCATTCCAGAGGAACCTCTTTTCCCTTCACCGGCTCGTCTTTCACGCCGAGGATCGACTCACACCAAGGTGGCACGTGGCACAGCCCTGTGGGAAAGCCTCGTGGGAAAGCCTCGAGGGACAGCCTCGAGGGACAGCCTCGAGGGAAAGCCACAGATCCCTTGATCCACATGACAGGAAGCGTGACACTACTGCTGCAGCTCGGGAGGAAAGCGCACGTGCATGCCCCCACTCGAGACGAGGCCTGACTCCCCTGGGGAGACTCAGAAGCACCCCAAGATCCATGGCAACACTGGAGAGGAATCCTCAGGTTCCGGCCCCGACTCCACACAAGGACTGAGGCCCCGGCATGGACGGGAGAGGAATCCCGAGAGGTCCCCTTGCAACTCGCATGGGGACTGGCCTTTCCTGAGGCCACAAGATCGTGTCCCTGAGGTCCCCGTCGTAACTCGAGAAGACCTGCCGCAACTCGAGAAAATCCAGGAGGTTCTCCCCTCCAGGCGAGATGAGGCCCATTTCCGCTGAGGCGTCTCGAGGCTGATCACACCTCACCTCTGGAACTTCGAAAGGGTCCTTCACACCCTTGGTGCAAATCAAGAAGTTCCCCGACCTAGCCGTCTCCACTCGAGAGGAATCACGAGGGTCCCGCCCACATCCAGAGGAGCCCCGTTTCCGCCTCGTAGCTCGAGATGAGGGATCCTTTCCCTGTTTCGTCGGGAAAGAGTTCCCGGCCTTCCCGTCGCATCTCAAGAGGAGGCCCTCTCAACAGGAACGGCGAGAGGAACTCCAGGGTCGTGCCACCATTCCAAGAGTCCCCCAGATGTCTCAGTCCATTCCAGAGGAACCTCTTTTCCCTTCACCAGCTCGTCTTTCACGCCGAGGATCGAATCACACCAAGGTGGCACGTGGCAAAGCCCTGTGGGAAAGCCTCGTGGGAAAGCCTCGAGGGACAGCCTCGAGGGAAAGCCACAGATCCCTTGATCCACGTGACAGGAAGCGTGACACTACTGCTGCAGCTCGGGAGGAAAGCGCACGTGCATGCCCCCACTCGAGACGAGGCCTGACTCCCCTGGGGAGACTCAGAAGCACCCCAAGATCCATGGCAACACTGGAGAGGAATCCTCAGGTTCCGGCCCCGACTCCACACAAGGACTGAGGCCCCGGCATGGACGGGAGAGGAATCCCGAGAGGTCCCCTAGCAACTCGCATGGGGACTGGCCTTTCCTGAGGCCACCAGAGCGGGTCCCTGAGGTCCCCGTCGTAACTCGAGAAGACCTGCCGCAACTCGAGAAAATCCAGGAGGTTCTCCCCTCCAGGCGAGATGAGGCCCATTTCCGCTGAGGCGTCTCGAGGCTGATCAAACCTCACCTCTGGAACTTCGAAAGGGTCATTCATACCCTTGGTGCAAATCAAGAAGTTCCCCGACATACCCGTCTCCACTCGAGAGGAATCACGAGGGTCCCGCCCACATCCAGAGGAGCCCTGTTTCCGCCTCGTAGCTCGAGATGAGGGATCCTTTCCCTGCTTCATCGGGAAAGAGTTCCCGGCGTTCCCGTCGCATCCCAAGAGGAGGCCCTCTCTACAGGAACGGCGAGAGGAACTCCAGGGCCGTGCCACCATTCCAAGAGTCCCCCAGATGTCTCAGTCCATTCCAGAGGAACCTCTTTTCCCTTCACCGGCTCGTCTTTCACGCCGAGGATCGACTCACACCAAGGTGGCACGTGGCACAGCCCTGTGGGAAAGCCTCGTGGGAAAGCCTCGAGGGACAGCCTCGAGGGAAAGCCACAGATCCCTTGATCCACGTGACAGGAAGCGTGACACTACTGCTGCAGCTCAGGAGGAAAGCGAACGTGCATGCCCCCACTCGAGACGAGGCCTTACTCCCCTGGGGAGACTCAGAAGCACCCCAAGATCCATGGCAACACTGGAGAGGAATCCTCAGGTTCCGGCCCCGAATCCACACAAGGACTGAGGCCCCGGCATGGATGGGAGAGGAATCCCGATAGGTCCCCTAGCAACTCGCATTGGGACTGGTCTTTCCTGAGGCCACCAGAGCGGGTCCCTGAGGTCCCCGTCGTAACTCGAGAAGACCTGCCGCAACTCGAGAAAATCCAGGAGGTTCTCCCCTCCAGGCGAGATGAGGCCCATTTCTGCTGAGGCGTCTCGAGGCTGATCAAACCTCACCTCTGGAACTTCGAAAGGGTCATTCACACCCTTGGTGCAAATCAAGAAGTTCCCCGACCTAGCCGTCTCCACTCGAGAGGAATCACGAGGGTCCCGCCCACATCCAGAGGAGCCCCGTTTCCGCCTCGTAGCTCGAGATGAGGGATCCTTTCCCTGCTTCGTCGGGAAAGAGTTCCCGGCCTTCCCGTCGCATCTCAAGAGGAGGCCCTCTCAACAGGAACGGCGAGAGGAACTCCAGGGTCGTGCCACCATTCCAGAGTCCCCCAGATTTCTCAGTCCATTCCAGAGGAACCTCTTTTCCCTTCACCGGCTCGTCTTTCACGCCGAGGATCGACTCACACCAAGGTGGCACGTGGCACAGCCCTGTGGGAAAGCCTCGTGGGAAAAACTCGAGGGACAGCCTCGAGGGAAAGCCACAGATCCCTTGATCCACGTGACAGGAAGCGTGACACTACTGCTGCAGCTCGGGAGGAAAGCGCACGTGCATGCCCCCACTCGAGACGAGGCCTGACTCCCCTGGGGAGACTCAGAAGCACCCCAAGATCCATGGCAACACTGGAGAGGAATCCTCAGGTTCCGGCCCCGACTCCACACAAGGACTGAGGCCCCGGCATGGACGGGAGAGGAATCCCAAGAGGTCCCCTAGCAACTCGCATGGGGAGTGGCCTTTCCTGAGGCCACCAGAGCGGGTCCCTGAGGTCCCCGTTGTAACTCGAGAAGACCTGCCACAACTCGAGAAAATCCAGGAGGTTCTCACCTCCAGGCGAGATGAGGCCCATTTCCGCTGAGGCGACTCGAGGCTGATCACACCTCACCTCTGGAACTTCGAAAGGGTCCTTCACACCCTTGGTGCAAATCAAGAAGTTCCCCGACATACCCGTCTCCACTCGAGAGGAATCACGAGGGTCGCGCCCACATCCAGAGGAGCCCCGTTTCCGCCTCGTAGCTCGAGATGAGGGATCCTTTCCCTGCTTCGTCGGGAAAGAGTTCCCGGCCTTCCCGTCGCATCTCAAGAGGAGGCCCTCTCAACAGGAACGGCGAGAGGAACTCCAGGGTCGTGCCACCATTCCAAGAGTCCCCCAGATGTCTCAGTCCATTCCAGAGCAACCTCTTTTCCCTTCACCGGCTCGTCTTTCACGCCGAGGATCGACTCACACCAAGGTGGCACGTGGCACAGCCCTGTGGGAAAGCCTCGTGGGAAAGCCTCGAGGGAAAGCCTCGAGGGAAAGCCACAGATACCTTGATCCACGTGACAGGAAGCGTGACACTACTGCTGCAGCTCTGCAGGAAAGCGCACGTGCAGGCCACCACTCGAGACGAGGCCTGACTCCCCTGGGGAGACTCAGAAGCACCCCAAGATCCATGGCAACACTGGAGAGGAATCCTCAGGTTCCGGCTCCGACTCCACACAAGGACTGAGGCCCCGGCATGGACGGGAGAGGAATCCCGAGAGGTCCCCTAGCAACTCGCATGGGGACTGGCCTTTCCTGAGGCCACCAGAGCGGGTCCCTGAGGTCCCCGTCGTAACTCGAGAAGACCTGCCGCAACTCGAGAAAATCCAGGAGGTTCTCCCCTCCAGGCGAGATGAGGCCCATTTCCGCTGAGGTGTCTCGAGGCTGATCACACCTCACCTCTGGAACTTTGAAAGGGTCCTTCACACCCTTGGTGCAAATCAAGAAGTTCCCCGACCTAGCCGTCTCCACTCGAGAGGAATCACGAGGGTCACGCCCACATCCAGAGGAGCCCCGTTTCCGCCTCGTAGCTCGAAATGAGGGATCCTTTCCCTGCTTCGTCGGGAAAGAGTTCCCGGCGTTCCCGTCGCATCTCAAGAGGAGGCCCTCTCTACAGGAACGGCGAGAGGAACTCCAGGGTCGTGCCACCATTCCAAGAGTCCCCCAGGTGTCTCAGTCCATTCCAGAGGAACCTCTTTTCCCTTCACCGGCTCGTCTTTCACGCCGAGGATCGACTCACACCAAGTTGGCACGTGGCACAGCCCTGTGGGAAAGCCTCGTGGGAAAGCCTCGAGGGACAGCCTCGAGGGACAGCCTCGAGGGAAAGCCACAGATCCCTTGATCCACGTGACAGGAAGCGTGACACTACTGCTGCAGCTCGGGAGGAAAGCGCACGTGCATGCCCCCACTCGAGACGAGGCCTGACTCCCCTGGGGAGACTCAGAAGCACCCCAAGATCCATGGCAACACTGGAGAGGAATCCTCAGGTTCCGGCCCCGACTCCACACAAGGACTGAGGCCCCGGCATGGACGGGAGAGGAATCCCGAGAGGTCCCCTAGCAACTCGCATGGGGAGTGGCCTTTCCTGAGGCAACCAGAGCGGGTCCCTGAGGTCCCCGTTGTAACTCGAGAAGACCTGCCACAACTCGAGAAAATCCAGGAGGTTCTCACCTCCAGGCGAGATGAGGCCCATTTCCGCTGAGGCGTCTCGAGGCTGATCACACCTCACCTCTGGAACTTCGAAAGGGTCCTTCACACCCTTGGTGCAAATCAAGAAGTTCCCCGACATACCCGTCTCCACTCGAGAGGAATCACGAGGGTCGCGCCCACATCCAGAGGAGCCCCGTTTCCGCCTCGTAGCTCGAGATGAGGGATCCTTTCCCTGCTTCGTCGGGAAAGAGTTCCCGGCGTTCCCGTCGCATGTCAAGAGGAGGCCCTCTCAACAGGAACGGCGAGAGGAACTCCAGGGTCGTGTCACCATTCCAAGAGTCCCCCAGATGTCTCAGTCCATTGCAGAGCAACCTCTTTTCCCTTCACCGGCTCGTCTTTCACGCCGAGGATCGACTCACACCAAGGTGGCACGTGGCACAGCCCTGTGGGAAAGCCTCGTGGGAAAGCCTCGAGGGACAGCCTCGAGGGAAAGCCACAGATCCCTTGATCCACGTGACAGGAAGCGTGACACTACTGCTGCAGCTCTGGAGGAAAGCGCACGTGCAGGCCACCACTCGAGACGAGGCCTGACTCCCCTGGGGAGACTCAGAAGCACCCCAAGATCCATGGCAACACTGGAGAGGAATCCTCAGGTTCCGGCCCCGACTCCACACAAGGACTGAGGCCCCGGCATGGACGGGAGAGGAATCCCGAGAGGTCCCCTAGCAACTCGCCTGGGGACTGGCCTTTCCTGAGGCCACCAGAGCGGGTCCCTGAGGTCCCCGTCGTAACTCGAGAAGACCTGCCGCAACTCGAGAAAATCCAGGAGGTTCTCCCCTCCAGGCGAGATGAGGCCCATTTCCGCTGAGGCGTCTCGAGGCTGATCACACCTCACCTCTGGAACTTCGAAAGGGTCCTTCACACCCTTGGTGCAAATCAAGAAGTTCCCCGACCTAGCCGTCTCCACTCGAGAGGAATCACGAGGGTCCCGCCCACATCCAGAGGAGCCCCGTTTCCGCCTCGTAGCTCGAGATGAGGGATCCTTTCCCTGCTTCGTCGGGAAAGAGTTCCCGGCCTTCCCGGCGCATCTCAAGAGGAGGCCCTCTCTACAGGAACGGCGAGAGGAACTCCAGGGTCGTGCCACCATTCCAAGAGTCCCCAGATGTCTCAGTCCATTCCAGAGGAACCTCTTTTCTCTTCACCGGCTCGTCTTTCACGCCGAGGATCGACTCACACCAAGGTGGCACGTGGCACAGCCCTGTGGGAAAGCCTCGTGGGAAAGCCTCGAGGGACAGCCTCGAGGGACAGCCTCGAGGGAAAGCCACAGATCCCTTGATCCACGTGACAGGAAGCGTGACACTACTGCTGCAGCTCGGGAGGAAAGCGCACGTGCATGCCCCCACTCGAGACGAGGCCTGACTCCCCTGGGAGACTCAGAAGCACCCCAAGATCCATGGCAACACTGGAGAGGAATCCTCAGGTTCCGGCCCCGACTCCACACAAGGACTGAGGCCCCGGCATGGACGGGAGAGGAATCCCGAGAGGTCCCCTAGCAACTCGCATGGGGACTGGCCTTTCCTGAGGCCACCAGAGCGGGTCCCTGAGGTCCCCGTCGTAACTCGAGAAGACCTGCCGCAACTCGAGAAAATCCAGGAGGTTCTCCCCTCCAGGCGAGATGAGGCCCATTTCCGCTGAGGCGTCTCGAGGCTGATCACACCTCACCTCTGGAACTTCGAAAGGGTCCTTCACACCCTTGGTGCAAATCAAGAAGTTCCCCGACCTAGCCGTCTCCACTCGAGAGGAATCACGAGGGTCCCGCCCACATCCAGAGGAGCCCCGTTTCCGCCTCGTAGCTCGAGATGAGGTCTCCTTTCCCTGCTTCGTCAGGAAAGAGTTCCCGGCGTTCCCGTCGCATCTCAAGAGGAGGCCCTCTCTACAGGAACGGCGAGAGGAACTCCAGGGTCGTGCCACCATTCCAAGAGTCCCCCAGATGTCTCAGTCCATTCCAGAGGAACCTCTTTTCCCCTTCACCGGCTCGTCTTTCACGCCGAGGATCGACTCACACCAAGGTGGCACGTGGCACAGCCCTGTGGGAAAGCCTCGTGGGAAAGCCTCGAGGGACAGCCTCGAGGGAAAGCCACAGATCCCTTGATCCACGTGACAGGAAGCGTGACACTACTGCTGCAGCTCGGGAGGAAAGCGCACGTGCATGCCCCCACTCGAGACGAGGCCTGACTCCCCTGGGGAGACTCAGAAGCACCCCAAGATCCATGGCAACACTGGAGAGGAATCCTCAGGTTCCGGCCCCGACTCCACACAAGGACTGAGGCCCCGGCATGGACGGGAGAGGAATCCCGAGAAGTCCCCTAGCAACTCGCATGGGGACTGGCCTTTCCTGAGGCCACCAGAGCGGGTCCCTGAGGTCCCCGTCGTAACTCGAGAAGACCTGCCCCAACTCGAGAAAATCCAGGAGGTTCTCCCCTTCAGGCGAGATGAGGCCCATTTCCGCTGAGGCGTCTCGAGGCTGATCACACCTCACCTCTGGAACTTCGAAAGGGTCCTTCACACCCTTGGTGCAAATCAAGAAGTTCCCCGACCTAGCCGTCTCCACTCGAGAGGAATCACGAGGGTCCCGCCCACATCCAGAGGAGCCCCGTTTCCGCCTCGTAGCTCGAGATGAGGGATCCTTTCCCTGCTTCGTCGGGAAAGAGTTCCCGGCCTTCCCGTCGCATCTCAAGAGGAGGCCCTCTCTACAGGAACGGCGAGAGGAACTCCAGGGTCGTGCCACCATTCCAAGAGTCCCCCAGATGTCTCAGTCCATTCCAGAGGAACCTCTTTTCCCTTCACCGGCTCGTCTTTCACGCCGAGGATCGACTCACACCAAGGTGGCACGTGGCACAGCCCTGTGGGAAAGCCTCGTGGGAAAGCCTCGAGGGACAGCCTCGAGGGACAGCCTCGAGGGAAAGCCACAGATCCCTTGATCCACGTGACAGGAAGCGTGACACTACTGCTGCAGCTCGGGAGGAAAGCGCACGTGCATGCCCCCACTCGAGACGAGGCCTGACTCCCCTGGGGAGACTCAGAAGCACCCCAAGATCCATGGCAACACTGGAGAGGAATCCTCAGGTTCCGGCCCCGACTCCACACAAGGACTGAGGCCCCGGCATGGACGGGAGAGGAATCCCGAGAGGTCCCCTAGCAACTCGCATGGGGACTGGCCTTTCCTGAGGCCACCAGAGCGGGTCCCTGAGGTCCCCGTCGTAACTCGAGAAGACCTGCCGCAACTCGAGAAAATCCAGGAGGTTCTCCCCTCCAGGCGAGATGAGGCCCATTTCCGCTGAGGCGTCTCGAGGCTGATCACACCTCACCTCTGGAACTTCGAAAGGGTCCTTCACACCCTTGGTGCAAATCAAGAAGTTCCCCGACCTAGCCGTCTCCACTCGAGAGGAATCACGAGGGTCCCGCCCACATCCAGAGGAGCCCCGTTTCCGCCTCGTAGCTCGAGATGAGGGATCCTTGCCCTGCTTCGTCGGGAAAGAGTTCCCGGCGTTCCCGTCGCATCTCAAGAGGAGGCCCTCTCTACAGGAACGGCGAGAGGAACTCCAGGGTCGTGCCACCATTCCAAGAGTCCCCCAGATGTCTCAGTCCATTCCAGAGGAACCTCTTTTCCCTTCACCGGCTCGTCTTTCACGCCGAGGATCGACTCACACCAAGGTGGCACGTGGCACAGCCCTGTGGGAAAGCCTCGTGGGAAAGCCTCGAGGGACAGCCTCGAGGGAAAGCCACAGATCCCTTGATCCACGTGACAGGAAGCGTGACACTACTGCTGCAGCTCGGGAGGAAAGCGCACGTGCATGCCCCCACTCGAGACGAGGCCTGACTCCCCTGGGGAGACTCAGAAGCACCCCAAGATCCATGGCAACACTGGAGAGGAATCCTCAGGTTCCGGCCCCGACTCCACACAAGGACTGAGGCCACGGCATGGACGGAAGAGGAATCCCGAGAGGTCCCGTAGCAACTCGCATGGGGACTGGCCTTTCCTGAGGCCACCAGAGCGGGTCCCTGAGGTCCCCGTCGTAACTCGAGAAGACCTGCCGCAACTCGAGAAAATCCAGGAGGTTCTCCCCTCCAGGCGAGATGAGGCCCATTTCCGCTGAGGCGTCTCGAGGCTGATCACACCTCACCTCTGGAACTTCGAAAGGGTCCTTCACACCCTTGGTGCAAATCAAGAAGTTCCCCGACCTAGCCGTCTCCACTCGAGAGGAATCACGATGGTCCCGCCCACATCCAGAGGAGCCCCGTTTCCGCCTCGTAGCTCGAGATGAGGGATCCTTTCCCTGCTTCGTCGGGAAAGAGTTCCCGGCGTTCCCGTCGCATCTCAAGAGGAGGCCCTCTCTACAGGAACGGCGAGAGGAACTCCAGGGTCGTGCCACCATTCCAAGAGTCCCCCAGATGTCTCAGTCCATTCCAGAGGAACCTCTTTTCCCTTCACCGGCTCGTCTTTCACGCCGAGGATCGACTCACACCAAGGTGGCACGTGGCACAGCCCTGTGGGAAAGCCTCGTGGGAAAGCCTCGAGGGACAGCCTCGAGGGAAAGCCACAGATCCCTTGATCCACGTGACAGGAAGCGTGACACTACTGCTGCAGCTCGGGAGGAAAGCGCACGTGCATGCCCCCACTCGAGACGAGGCCTGACTCCCCTGGGGAGACTCAGAAGCACCCCAAAATCCATGGCAACACTGGAGAGGAATCCTCAGGTTCCGGCCCCGACTCCACACAAGGACTGAGGCCCCGGCATGGACGGGAGTGGAATCCCGAGAGGTCCCCTAGCAACTCGCATGGGGACTGGCCTTTCCTGAGGCCACCAGAGCGGGTCCCTGAGGTCCCCGTCGTAACTCGAGAAGACCTGCCGCAACTCGAGAAAATCCAGGAGGTTCTCCCCTCCAGGCGAGATGAGGCCCATTTCCACTGAGGCCTCTCGAGGCTGATCACACCTCACCTCTGGAACTTCGAAAGGGTCCTTCACACCCTTGGTGCAAATCAAGAAGTTCCCCGACATACCCGTCTCCACTCGAGAGGAATCACGAGGGTCCCGCCCACATCCAGAGGAGCCCCGTTTCCGCCTCGTAGCTCGAGATGAGGGATCCTTTCCCTGCTTCGTCGGGAAAGAGTTCCCGGCGTTCCCGTCGCATCTCAAGAGGAGGCCCTCTCAACAGGAACGGCGAGAGGAACTCCAGGGTCGTGCCACCATTCCAAGAGTCCCCCAGATGTCTCAGTCCATTCCAGAGGAACCTCTTTTCCCTTCACCGGCTCGTCTTTCACGCCGAGGATCGACTCACACCAAGGTGGCACGTGGCACAGCCCTGTGGGAAAGCCTCGTGGGAAAGCCTCGAGGGACAGCCTCGAGGGAAAGCCACAGATCCCTTGATCCACGTGACAGGAAGCGTGACACTACTGCTGCAGCTCGGGAGGAAAGCGCACGTGCATGCCCCCACTCGAGACGAGGCCTGACTCCCCTGTGGAGACTCAGAAGCATCCCAAGATCCCTGGCAACACTGGAGAGGAATCCTCAGGTTCCGGCCCCGACTCCACACAAGGACTGAGGCCCCGGCATGGACGGGAGAGGAATCCCGAGAGGTCCCCTAGCAACTCGCATGGGGACTGGCCTTTCCTGAGGCCACCAGAGCGGGTCCCTGAGGTCCCCGTCGTAACTCGAGAAGACCTGCCGCAACTCGAGAAAATCCAGGAGGTTCTCCCCTCCAGGTGAGATGAGGCCGATTTCCGTGGAGGAGTCTCGAGGCTGATCACACCTCACCTCTGGAACTTCGAAAGGGTCCTTCACACCCTTGGTGCAAATCAAGAAGTTCCCCGACATACCCGTCTCCACTCGAGAGGAATCACGAGGGTCCCGCCCACATCCAGAGGAGCCCCGTTTCCGCCTCGTAGCTCGAGATGAGGGATCCTTTCCCTGCTTCGTCGGGAAAGATTTCCCGGCGTTCCCGTCGCATCTCAAGAGGAGGCCCTCTCAACAGGAACGGCGAGAGGAACTCTAGGGTCGTGCCACCATTCCAACAGTCCCCCAGATGTCTCAGTCCATTCCAGAGGAACCTCTTTTCCCTTCACCGGCTCGTCTTTCACGCCGAGGATCGACTCACACCAAGGTGGCACGTGGCACAGCCCTGTGGGAAAGCCTCGTGGGAAAGCCTCGAGGGACAGCCTCGAGGGAAAGCCACAGATCCCTTGATCCACGTGACAGGAAGCGTGACACTACTGCTGCAGCTCGGGAGGAAAGCGCACGTGAATGCCCCCACTCGAGACGAGGCCTGACTCCCCTGGGGAGACTCAGAAGCACCCCAAGATCCATGGCAACACTGGAGAGGAATCCTCAGGTTCCGGCCCCGACTCCACACAAGGATTGAGGCCCCGGCATGGACGGGAGAGGAATCCCGAGAGGTCCCCTGGCAACTCGCATGGGGACTGGCCTTTCCTGAGGCCACCAGAGCGGGTCCCTGAGGTCCCCGTCGTAACTCGAGAAGACCTGCCGCAACTCGAGAAAATCCAGGAGGTTCTCCCCTCCAGGCGAGATGAGGCCCATTTCCGCTGAGGCGTCTCGAGGCTGATCACACCTCACCTCTGGAACTTCGAAAGGGTCCTTCACACCCTTGGTGCAAATCAAGAAGTTCCCCGACATACCCGTCTCCACTCGAGAGGAATCACGAGGGTCCCGCCCACATCCAGAGGAGCCCGGTTTCCGCCTCGTAGCTCGAGATGATGGATCCTTTCCCTGCTTCGTCGGGAAAGAGTTCCCGGCGTTACCGTCGCTTCTCAAGAGGAGCCCCTCTCAACAGGAACGGCGAGAGGAACTCCAGGGTCGTGCCACCATTCCAAGAGTCCCCCAGATGTCTCAGTCCATTCCAGAGGAACCTCTTTTCCCTTCACCGGCTCGTCTTTCACGCCGAGGATCGACTCACACCAAGGTGGCACGTGGCACAGCCCTGTGGGAAAGCCTCGTGGGAAAGCCTCGAGGGACAGCCTCGAGGGAAAGCCACAGATCCCTTGATCCACGTGACAGGAAGCGTGACACTACTGCTGCAGCTCGGGAGGAAAGCGCACGTGCATGCCCCCACTCGAGACGAGGCCTGACTCCCCTGGGGAGACTCAGAAGCACCCCAAGATCCATGGCAACACTGGAGAGGAATCCTCAGGTTCCGGCCCCGACTCCACACAAGGACTGAGGCCCCGGCATGGACGGGAGAGGAATCCCAAGAGGTCCCCTAGCAACTCGCATGGGGACTGGCCTTTCCTGAGGCCACAAGAGCGTGTCCCTGAGGTCCCCGTCGTAACTCGAGAAGACCTGCCGCAACTCGAGAAAATCCAGGAGGTTCTCCCCTCCAGGCGAGAGGAGGCCCATTTCCGCTGAGGCGTCTCGAGGGTGATCACACCTCACCTCTGGAACTTCGAAAGGGTCCTTCACACCCTTGGTGCAAATCAAGAAGTTCCCCGACCTAGCCGTCTCCACTCGAGAGGAATCACGAGGGTCCCGCCCACATCCAGAGGAGCCCCGTTTCCGCCTCGTAGCTCGAGATGAGGGATCCTTTCCCTGCTTCTTCGGGAAAGAGTTCCCGGCCTTCCCGTCGCATCTCAAGAGGAGGCCCTCTCTACAGGAACGGCGAGAGGAACTCCAGGGTCGTGCCATCATTCCAAGAGTCCCCCAGATGTCTCAGTCCATTCCAGAGGAACCTCTTTTCCCTTCACCGGCTCGTCTTTCACGCCGAGGATCGACTCACACCAAGGTGGCACGTGGCACAGCCCTGTGGGAAAGCCTCGTGGGAAAGCCTCGAGGGACAGCCTCGAGGGAAAGCCACAGATCCCTTGATCCACGTGACAGGAAGCGTGACACTACTGCTGCAGATCGGGAGGAAAGCGCACGTGCATGCCCCCACTCGAGACGAGGCCTGACTCCCCTGGGGAGACTCAGAAGCACCCCAAAATCCATGGCAACACTGGAGAGGAATCCTCAGGTTCCGGCCCCGACTCCACACAAGGACTGAGGCCCCGGCATGGACGGGAGTGGAATCCCAAGAGGTCCCCTAGCAACTCGAATGGGGACTGGCCTTTCCTGAGGCCACCAGAGCGGGTCCCTGAGGTCCCCGTCGTAACTCGAGAAGACCTGCCGCAACTCGAGAAAATCCAGGAGGTTCTCCCCTCCAGGCGAGATGAGGCCCATTTCCACTGATGCGTCTCGAGGCTGATCACACCTCACCTCTGGAACTTCGAAAGGGTCCTTCACACCCTTGGTGCAAATCAAGAAGTTCCCCGACATACCCGTCTCCACTCGAGAGGAATCACGAGGGTCCCGCCCACATCCAGAGGAGCCCCGTTTCCGCCTCGTAGCTCGAGATGAGGGATCCTTTCCCTGCTTCGTCGGGAAAGAGTTCCCGGCGTTCCCGTCGCATCTCAAGAGGAGGCCCTCTCAACAGGAACGGCGAGAGGAACTCCAGGGTCGTGCCACCATTCCAAGAGTCCCCCAGATGTCTCAGTCCATTCCAGAGGAACCTCGTTTCCCTTCACCGGCTCGTCTTTCACGCCGAGGATCGACTCACACCAAGGTGGCACGTGGCACAGCCCTGTGGGAAAGCCTCGTGGGAAAGCCTCGAGGGACAGCCTCGAGGGAAAGCCACTTATCCCTTGATCCACGTGACAGGAAGCGTGACACTACTGCTGCAGCTCGGGAGGAAAGCGCACGTGCATGGCCCCACTCGAGACGAGGCCTGACTTCCCTGGGGAGACTCAGAAGCATCCCAAGATCCCTGGCAACACTGGAGAGGAATCCTCAGGTTCCGGCCCCGACTCCACACAAGGACTGAGGCCCCGGCATGGACGGGAGAGGAATCCCGAGAGGTCCCCTAGCAACTCGCAATGGGACTGGCCTTTCCTGAGGCCACCAGAGCGGGTCCCTGAGGTCCCCGTCGTAACTCGAGAAGACCTGCCGCAACTCGAGAAAATCCAGGAGGTTCTCCCCTCCAGGCGAGATGAGGCCCATTTCCGCTGAGGCGTCTCGAGGCTGATCACACCTCACCTCTGGAACTTCGAAAGGGTCCTTCACACCCTTGGTGCAAATCAAGAAGTTCCCCGACCTAGCCGTCTCCACTCGAGAGGAATCACGAGGGTCCCGCCCACATCCAGAGGAGCCCCGTTTCCGCCTCGTAGCTCGAGATGAGGGATCCTTTCCCTGCTTCGTCGGGAAAGAGTTCCCGGCCTTCCCGTCGCATCTCAAGAGGAGGCCCTCTCAACAGGAACGGCGAGAGGAACTCCAGGGTCGTGCCACCATTCCAAGAGTCCCCCAGATGTCTCAGTCCATTCCAGAGGAACCTCTTTTCCCTTCACCGGCTCATCTTTCACGCCGAGGATCGACTCACACCAAGGTGGCACGTGGCACAGCCCTGTGGGAAAGCCTCGTGGGAAAGCCTCGAGGGACAGCCTCGAGGGAAAGCCACAGATCCCTTGATCCACGTGACAGGAAGCGTGACACTACTGCTGCAGCTCGGGAGGAAAGCGCACGTGCATGCCCCCACTCGAGACGAGGCCTGACTCCCCTGGGGAGACTCAGAAGCACCCCAAGATCCATGGCAACACTGGAGAGGAATCCTCAGGTTCCGGCCCCGACTCCACACAAGGACTGAGGCCCCGGCATGGACGGGAGAGGAATCCCGAGAGGTCCCCTAGCAACTCGCATGGGGACTAGCCTTTCCTGAGGCCACCAGAGCGGGTCCCTGAGGTCCCCGTCGTAACTCGAGAAGACCTGCCACAACTCGAGAAAATCCAGGAGGTTCCCCCCTCCAGGCGAGATGAGGCCCATTTCCGCTGAGGCGTCTCGAGGCTGATCACACCTCACCTCTGGAACTTCGAAAGGGTCCTTTACACCCTTGGTGCAAATCAAGAAGTTCCCCGACCTAGCCGTCTCCACTCGAGAGGAATCACGAGGGTCCCGCCCACATCCAGAGGAGCCCCGTTTCCGCCTCGTAGCTCGAGATGAGGGATCCTTTCCCTGCTTCGTCGGGAAAGAGTTCCCGGCGTTCCCGTCGCATCTCAAGAGGAGGCCCTCTCAACAGGAACGGCGAGAGGAACTCCAGGGTCGTGCCACCATTCCAAGAGTCCCCCAGATGTCTCAGTCCATTCCAGAGGAACCTCTTTTCCCTTCACCGGCTCGTCTTTCACGCCGAGGATCGACTCACACCAAGGTGGCACGTGGCACAGCCCTGTGGGAAAGCCTCGTGGGAAAGCCTCGAGGGACAGCCTCGAGGGAAAGCCACAGATCCCTTGATCCACGTGACAGGAAGCGTGACACTACTGCTGCAGCTCGGGAGGAAAGCGCACGTGCATGCCCCCACTCGAGACGAGGCCTGACTCCCCTGGGGAGACTCAGAAGCACCCCAAGATCCATGGCAACACTGGAGAGGAATCCTCAGGTTCCGGCCCCGACTCCACACAAGGACTGAGGCCCCGGCATGGACGGGAGAGGAATCCCGAGAGGTCCCCTAGCAACTCGCATGGGGACTGGCCTTTCCTGAGGCCACCAGAGCGGGTCCCTGAGGTCCCCGTCGTAACTCGAGAACACCTGCCGCAACTCGAGAAAATCCTGGAGGTTGTTCCCTCCAGGCGAGAGGAGGCCCATTTCCGCTGAGTCGTCTCGAGGCTGATCACACCTCACCTCTGGAACTTCGAAAGGGTCCTTCACACACTTGGTGCAAATCAAGAAGTTCCCCGACATACCCGTCACCACTCGAGAGGAATCACGAGGGTCCCGCCCACATCCAGAGGAGCCCCGTTTCCGCCTCGTAGCTCGAGATGAGGGATCCTTTCCCTGCTTCGTCGGGAAAGAGTTCCCGGCCTTCCCGTCGCATCTCAAGAGGGGGCCCTCTCTACAGGAACGGCGAGAGGAACTCCAGGGTCGTGCCACCATTCCAAGAGTCCCCCAGATGTCTCAGTCCATTCCAGAGGAACCTCTTTTCCCTTCACCGGCTCGTCTTTCACGCCGAGGATCGACTCACAAGGTGGCACGTGGCACAGCCCTGTGGAAAGACTCGTGGGAAAGCCTCGAGGGACAGCCTCGAGGGAAAGCCACAGATCCCTTGATCCACGTGACAGGAAGCGTGACACTACTGCTGCAGCTCGGGAGGAAAGCGCACGTGCATGCCCCCACTCGAGACGAGGCCTGACTCCCCTGGGGAGACTCAGAAGCACCCCAAGATCCATGGCAACACTGGAGAGGAATCCTCAGGTTCCGGCCCCGACTCCACACAAGGACTGAGGCCCCGGCATGGACGGGAGAGGAATCCCGAGAGGTCCCCTAGCAACTCGCATGGGGACTGGCTTTTCCTGAGGCCACCAGAGCGGGTCCCTGAGGTCCCCGTCGTAACTCGAGAAGACCTGCCGCAACTCGAGAAAATCCAGGAGGTTCTCCCCTCCAGGCGAGATGAGGCCCATTTCCGCTGAGGCGTCTCGAGGCTGATCACACCTCACCTCTGGAACTTCGAAAGGGTCCTTCACACCCTTGGTGCAAATCAAGAAGTTCCCCGACCTAGCCGTCTCCACTCCAGAGGAATCACGAGGGTCCCGCCCACATCCAGAGGAGCCCCGTTTCCGCCTCGTAGCTCGAGATGAGGGATCCTTTCCCTGCTTCGTCGGGAAAGAGTTCCCGGCGTTCCCGTCGCATCTCAAGAGGAGGCCCTCTCAACAGGAACGGCGAGAGGAACTCCAGGGTCGTGCCACCATTCCAAGAGTCCCCCAGATGTCTCAGTCCATTCCAGAGGAACCTCTTTTCCCTTCACCGGCTCATCTTTCACGCCGAGGATCGACTCACACCAAGGTGGCACGTGGCACAGCCCTGTGGGAAAGCCTCGTGGGAAAGCCTCGAGGGACAGCCTCGAGGGAAAGCCACAGATCCCTTGATCCACGTGACAGGAAGCGTGACACTACTGCTGCAGCTCGGGAGGAAAGCGCACGTGCATGCCCCCACTCGAGACGAGGCCTGACTCCCCTGGGGAGACTCAGAAGCACCCCAAGATCCATGGCAACACTGGAGAGGAATCCTCAGGTTCCGGCCCCGGCTCCACACAAGGACTGAGGCCCCGGCATGGACGGGAGAGGAATCCCGATAGGTCCCCTAGCAACTCGCATGGGGACTGGCCTTTCCTGAGGCCACCAGAGCGGGTCCCTGAGGTCCCCGTCGTAACTCGAGAAGACCTGCCGCAACTCGAGAAAATCCAGGAGGTTCTCCCCTCCAGGCGAGATGAGGCCCATTTCCGCTGAGGCGTCTCGAGGCTGATCACACCTCACCTCTGGAACTTCGAAAGGGTCCTTCACACCCTTGGTGCAAATCAAGAAGTTCCCCGACCTAGCCGTCTCCACTCCAGAGGAATCACGAGGGTCCCGCCCACATCCAGAGGAGCCCCGTTTCCGCCTCGTAGCTCGAGATGAGGGATCCTTTCCCTGCTTCGTCGGGAAAGAGTTCCCGGCGTTCCCGTCGCATCTCAAGAGGAGGCCCTCTCAACAGGAACGGCGAGAGGAACTCCAGGGTCGTGCCACCATTCCAAGAGTCCCCCAGATGTCTCAGTCCATTCCAGAGGAACCTCTTTTCCCTTCACCGGCTCATCTTTCACGCCGAGGATCGACTCACACCAAGGTGGCACGTGGCACAGCCCTGTGGGAAAGCCTCGTGGGAAAGCCTCGAGGGACAGCCTCGAGGGAAAGCCACAGATCCCTTGATCCACGTGACAGGAAGCGTGACACTACTGCTGCAGCTCGGGAGGAAAGCGCACGTGCATGCCCCCACTCGAGACGAGGCCTGACTCCCCTGGGGAGACTCAGAAGCACCCCAAGATCCATGGCAACACTGGAGAGGAATCCTCAGGTTCCGGCCCCGGCTCCACACAAGGACTGAGGCCCCGGCATGGACGGGAGAGGAATCCCGATAGGTCCCCTAGCAGCTCGCATGGGGACTGGCCTTTCCTGAGGCCACCAGAGCGGGTCCCTGAGGTCCCCGTCGTAACTCGAGAAGACCTGCCGCAACTCGAGAAAATCCAGGAGGTTCTCCCCTCCAGGCGAGATGAGGCCCATTTCCGCTGAGGCGTCTCGAGGCTGATCACACCTCACCTCTGGAACTTCGAAAGGGTCCTTCACACCCTTGGTGCAAATCAAGAAGTTCCCCGACCTAGCCGTCTCCACTCGAGAGGAATCACGAGGGTCCCGCCCACATCCAGAGGAGCCCCGTTTCCGCCTCGTAGCTCGAGATGAGGGATCCTATCCCTGCTTCGACGGGAAAGAGTTCCCGGCGTTCCCGTCGCATCTCAAGAGGAGGCCCTCTCAACAGGAACGGCGAGAGGAACTCCAGGGTCGTGCCACCATTCCAAGAGTCCCCCAGATGTCTCAGTCCATTCCAGAGGAACCTCTTTTCCCTCGCCGGCTCGTCTTTCACGCCGAGGATCGACTCACACCAAGGTGGCACGTGGCACAGCCCTGTGGGAAAGCCTCGTGGGAAAGCCTCGAGGGACAGCCTCGAGGGACAGCCTCGAGGGAAAGCCACAGATCCCTTGATCCACGTGACAGGAAGCGTGACACTACTGCTGCAGCTCGGGAGGAAAGCGCACGTGCATGCCCCCACTCGAGACGAGGCCTGACTCCCCTGGGGAGACTCAGAAGCACCCCAAGATCCATGGCAACACTGGAGAGGAATCCTCAGGTTCCGGCCCCGACTCCACACAAGGACTGAGGCCCCGGCATGGACGGGAGAGGAATCCCGAGAGGTCCCCTAGCAACTCGCATGGGGACTGGCCTTTCCTGAGGCCACAAGAGCGTGTCCCTGAGGTCCCCGTCGTAACTCGAGAAGACCTGCCGCAACTCGAGAAAATCCAGGAGGTTCTCCCCTCCAGGCGAGATGAGGCCCATTTCCGCTGAGGCGTCTCGAGGCTGATCACACCTCACCTCTGGAACTTCGAAAGGGTCCTTCACACCCTTAGTGCAAATCAAGAAGTTCCCCGACCTAGCCGTCTCCACTCGAGAGGAATCACGAGGGTCCCGCCCACATCCAGAGGAGCCCCGTTTCCGCCTCGTAGCTCGAGATGAGGGATCCTTTCCCTGCTTCGTCGGGAAAGAGTTCCCGGCGTTCCCGTCGCATCTCAAGAGGAGGCCCTCTCTACAGGAACGGCGCGAGGAACTCCAGGGTCGTGCCACCATTCCAAGAGTCCCCCAGATGTCTCAGTCCATTCCAGAGGAACCTCTTTTCCCTTCACCGGCTCGTCTTTCACGCCGAGGATCGACTCACACCAAGGTGGAACGTGGCACAGCCCTGTGGGAAAGCCTCGTGGGAAAGCCTCGAGGGACAGCCTCGAGGGACAGCCTCGAGGGAAAGCCACAGATCCCTTGATCCACGTGACAGGAAGCGTGACACTACTGCTGCAGCTCGGGAGGAAAGCGCACGTGCATGCCCCCACACGAGACGAGGCCTGACTCCCCTGGGGAGACTCAGAAGCACCCCAAGATCCATGGCAACACTGGAGAGGAATCCTCAGGTTCCGGCCCCGACTCCACACAAGGACTGAGGCCCCGGCATGGACGGGAGAGGAATCCCGAGAGGTCCCCTAGCAACTCGCATGGGGACTGGCCTTTCCTGAGGCCACAAGAGCGTGTCCCTGAGGTCCCCGTCGTAACTCGAGAAGACCTGCCGCAACTCGAGAAAATCCAGGAGGTTCTCCCCTCCAGGCGAGATGAGGCCCATTTCCGCTGAGGCGTCTCGAGGCTGATCACACCTCACCTCTGGAACTTCGAAAGGGTCCTTCACACCCTTGGTGCAAATCAAGAAGTTCCCCGACCTAGCCGTCTCCACTCGAGAGGAATCACGAGGGTCCCGCCCACATCCAGAGGAGCCCCGTTTCCGCCTCGTAGCTCGAGATGAGGGATCCTTTCCCTGCTTCGTCGGGAAAGAGTTCCCGGCGTTCCCGTCGCATCTCAAGAGGAGGCCCTCTCTACAGGAACGGCGAGAGGAACTCCAGGGTCGTGCCACCATTCCAAGAGTCCCCCAGATATCTCAGTCCATTCCAGAGGAACCTCTTTTCCCTTCACCGGCTCCTCTTTCACGCCGAGGATCGACTCACACCAAGGTGGCACGTGGCACAGCCCTGTGGGAAAGCCTCGTGGGAAAGCCTCGAGGGACAGCCTCGAGGGAAAGCCACAGATCCCTTGATCCACGTGACAGGAAGCGTGACACTACTGCTGCAGCTCGGGAGGAAAGCGCACGTGCATGCCCCCACTCGAGACGAGGCCAGACTCCCCTGGGGAGACTCAGAAGCACCCCAAGATCCATGGCAACACTGGAGAGGAATCCTCAGGTTCCGGCCCCGACTCCACACAAGGACTGAGGCCCCGGCATGGACGGGAGAGGAATCCCGAAAGGTCCCCTAGCAACTCGCATGGGGACTGGCCTTTCCTGAGGCCACCAGAGCGGGTCCCTGAGGTCCCCGTCGTAACTCGAGAAGACCTGCCGCAACTCGAGAAAATCCAGGAGGTTCTCCCCTCCAGGCGAGATGAGGCCCATTTCCGCTGAGGCGTCTCGAGGCTGATCACACCTCACCTCTGGAACTTCGAAAGGGTCCTTCACACCCTTGGTGCAAATCAAGAAGTTCCCCGACCTAGCCGTCTCCACTCGAGAGGAATCACGAGGGTCCCGCCCACATCCAGAGGAGCTCCGTTTCCGCCTCGTAGCTCGAGATGAGGGATCCTATCCCTGCTTCGACGGGAAAGAGTTCCCGGCGTTCCCGTCGCATCTCAAGAGGAGGCCCTCTCAACAGGAACGGCGAGAGGAACTCCAGGGTCGTGCCACCATTCCAAGAGTCCCCCAGATGTCTCAGTCCATTCCAGAGGAACCTCTTTTCCCTCGCCGGCTCGTCTTTCACGCCGAGGATCGACTCACACCAAGGTGGCACGTGGCACAGCCCTGTGGGAAAGCCTCGTGGGAAAGCCTCGAGGGACAGCCTCGAGGGACAGCCTCGAGGGAAAGCCACAGATCCCTTGATCCACGTGACAGGAAGCGTGACACTACTGCTGCAGCTCCGGAGGAAAGCGCACGTGCATGCCCCCACTCGAGACGAGGCCTGACTCCCCTGGGGAGACTCAGAAGCACCCCAAGATCCATGGCAACACTGGAGAGGAATCCTCAGGTTCCGGCCCCGACTCCACACAAGGACTGAGGCCCCGGAATGGACGGGAGAGGAATCCCGAGAGGTCCCCTAGCAACTCGCATGGGGACTGGCCTTTCCTGAGGCCACAAGAGCGTGTCCCTGAGGTCCCCGTCGTAACTCGAGAAGACCTGCCGCAACTCGAGAAAATCCAGGAGGTTCTCCCCTCCAGGCGAGATGAGGCCCATTTCCGCTGAGGCGTCTCGAGGCTGATCACACCTCACCTCTGGAACTTCGAAAGGGTCCTTCACACCCTTGGTGCAAATCAAGAAGTTCCCCGACCTAGCCGTCTCCACTCGAGAGGAATCACGAGGGTCCCGCCCACATCCAGAGGAGCCCCGTTTCCGCTTCGTAGCTCGAGATGAGGGATCCTTTCCCTGCTTCGTCGGGAAAGAGTTCCCGGCGTTGCCGTCGCATCTCAAGAGGAGGCCCTCTCTACAGGAACGGCGAGAGGAACTCCAGGGTCGTGCCACCATTCCAAGAGTCCCCCAGATGTCTCAGTCCATTCCAGAGGAACCTCTTTTCCCTTCACCGGCTCGTCTTTCACGCCGAGGATCGACTCACACCAAGGTGGCACGTGGCACAGCCCTGTGGGAAAGCCTCGTGGGAAAGCCTCGAGGGACAGCCTCGAGGGACAGCCTCGAGGGAAAGCCACAGATCCCTTGATCCACGTGACAGGAAGCGTGACACTACTGCTGCAGCTCGGGAGGAAAGCGCACGTGCATGCCCCCACTCGAGACGAGGCCTGACTCCCCTGGGGAGACTCAGAAGCACCCCAAGATCCATGGCAACACTGGAGAGGAATCCTCAGGTTCTGGCCCCGACTCCACACAAGGACTGAGGCCCCGGCATGGACGGGAGAGGAATCCCGAGAGGTCCCCTAGCAACTCGCATGGGGACTGGCCTTTCCTGAGGCCACAAGAGCGTGTCCCTGAGGTCCCCGTCGTAACTCGAGAAGACCTGCCGCAACTCGAGAAAATCCAGGAGGTTCTCCCCTCCAGGCGAGATGAGGCCCATTTCCGCTGAGGCGCCTCGAGGCTGATCACACCTCACCTCTGGAACTTCGAAAGGGTCCTTCACACCCTTGGTGCAAATCAAGAAGTTCCCCGACCTAGCCGTCTCCACTCGAGAGGAATCACGAGGGTCCCGCCCACATCCAGAGGAGCCCCGTTTCCGCCTCGTAGCTCGAGATGAGGGATCCTTTCCCTGCTTCGTCGGGAAAGAGTTCCCGGCGTTCCCGTCGCATCTCAAGAGGAGGCCCTCTCAACAGGAACGGCGAGAGGAACTCCAGGGTCGTGCCACCATTCCAAGAGTCCCCCAGATGTCTCAGTCCATTCCAGAGGAACCTCTTTTCCCTTCACCGGCTCATCTTTCACGCCGAGGATCGACTCACACCAAGGTGGCACGTGGCACAGCCCTGTGGGAAAGCCTCTTGGGAAAGCCTCGAGGGACAGCCTCGAGGGAAAGCCACAGATCCCTTGATCCACGTGACAGGAAGCGTGACACTACTGCTGCAGCTCCGGAGGAAAGCGCACGTGCATGCCCCCACTCGAGACGAGGCCTGACTCCCCTGGGGAGACTCAGAAGCACCCCAAGATCCATGGCAACACTGGAGAGGAATCCTCAGGTTCCGGCCCCGACTCCACACAAGGACTGAGGCCCCGGCATGGACGGCAGAGGAATCCCGAGAGGTCCCCTAGCAACTCGCATGGGGACTAGCCTTTCCTGAGGCCACCAGAGCAGGTTCCTGAGGTCCCCGTCGTAACTCGAGAAGACCTGCCACAACTCGAGAAAATCCAGGAGGTTCTCCCCTCCAGGCGAGATGAGGCCCATTTCCGCTGAGGCGTCTCGAGGCTGATCACACCTCACCTCTGGAACTTCGAAAGGGTCCTTCACACCCTTGGTGCAAATCAAGAAGTTCCCCGACCTAGCCGTCTCCACTCGAGAGGAATCACGAGAGTCCCGCCCACATCCAGAGGAGCCCCGTTTCCGCCTCGTAGCTCGAGATGAGGGATCCTTTCCCTGCTTCGTCGGGAAAGAGTTCCCGGCCTTCCCGTCGCATCTCAAGAGTAGGCGCTCTCAACAGGAACGGCGAGAGGAACTCCAGGGTCGTGCCACCATTCCAAGAGTCCCCCAGATGTCTCAGTCCATTCCAGAGGAACCTCTTTTCCCTTCACCGGCTCGTCTTTCACGCCGAGGATCGACTCACACCAAGGTGGCACGTGGCACAGCCCTGTGGGAAAGCCTCGTGGGAAAGCCTCGAGGGACAGCCTCGAGGGAAAGCCACAGATCCCTTGATCCACGTGACAGGAAGCGTGACACTACTGCTGCAGCTCGGGAGGAAAGCGCACGTGCATGCCCCCACTCGAGACGAGGCCTGACTCCCCTGGGGAGACTCAGAAGCACCCCAAGATCCATGGCAACACTGGAGAGGAATCCTCAGGTTCCGGCCCCGACTCCACACAAGGACTGAGGCCCCGGCATGGACGGGAGAGGAATCCCGAGAGGTCCCCTAGCAACTCGCATGGGGACTGGCCTTTCCTGAGGCCACCAGAGCGGGTCCCTGAGGTCCCCGTAGTAACTCGAGAAGACCTGCCGCAACTCGAGAAAATCCAGGAGGTTCTCCCCTCCAGGCGAGATGAGGCCCATTTCCGCTGAGGCGTCTCGAGGCTGATCACACCTCACCTCTGGAACTTCGAAAGGGTCCTTCACACCCTTGGTGCAAATCAAGAAGTTCACCGACCTAGCCGTCTCCACTCGAGAGGAATCACGAGGGTCCCGCCCACATCCAGAGGAGCCCCGTTTCCGCCTCGTAGCTCGAGATGAGGGATCCTTTCCCTGCATCGTCGGGAAAGAGTTCCCGGCGTTCCTGTCGCATCTCAAGAGGAGGCCCTCTCAACAGGAACGGCGAGAGGAACTCCAGGGTCGTGCCACGATTCCAAGAGTCCCCCAGATGTCTCAGTCCATTCCAGAGGAACCTCTTTTCCCTTCACCGGCTCGTCTTTCACGCCGAGGATCGACTCACACCAAGTTGGCACGTGGCACAGCCCTGTGGGAAAGCCTCGTGGGAAAGCCTCGAGGGACAGCCTCGAGGGACAGCCTCGAGGGAAAGCCACAGATTCCTTGATCCACGTGACAGGAAGCGTGACACTACTGCTGCAGCTCGGGAGGAAAGCGCACGTGCATGCCCCCACTCGAGACGAGGCCTGACTCCCCTGGGGAGACTCAGAAGCACCCCAAGATCCATGGCAACACTGGAGAGGAATCCTCAGGTTCCGGCCCCGACTTCACACAAGGACTGAGGCCCCGGCATGGAAGGGAGAGGAATCCCGAGAGGTCCCGTAGCAACTCGCATGGGGACTGGCCTTTCCTGAGGCCACAAGAGCGTGTCCCTGAGGTCCCCGTCGTAACTCGAGAAGACCTGCCGCAACTCGAGAAAATCCAGGAGGTTCTCCCCTCCAGGCGAGATGAGGCCCATTTCCGCTGAGGCGTCTCGAGGCTGATCACACCTCACCTCTGGAACTTCGAAAGGGTCCTTCACACCCTGGGTGCAAATCAAGAAGTTCCCCGACCTAGCCGTCTCCACTCGAGAGGAATCACGAGGGTCCCGCCCACATCCAGAGGAGCCCCGTTTCCGCCTCGTAGCTCGAGATGAGGGATCCTTTCCCTGCTTCGTCGGGAAAGAGTTCCCGGCGTTCCCGTCGCATCTCAAGAGGAGGCCCTCTCTACAGGAACGGCGAGAGGAACTCCAGGGTCGTGCCACCATTCCAAGAGTCCCCCAGATGTCTCAGTCCATTCCAGAGGAACCTCTTTTCCCTTCACCGGCTCGTCTTTCACGCCGAGGATCGACTCCCACCAAGGTGGCACGTGGCACAGCCCTGTGGGAAAGCCTCGTGGGAAAGCCTCGAGGGACAGCCTCGAGGGACAGCCTCGAGGGAAAGCCACAGATCCCTTGATCCACGTGACAGGAAGCGTGACACTACTGCTGCAGCTCGGGAGGAAAGCGCACGTGCATGCCCCCACTCGAGACGAGGCCTGACTCCCCTGGGGAGACTCAGAAGCACCCCAAGATCCATGGCAACACTGGAGAGGAATCCTCAGTTTCCGGCCACGACTCCACACAAGGACTGAGGCCCCGGCATGGACGGGAGAGGAATCCCGAGAGGTCCCCTAGCAACTCGCATGGGGACTGGCCTTTCCTGAGGCCACCAGAGCGGGTCCCTGAGGTCCCCGTCGTAAGCCGAGAAGACCTGCCGCAACTCGAGAAAATCCAGGAGGTTCTCCCCTCCAGGCGAGATGAGGCCCATTTCCGCTGAGGCGTCTCGAGGCTGATCACACCTCACCTCTGGAACTTCGAAAGGGTCCTTCACACCCTGGGTGCAAATCAAGAAGTTCCCCGACCTAGCCGTCTCCACTCGAGAGGAATCACGAGGGTCCCGCCCACATCCAGAGGAGCCCCGTTTCCGCCTCGTAGCTCGAGATGAGGGATCCTTTCCCTGCTTCGTCGGGAAAGAGTTCCCGGCGTTCCCGTCGCATCTCAAGAGGAGGCCCTCTCTACAGGAACGGCGAGAGGAACTCCAGGGTGGTGCCACCATTCCAAGAGTCCCCCAGATGTCTCAGTCCATTCCAGAGGAACCTCTTTTCCCTTCACCGGCTCGTCTTTCACGCCGAGGATCGACTCCCACCAAGGTGGCACGTGGCACAGCCCTGTGGGAAAGCCTCGTGGGAAAGCCTCGAGGGACAGCCTCGAGGGACAGCCTCGAGGGAAAGCCACAGATCCCTTGATCCACGTGACAGGAAGCGTGACACTACTGCTGCAGCTCGGGAGGAAAGCGCACGTGCATGCCCCCACTCGAGACGAGGCCTGACTCCCCTGGGGAGACTCAGAAGCACCCCAAGATCCATGGCAACACTGGAGAGGAATCCTCAGTTTCCGGCCACGACTCCACACAAGGACTGAGGCCCCGGCATGGACGGGAGAGGAATCCCGAGAGGTCCCCTAGCAACTCGCATGGGGACTGGCCTTTCCTGAGGCCACCAGAGCGGGTCCCTGAGGTCCCCGTCGTAAGCCGAGAAGACCTGCCGCAACTCGAGAAAATCCAGGAGGTTCTCCCCTCCAGGCGAGATGAGGCCCATTTCCGCTGAGGCGTCTCGAGGCTGATCACACCTCACCTCTGGAACTTCGAAAGGGTCCTTCACACCCTTGGTGCAAATCAAGAAGTTCCCCGACCTAGCCGTCTCCACTCGAGAGGAATCACGAGGGTCCCGCCCACATCCAGAGGAGCCCCGTTTCCGCCTCGTAGCTCGAGATGAGGGATCCTTTCCCTGCTTCGTCGGGAAAGAGTTCCCGGCCTTCCCGTCGCATCTCAAGAGGAGGCCCTCTCAACAGGAACGGCGAGAGGAACTCCAGGGTCGTGCCACCATTCCAAGAGTCCCCCAGATGTCTCAGTCCATTCCAGAGGAACCTCTTTTCCCTTCACCGGCTCGTCTTTCACGCCGAGGATCGACTCACACCAAGGTGGCACGTGGCACAGCCCTGTCGGAAAGCCTCGTGGGTAAGCCTCGAGGGACAGCCTCGAGGGAAAGCCACAGATCCCTTGATCCACGTGACAGGAAGCGTGACACTACTGCTGCAGCTCGGGAGGAAAGCGCACGTGCATGCCCCCACTCGAGACGAGGCCTGACTCCCCTGGGGAGACTCAGAAGCACCCCAAGATCCCTGGCAACACTGGAGAGGAATCCTCAGGTTCCGGCCCCGACTCCACACAAGGACTCAGGCCCCGGCATGGACGGGAGAGGAATCCCGAGAGGTCCCGTAGCAACTCGCATGGGGACTGGCCTTTCCTGAGGCCACCAGATCGGGTCCCTGAGGTCCCCGTCGTAACTCGAGAAGACCTGCCGCAACTCGAGAAAATCCAGGAGGTTCTCCCCTCCAGGCGAGATGAGGCCCATTTCCGCTGAGGCGTCTCGAGGCTGATCACACCTCACCTCTGGAACTTCGAAAGGGTCCTTCACACCCTGGGTGCAAATCAAGAAGTTCCCCGACCTAGCCGTCTCCACTCGAGAGGAATCACGAGGGTCCCGCCCACATCCAGAGGAGCCCCGTTTCCGCCTCGTAGCTCGAGATGAGGGATCCTTTCCCTGCTTCGTCGGGAAAGAGTTCCCGGCGTTCCCGTCGCATCTCAAGAGGAGGCCCTCTCTACAGGAACGGCGAGAGGAACTCCAGGGTCGTGCCACCATTCCAAGAGTCCCCCAGATGTCTCAGTCCATTCCAGAGGAACCTCTTTTCCCTTCACCGGCTCGTCTTTCACGCCGAGGATCGACTCCCACCAAGGTGGCACGTGGCACAGCCCTGTGGGAAAGCCTCGTGGGAAAGCCTCGAGGGACAGCCTCGAGGGACAGCCTCGAGGGAAAGCCACAGATCCCTTGATCCACGTGACAGGAAGCGTGACACTACTGCTGCAGCTCGGGAGGAAAGCGCACGTGCATGCCCCCACTCGAGACGAGGCCTGACTCCCCTGGGGAGACTCAGAAGCACCCCAAGATCCATGGCAACACTGGAGAGGAATCCTCAGTTTCCGGCCACGACTCCACACAAGGACTGAGGCCCCGGCATGGACGGGAGAGGAATCCCGAGAGGTCCCCTAGCAACTCGCATGGGGACTGGCCTTTCCTGAGGCCACCAGAGCGGGTCCCTGAGGTCCCCGTCGTAAGCCGAGAAGACCTGCCGCAACTCGAGAAAATCCAGGAGGTTCTCCCCTCCAGGCGAGATGAGGCCCATTTCCGCTGAGGCGTCTCGAGGCTGATCACACCTCACCTCTGGAACTTCGAAAGGGTCCTTCACACCCTGGGTGCAAATCAAGAAGTTCCCCGACCTAGCCGTCTCCACTCGAGAGGAATCACGAGGGTCCCGCCCACATCCAGAGGAGCCCCGTTTCCGCCTCGTAGCTCGAGATGAGGGATCCTTTCCCTGCTTCGTCGGGAAAGAGTTCCCGGCGTTCCCGTCGCATCTCAAGAGGAGGCCCTCTCTACAGGAACGGCGAGAGGAACTCCAGGGTCGTGCCACCATTCCAAGAGTCCCCCAGATGTCTCAGTCCATTCCAGAGGAACCTCTTTTCCCTTCACCGGCTCGTCTTTCACGCCGAGGATCGACTCCCACCAAGGTGGCACGTGGCACAGCCCTGTGGGAAAGCCTCGTGGGAAAGCCTCGAGGGACAGCCTCGAGGGACAGCCTCGAGGGAAAGCCACAGATCCCTTGATCCACGTGACAGGAAGCGTGACACTACTGCTGCAGCTCGGGAGGAAAGCGCACGTGCATGCCCCCACTCGAGACGAGGCCTGACTCCCCTGGGGAGACTCAGAAGCACCCCAAGATCCATGGCAACACTGGAGAGGAATCCTCAGTTTCCGGCCACGACTCCACACAAGGACTGAGGCCCCGGCATGGACGGGAGAGGAATCCCGAGAGGTCCCCTAGCAACTCGCATGGGGACTGGCCTTTCCTGAGGCCACCAGAGCGGGTCCCTGAGGTCCCCGTCGTAAGCCGAGAAGACCTGCCGCAACTCGAGAAAATCCAGGAGGTTCTCCCCTCCAGGCGAGATGAGGCCCATTTCCGCTGAGGCGTCTCGAGGCTGATCACACCTCACCTCTGGAACTTCGAAAGGGTCCTTCACACCCTTGGTGCAAATCAAGAAGTTCCCCGACCTAGCCGTCTCCACTCGAGAGGAATCACGAGGGTCCCGCCCACATCCAGAGGAGCCCCGTTTCCGCCTCGTAGCTCGAGATGAGGGATCCTTTCCCTGCTTCGTCGGGAAAGAGTTCCCGGCCTTCCCGTCGCATCTCAAGAGGAGGCCCTCTCAACAGGAACGGCGAGAGGAACTCCAGGGTCGTGCCACCATTCCAAGAGTCCCCCAGATGTCTCAGTCCATTCCAGAGGAACCTCTTTTCCCTTCACCGGCTCGTCTTTCACGCCGAGGATCGACTCACACCAAGGTGGCACGTGGCACAGCCCTGTCGGAAAGCCTCGTGGGTAAGCCTCGAGGGACAGCCTCGAGGGAAAGCCACAGATCCCTTGATCCACGTGACAGGAAGCGTGACACTACTGCTGCAGCTCGGGAGGAAAGCGCACGTGCATGCCCCCACTCGAGACGAGGCCTGACTCCCCTGGGGAGACTCAGAAGCACCCCAAGATCCATGGCAACACTGGAGAGGAATCCTCAGGTTCCGGCCCCGACTCCACACAAGGACTGAGGCCCCGGCATGGACGGGAGAGGAATCCCGAGAGGTCCCCTAGCAACTCGCATGGGGACTGGCCTTTCCTGAGGCCACCAGAGCGGGTCCCTGAGGTCCCCGTCGTAACTCGAGAAGACCTGCCGCAACTCGAGAAAATCCAGGAGGTTCTCCCCTCCAGGCGAGATGAGGCCCATTTCCACTGAGGCGTCTCGAGGCTGATCACACCTCACCTCTGGAACTTCGAAAGGGTCCTTCACACCCTTGGTGCAAATCAAGAAGTTCCCCGACCTAGCCGTCTCCACTCGAGAGGAATCACGAGGGTCCCGCCCACATCCAGAGGAGCCCCGTTTCCGCCTCGTAGCTCGAGATGAGGGATCCTTTCCCTGCTTCGTCAGGAAAGAGTTCCCGGCGTTCCCGTCGCATCTCAAGGGGAGGCCCTCTCTACAGGAACGGCGAGAGGAACTCCAGGGTCGTGCCACCATTCCAAGAGTCCCCCAGATGTCTCAGTCCATTCCAGAGGAACCTCTTTTCCCTTCACCGGCTCGTCTTTCACGCCGAGGATCGACTCACACCAAGGTGGCACGTGGCACAGCCCTGTGGGAAAGCCTCGTGGGAAAGCCTCGAGGGACAGCCTCGAGGGACAGCCTCGAGGGAAAGCCACAGATCCCTTGATCCACGTGACAGGAAGCGTGACACTACTGCTGCAGCTCGGGGGGAAAGCGCACGTGCATGCCCCCACTCGAGACGAGGCCTGACTCCCCTGGGGAGACTCAGAAGCACCCCAAGATCCATGGCAACACTGGAGAGGAATCCTCAGGTTCCGGCCCCGACTCCACACAAGGACTGAGGCCCCGGCATGGACGGGAGAGGAATCCCGAGAGGTCCCCTAGCAACTCGCATGGGGACTGGCCTTTCCTGAGGCCACAAGAGCGTGTCCCTGAGGTCCCCGTCGTAACTCGAGAAGACCTGCCGCAACTCGAGAAAATCCAGGAGGTTCTCCCCTCCAGGCGAGATGAGGCCCATTTCCGCTGAGGCATCTCGAGGCTGATCACACCTCACCTCTGGAACTTCGAAAGGGTCCTTCACACCCTTGGTGCAAATCAAGAAGTTCCCCGACATACCCGTCTCCACTCGAGAGGAATCACGAGGGTCCCGCCCACATCCAGAGGAGCCCCGTTTCCGCCTCGTAGCTCGAGATGAGGGATCCTTTCCCTGCGTCGTCGGGAAAGAGTTCCCGGCGTTCCCGTCGCATCTCAAGAGGAGGCCCTCTCAACAGGAACGGCGAGAGGAACTCCAGGGTCGTGCCACCATTCCAAGAGTCCCCCAGATGTCTCAGTCCATTCCAGAGGAACCTCTTTTCCCTCGCCGGCTCGTCTTTCACGCCGAGGATCGACTCACACCAAGGTGGCACGTGGCACAGCCCTGTGGGAAAGCCTCGTGGGAAAGCCTCGAGGGACAGCCTCGAGGGACAGCCTCGAGGGAAAGCCACAGATCCCTTGATCCACGTGACAGGAAGCGTGACACTACTGCTGCCACTCCGGAGGAAAGCGCACGTGCATGCCCCCACTCGAGACGAGGCCTGACTCCCCTGGGGAGACTCAGAAGCACCCCAAGATCCATGGCAACACTGGAGAGGAATCCTCAGGTTCCGGCCCCGACTCCACACAAGGACTGAGGCCCCGGCATGGACGGGAGAGGAATCCCGAGAGGTCCCCTAGCAACTCGCATGGGGACTGGCCTTTCCTGAGGCCACCAGAGCGGGTCCCTGAGGTCCCCGTCGTAACTCGAGAAGACCTGCCGCAACTCGAGAAAATCCGGGAGGTTCTCCCCTCCAGGCGAGATGAGGCCCATTTCCGCTGAGGCGTCTCGAGGCTGATCACACCTCACCTCTGGAACTTCGAAAGGGTCCTTCACACCCTTGGTGCAAATCAAGAAGTTCCCCGACCTAGCCGTCTCCACTCGAGAGGAATCACGAGGGTCCCGCCCACATCCAGAGGAGCCCCGTTTCCGCCTCGTAGCTCGAGATGAGGGATTCTTTCCCTGCTTCGTCGGGAAAGAGTTCCCGGCGTTCCCGTCGCATCTCAAGAGGAGGCCCTCTCTACAGGAACGGCGAGAGGAACTCCAGGGTCGTGCCACCATTCCAAGAGTCCCCCAGATGTCTCAGTCCATTCCAGAGGAACCTCTTTTCCCTTCACCGGCTCGTCTTTCACGCCGAGGATCGACTCACACCAAGGTGGCACGTGGCACAGCCCTGTGGGAAAGCCTCGTGGGAAAGCCTCGAGGGACAGCCTCGAGGGACAGCCTCGAGGGAAAGCCACAGATCCCTTGATCCACGTGACAGGAAGCGTGACACTACTGCTGCAGCTCGGGAGGAAAGCGCACGTGCATGCCCCCACTCGAGACGAGGCCTGACTCCCCTGGGGAGACTCAGAAGCACCCCAAGAACCATGGCAACACTGGAGAGGAATCCTCAGGTTCCGGCCCCGACTCCACACAAGGACTGAGGCCCCGGCATGGACGGGAGAGGAATCCCGAGAGGTCCCCTAGCAACTCGCATGGGGACTGGCCTTTCCTGAGGCCACAAGAGCGGGTCCCTGAGGTCCCCGTCGTAAGTCGAGAAGACCTGCCGCAACTCGAGAAAATCCAGGAGGTTCTCCCCTCCAGGCGAGATGAGGCCCATTTCCGCTGAGGCGTCTCGAGGCTGATCACACCTCACCTCTGGAACTTCGAAAGGGTCCTTCACACCCTTGGTGCAAATCAAGAAGTTCCCCGACCTAGCCGTCTCCACTCGAGAGGAATCACGAGGGTCCCGCCCACATCCAGAGGAGCCCCGTTTCCGCCTCGTAGCTCGAGATGAGGGATCCTTTCCCTGCTTCGTCGGGAAAGAGTTCCCGGTGTTCCCGTCGCATCTCAAGAGGAGGCCCTCTCAACAGGAACGGCGAGAGGAACTCCAGGGTCGTGCCACCATTCCAAGAGTCCCCCAGATGTCTCAGTCCATTCCAGAGGAACCTCTTTTCCCTCGCCGGCTCGTCTTTCACGCCGAGGATCGACTCACACCAAGGTGGCACGTGGCACAGCCCTGTGGGAAAGCCTCGTGGGAAAGCCTCGAGGGACAGCCTCGAGGGACAGCCTCGAGGGAAAGCCACAGATCCCTTGATCCACGTGACAGGAAGCGTGACACTACTGCTGCAGCTCGGGAGGAAAGCGCACGTGCATGCCCCCACTCGAGACGAGGCCTGACTCCCCTGGGGAGACTCAGAAGCACCCCAAGATCCATGGCAACACTGGAGAGGAATCCTCAGGTTCCGGCCCCGACTCCACACAAGGACTGAGGCCCCGGCATGGACGGGAGAGGAATCCCGAGAGGTCCCCTAGCAACTCGCATGGGGACTGGCCTTTCCTGAGGCCACCAGAGCGGGTCCCTGAGGTCCTCGTCGTAACTCGAGAACACCTGCCGCAACTCGAGAAAATCCAGGAGGTTGTTCCCTCCAGGCGAGAGGAGGCCCATTTCCGCTGAGGCGTCTCGAGGCTGATCACACCTCACCTCTGGAACTTCGAAAGGGTCCTTCACACCCTTGGTGCAAATCAAGAAGTTCCCCGACCTAGCCGTCTCCACTCGAGAGGAATCACGAGGGTCCCGCCCACATCCAGAGGAGCCCCGTTTCCGCCTCGTAGCTCGAGATGAGGGATCCTTTCCCTGCTTCGTCGGGAAAGAGTTCCCGGCGTTCCCGTTGCATCTCAAGAGGAGGCCCTCTCTACAGGAACGGCGAGAGGAACTCCAGGGTCGTGCCACCATTCCAAGAGTCCCCCAGATGTCTCAGTCCATTCCAGAGGAACCTCTTTTCCCTTCACCGGCTCGTCTTTCACGCCGAGGATCGACTCACAACAAGGTGGCACGTGGCACAGCCCTGTGGAAAGACTCGTGGGAAAGCCTCGAGGGACAGCCTCGAGGGAAAGCCACAGATCCCTTGATCCACGTGACAGGAAGCGTGACACTACTGCTGCAGCTCGGGAGGAAAGCGCACGTGCATGCCCCCACTCGAGACGAGGCCTGACTCCCCTGGGGAGACTCAGAAGCACCCCAAGATCCATGGCAACACTGGAGAGGAATCCTCAGGTTCCGGCCCCGACTCCACACAAGGACTGAGGCCCCGGCATGGACGGGAGAGGAATCCCGAGAGGTCCCCTAGCAACTCGCATGGGGACTGGCCTTTCCTGAGGCCACAAGAGCGTGTCCCTGAGGTCCCCGTCGTAACTCGAGAAGACCTGCCGCAACTCGAGAAAATCCAGGAGGTTCTCCCCTCCAGGCGAGATGAGGCCCATTTCCGCTGAGGCGTCTCGAGGCTGATCACACCTCACCTCTGGAACTTCGAAAGGGTCCTTCACACCCTTGGGGCAAATCAAGAAGTTCCCCGACCTAGCCGTCTCCACTCGGGAGGAATCACGAGGGTCCCGCCCACATCCAGAGGAGCCCCGTTTCCGCCTCGTAGCTCGAGATGAGGGATCCTATCCCTGCTTCGACGGGAAAGAGTTCCCGGCGTTCCCGTCGCATCTCAAGAGGAGGCCCTCTCAACAGGAACGGCGAGAGGAACTCCAGGGTCGTGCCACCATTCCAAGAGTCCCCCAGATGTCTCAGTCCATTCCAGAGGAACCTCTTTTCCCTCGCCGGCTCGTCTTTCACGCCGAGGATCGACTCACACCAAGGTGGCACGTGGCACAGCCCTGTGGGAAAGCCTCGTGGGAAAGCCTCGAGGGACAGCCTCGAGGGACAGCCTCGAGGGAAAGCCACAGATCCCTTGATCCACGTGACAGGAAGCGTGACACTACTGCTGCAGCTCCGGAGGAAAGCGCACGTGCATGCCCCCACTCGAGACGAGGCCTGACTGCCCTGGGGAGACTCAGAAGCACCCCAAGATCCATGGCAACACTGGAGAGGAATCCTCAGGTTCCGGCCCCGACTCCACACAAGGACTGAGGCCCCGGCATGGACGGGAGAGGAATCCCGAGAGGTCCCCTAGCAACTCGCATGGGGACTGGCCTTTCCTGAGGCCACCAGAGCGGGTCCCTGAGGTCCCCGTCGTAACTCGAGAAGACCTGCCGCAACTCGAGAAAATCCAGGAGGTTCTCCCCTCCAGGCGAGATGAGGCCCATTTCCGCTGAGGCGTCTCGAGGCTGATCACACCTCACCTCTGGAACTTCGAAAGGGTCCTTCACACCCTTGGTGCAAATCAAGAAGTTCCCCGACCTAGCCGTCTCCACTCGAGAGGAATCACGAGGGTCCCGCCCACATCCAGAGGAGCCCCGTTTCCGCCTCGTAGCTCGAGATGAGGGATCCTTTCCCTGCTTCGTCGGGAAAGAGTTCCCGGCGTTCCCGTCGCATCTCAAGAGGAGGCCCTCTCAACAGGAACGGCGAGAGGAACTCCAGGGTCGTGCCACCATTCCAAGAGTCCCCCAGATGTCTCAGTCCATTCCAGAGGAACCTCTTTTCCCTTCACCGGCTCATCTTTCACGCCGAGGATCGACTCACACCAAGGTGGCACGTGGCACAGCCCTGTGGGAAAGCCTCGTGGGAAAGCCTCGAGGGACAGCCTCGAGGGACAGCCTCGATGGAAAGCCACAGATCCCTTGATCCACGTGACAGGAAGCGTGACACTACTGCTGCAGCTCGGGAGGAAAGCGCACGTGCATGCCCCCACTCGAGACGAGGCCTGACTCCCCTGGGGAGACTCAGAAGCACCCCAAGATCCATGGCAACACTGGAGAGGAATCCTCAGGTTCCGGCCCCGACTCCACACAAGGACTGAGGCCCCGGCATGGACGGGAGAGGAATCCCGAGAGGTCCCCTAGCAACTCGCATGGGGACTGGCCTTTCCTGAGGCCACAAGAGCGTGTCCCTGAGGTCCCCGTCGTAACTAGAGAAGACCTGCCGCAACTCGAGAAAATCCAGGAGGTTCTCCCCTCCAGGCGAGATGAGGCCCATTTCCGCTGAGGCGTCTCGAGGCTGATCACACCTCACCTCTGGAACTTCGAAAGGGTCCTTCACACCCTTGGTGCAAATCAAGAAGTTCCCCGACCTAGCCGTCTCCACTCGAGAGGAATCACGAGGGTCCCGCCCACATCCAGAGGAGCCCCGTTTCCGCCTCGTAGCTCGAGATGAGGGATCCTTTCCCTGCTTCGTCGGGAAAGAGTTCCCGGCGTTCCCGTCGCATCTCAAGAGGAGGCCCTCTCTACAGGAACGGCGAGAGGAACTCCAGGGTCGTGCCACTATTCCAAGAGTCCCCCAGATGTCTCAGTCCATTCCAGAGGAACCTCTTTTCCCTTCACCGGCTCGTCTTTCACGCCGAGGATCGACTCACACCAAGGTGGCACGTGGCACAGCCCTGTGGGAAAGCCTCGTGGGAAAGCCTCGAGGGACAGCCTCGAGGGACAGCCTCGAGGGAAAGCCACAGATCCCTTGATCCACGTGACAGGAAGCGTGACACTACTGCTGCAGCTCGGGAGGAAAGCGCACGTGCATGCCCCCACTCGAGACGAGGCCTGACTCCCCTGGGGAGACTCAGAAGCACCCCAAGATCCATGGCAACACTGGAGAGGAATCCTCAGGTTCCGGCCCCGACTCCACACAAGGACTGAGGCCCCGGCATGGACGGGAGAGGAATCCCGAGAGGTCCCCTAGCAACTCGCATGGGGACTGGCCTTTCCTGAGGCCACAAGAGCGTGTCCCTGAGGTCCTCGTCGTAACTCGAGAAGACCTGCCGCAACTCGAGAAAATCCAGGAGGTTCTCCCCTCCAGGCGAGATGAGGCCCATTTCCGCTGAGGCGTCTCGAGGCTGATCACACCTCACCTCTGGAACTTCGAAAGGGTCCTTCACACCCTTGGTGCAAATCAAGAAGTTCCCCGACCTAGCCATCTCCACTCGAGAGGAATCACGAGGGTCCCGCCCACATCCAGAGGAGCCCCGTTTCCGCCTCGTAGCTCGAGATGAGGGATCCTTTCCCTGCTTCGTCGGGAAAGAGTTCCCGGCGTTCCCGTCGCATCTCAAGAGGAGGCCCTCTCAACAGGAACGGCGAGAGGAACTCCAGGGTCGTGCCACCATTCCAAGAGTCCCCCAGATGTCTCAGTCCATTCCAGAGGAACCTCTTTTCCCTTCACCGGCTCGTCTTTCACGCCGAGGATCGACTCACACCAAGGTGGCACGTGGCACAGCCCTGTGGGAAAGCCTCGTGGGAAAGCCTCGAGGGACAGCCTCGAGGGAAAGCCACAGATCCCTTGATCCACGTGACAGGAAGCGTGACACTACTGCTGCAGCTCGGGAGGAAAGCGCACGTGCATGCCCCCACTCGAGACGAGGCCTGACTCCCCTGGGGAGACTCAGAAGCACCCCAAGATCCATGGCAACACTGGAGAGGAATCCTCAGGTTCCGGCCCCGACTCCACACAAGGACTCAGGCCCCGGCATGGACGGGAGAGGAATCCCGAGAGGTCCCGTAGCAACTCGCATGGGGACTGGCCTTTCCTGAGGCCACCAGAGCGGGTCCCTGAGGTCCCCGTCGTAAGTCGAGAAGACCTGCCGCAACTCGAGAAAATCCAGGAGGTTCTCCCCTCCAGGCGAGATGAGGCCCATTTCCGCTGAGGCGTCTCGAGGCTGATCACACCTCACCTCTGGAACTTCGAAAGGGTCCTTCACACCCTTGGTGCAAATCAAGAAGTTCCCCGACCTAGCCGTCTCCACTCGAGAGGAATCACGAGGGTCCCGCCCACATCCAGAGGAGCCCCGTTTCCGCCTCGTAGCTCGAGATGAGGGATCCTTTCCCTGCTTCGTCGGGAAAGAGTTCCCGGCGTTCCTGTCGCATCTCAAGAGGAGGCCCTCTCAACAGGAACGGCGAGAGGAACTCCAGGGTCGTGCCACCATTCCAAGAGTCCCCCAGATGTCTCAGTCCATTCCAGAGGAACCTCTTTTCCCTTCACCGGTTCGTCTTTCACGCCGAGGATCGACTCACACCAAGGTGGCACGTGGCACAGCCCTGTGGGAAAGCCTCGTGGGAAAGCCTCGAGGGACAGCCTCGAGGGACAGCCTCGATGGAAAGCCACAGATCCCTTGATCCACGTGACAGGAAGCGTGACACTACTGCTGCAGCTCGGGAGGAAAGCGCACGTGCATGCCCCCACTCGAGACGAGGCCTGACTCCCCTGGGGAGACTCAGAAGCACCCCAAGATCCATGGCAACACTGGAGAGGAATCCTCAGGTTCCGGCCCCGACTCCACACAAGGACTGAGGCCCCGGCATGGACGGGAGAGGAATCCCGAGAGGTCCCCTAGCAACTCGCATGGGGACTGGCCTTTCCTGAGGCCACAAGAGCGTGTCCCTGAGGTCCCCGTCGTAACTCGAGAAGACCTGCCGCAACTCGAGAAAATCCAGGAGGTTCTCCCCTCCAGGCGAGATGAGGCCCATTTCCGCTGAGGCGTCTCGAGGCTGATCACACCTCACCTCTGGAACTTCGAAAGGGTCCTTCACACCCTTGGTGCAAATCAAGAAGTTCCCCGACCTAGCCGTCTCCACTCGAGAGGAATCACGAGGGTCCCGCCCACATCCAGAGGAGCCCCGTTTCCGCCTCGTAGCTCGAGATGAGGGATCCTTTCCCTGCTTCGTCGGGAAAGAGTTCCCGGCGTTCCCGTCGCATCTCAAGAGGAGGCCCTCTCTACAGGAACGGCGAGAGGAACTCCAGGGTCGTGCCACCATTCCAAGAGTCCCCCAGATGTCTCAGTCCATTCCAGAGGAACCTCTTTTCCCTTCACCGGCTCGTCTTTCACGCCGAGGATCGACTCACACCAAGGTGGAACGTGGCACAGCCCTGTGGGAAAGCCTCGTGGGAAAGCCTCGAGGGACAGCCTCGAGGGACAGCCTCGAGGGAAAGCCACAGATCCCTTGATCCACGTGACAGGAAGCGTGACACTACTGCTGCAGCTCGGGAGGAAAGCGCACGTGCATGCCCCCACTCGAGACGAGGCCTGACTCCCCTGGGGAGACTCAGAAGCACCCCAAGATCCATGGCAACACTGGAGAGGAATCCTCAGGTTCCGGCCCCGACTCCACACAAGGACTGAGGCCCCGGAATGGACGGGAGAGGAATCCTGAGAGGTCCCCTAGCAACTCGCATGGGGACTGGCCTTTCCTGAGGCCACAAGAGCGTGTCCCTGAGGTCCCCGTCGTAACTCGAGAAGACCTGCCGCAACTCGAGAAAATCCAGGAGGTTCTCCCCTCCAGGCGAGATGAGGCCCATTTCCGCTGAGGCGTCTCGAGGCTGATCACACCTCACCTCTGGAACTTCGAAAGGGTCCTTCACACCCTTGGTGCAAATCAAGAAGTTCCCCGACCTAGCCATCTCCACTCGAGAGGAATCACGAGGGTCCCGCCCACATTCACAGGAGCCCCGTTTCCGCCTCGTAGCTCGAGATGAGGGATCCTTTCCCTGCTTCGTCGGGAAAGAGTTCCCGGCGTTCCCGTCGCATCTCAAGAGGAGGCCCTCTCAACAGGAACGGCGAGAGGAACTCCAGGGTCGTGCCACCATTCCAAGAGTCCCCCAGATGTCTCAGTCCATTCCAGAGGAACCTCTTTTCCCTTCACCGGCTCGTCTTTCACGCCGAGGATCGACTCACACCAAGGTGGCACGTGGCACAGCCCTGTGGGAAAGCCTCGTGGGAAAGCCTCGAGGGACAGCCTCGAGGGACAGCCTCGAGGGAAAGCCACAGATCCCTTGATCCACGTGACAGGAAGCGTGACACTGCTGCTGCAGCTCGGGAGGAAAGCGCACGTGCATGCCCCCACTCGAGACGAGGCCTGACTCCCCTGGGGAGACTCAGAAGCACCCCAAGATCCATGGCAACACTGGAGAGGAATCCTCAGGTTCCGGCCCCGACTCCACACAAGGACTGAGGCCCCGGCATGGACGGGAGAGGAATCCCGAGAGGTCCCCTAGCAACTCGCATGGGGACTGGCCTTTCCTGAGGCCACAAGAGCGTGTCCCTGAGGTCCCCGTCGTAAGTCGAGAAGACCTGCCGCAACTCGAGAAAATCCAGGAGGTTCTCCCCTCCAGGCGAGATGAGGCCCATTTCCGCTGAGGCGTCTCGAGGCTGATCACACCTCACCTCTGGAACTTCGAAAGGGTCCTTCACACCCTTGGTGCAAATCAAGAAGTTCCCCGACCTAGCCGTCTCCACTCGAGAGGAATCACGAGGGTCCCGCCCACATCCAGAGGAGCCCCGTTTCCGCCTCGTAGCTCGAGATGAGGGATCCTTTCCCTGCTTCGTCGGGAAAGAGTTCCCGGCGTTCCCGTCGCATCTCAAGAGGAGGCCCTCTCAACAGGAACGGCGAGAGGAACGCCAGGGTCGTGCCACCATTCCAAGAGTCCCCCAGATGTCTCAGTCCGTTCCAGAGGAACCTCTTTTCCCTTCACCGGCTCGTCTTTCACGCCGAGGATCGACTCAACCAAGGTGGCACGTGGCACAGCCCTGTGGGAAAGCCTCGTGGGAAAGCCTCGAGGGACAGCCTCGAGGGACAGCCTCGAGGGAAAGCCACAGATCCCTTGATCCACGTGACAGGAAGCGTGACACTACTGCTGCAGCTCGGGAGGAAAGCGCACGTGCATGCCCCCACTCGAGACGAGGCCTGACTCCCCTGGGGAGACTCAGAAGCACCCCAAGATCCATGGCAACACTGGAGAGGAATCCTCAGGTTCCGGCCCCGACTCCACACAAGGACTGAGGCCCCGGAATGGACGGGAGAGGAATCCTGAGAGGTCCCATAGCAACTCGCATGGGGACTGGCCTTTCCTGAGGCCACAAGAGCGTGTCCCTGAGGTCCCCGTCGTAACTCGAGAAGACCTGCCGCAACTCGAGAAAATCCAGGAGGTTCTCCCCTCCAGGCGAGATGAGGCCCATTTCCGCTGAGGCGTCTCGAGGCTGATCACACCTCACCTCTGGAACTTCGAAAGGGTCCTTCACACCCTTGGTGCAAATCAAGAAGTTCCCCGACCTAGCCATCTCCACTCGAGAGGAATCACGAGGGTCCCGCCCACATTCAGAGGAGCCCCGTTTCCGCCTCGTAGCTCGAGATGAGGGATCCTTTCCCTGCTTCGTCGGGAAAGAGTTCCCGGCGTTCCCGTCGCATCTCAAGAGGAGGCCCTCTCTACAGGAACGGCGAGAGGAACTCCAGGGTCGTGCCACCATTCCAAGAGTCCCCCAGATGTCTCAGTCCATTCCAGAGGAACCTCTTTTCCCTTCACCGGCTCGTCTTTCACGCCGAGGATCGACTCACACCAAGGTGGCACGTGGCACAGCCCTGTGGGAAAGCCTCGTGGGAAAGCCTCGAGGGACAGCCTCGAGGGACAGCCTCGAGGGAAAGCCACAGATCCCTTGATCCACGTGACAGGAAGCGTGACACTACTGCTGCAGCTCGGGAGGAAAGCGCACGTGCATGCCCCCACTCGAGACGAGGCCTGACTCCCCTGGGGAGACTCACAAGCACCCCAAGATCCATGGCAACACTGGAGAGGAATCCTCAGGTTCCGGCCCCGACTCCACACAAGGACTGAGGCCCCGGCATGGACGGCAGAGGAATCCCGAGAGGTCCCCTAGCAACTCGCATGGGGACTGGCCTTTCCTGAGGCCACAAGAGCGTGTCCCTGAGGTCCTCGTCGTAACTCGAGAAGACCTGCCGCAACTCGAGAAAATCCAGGAGGTTCTCCCCTCCAGGCGAGATGAGGCCCATTTCCGCTGAGGCGTCTCGAGGCTGATCACACCTCACCTCTGGAACTTCGAAAGGGTCCTTCACACCCTTGGTGCAAATCAAGAAGTTCCCCGACCTAGCCATCTCCACTCGAGAGGAATCACGAGGGTCCCGCCCACATCCAGAGGAGCCCCGTTTCCGCCTCGTAGCTCGAGATGAGGGATCCTTTCCCTGCTTCGTCGGGAAAGAGTTCCCGGCGTTCCCGTCGCATCTCAAGAGGAGGCCCTCTCAACAGGAACGGCGAGAGGAACTCCAGGGTCGTGCCACCATTCCAAGAGTCCCCCAGATGTCTCAGTCCATTCCAGAGGAACCTCTTTTCCCTTCACCGGCTCGTCTTTCACGCCGAGGATCGACTCACACCAAGGTGGCACGTGGCACAGCCCTGTGGGAAAGCCTCGTGGGAAAGCCTCGAGGGACAGCCTCGAGGGAAAGCCACAGATCCCTTGATCCACGTGACAGGAAGCGTGACACTACTGCTGCAGCTCGGGAGGAAAGCGCACGTGCATGCCCCCACTCGAGACGAGGCCTGACTCCCCTGGGGAGACTCAGAAGCACCCCAAGATCCATGGCAACACTGGAGAGGAATCCTCAGGTTCCGGCCCCGACTCCACACAAGGACTCAGGCCCCGGCATGGACGGGAGAGGAATCCCGAGAGGTCCCGTAGCAACTCGCATGGGGACTGGCCTTTCCTGAGGCCACCAGAGCGGGTCCCTGAGGTCCCCGTCGTAAGTCGAGAAGACCTGCTGCAACTCGAGAAAATCAAGGAGGTTCTCCCCTCCAGGCGAGATGAGGCCCATTTCCGCTGAGGCGTCTCGAGGCTGATCACACCTCACCTCTGGAACTTCGAAAGGGTCCTTCACACCCTTGGTGCAAATCAAGAAGTTCCCCGACCTAGCCGTCTCCACTCGAGAGGAATCACGAGGGTCCCACCCACATCCAGAGGAGCCCCGTTTCCGCCTCGTAGCTCGAGATGAGGGATCCTTTCCCTGCTTCGTCGGGAAAGAGTTCCCGGCGTTCCCGTCGCATCTCAAGAGGAGGCCCTCTCTACATGAACGGCGAGAGGAACTCCAGGGTCGTGCCACCATTCCAAGAGTCCCCCAGATGTCTCAGTCCATTCCAGAGGAACCTGTTTTCCCTTCACCGGCTCGTCTTTCACGCCGAGGATCGACTCACACCAAGGTGGCACGTGGCACAGCCCTGTGGGAAAGCCTCGTGGGAAAGCCTCGAGGGACAGCCTCGAGGGACAGCCTCGAGGGAAAGCCACAGATCCCTTGATCCACGTGACAGGAAGCGTGACACTACTGCTGCAGCTCGGGAGGAAAGCGCACGTGCATGCCCCCACTCGAGACGAGGCCTGACTCCCCTGGGGAGACTCAGAAGCACCCCAAGATCCATGGCAACACTGGAGAGGAATCCTCAGGTTCCGGCCCCGACTCCACACAAGGACTGAGGCCCCGGCATGGACGGGAGAGGAATCCCGAGAGGTCCCCTAGCAACTCGCATGGGGACTGGCCTTTCCTGAGGCCACAAGAGCGTGTCCCTGAGGTCCTCGTCGTAACTCGAGAAGACCTGCCGCAACTCGAGAAAATCCAGGAGGTTCTCCCCTCCAGGCGAGATGAGGCCCATTTCCGCTGAGGCGTCTCGAGGCTGATCACACCTCACCTCTGGAACTTCGAAAGGGTCCTTCACACCCTTGGTGCAAATCAAGAAGTTCCCCGACCTAGCCGTCTCCACTCGAGAGGAATCACGAGGGTCCCGCCCACATCCAGAGGAGCCCCGTTTCCGCCTCGTAGCTCGAGATGAGGGATCCTTTCCCTGCTTCGTCGGGAAAGAGTTCCCGGCGTTCCCGTCGCATCTCAAGAGGAGGCCCTCTCAACAGGAACGGCGAGAGGAACTCCAGGGTCGTGCCACCATTCCAAGAGTCCCCCAGATGTCTCAGTCCATTCCAGAGGAACCTCTTTTCCCTTCACCGGCTCGTCTTTCACGCCGAGGATCGACTCACACCAAGGTGGCACGTGGCACAGCCCTGTGGGAAAGCCTCGTGGGAAAGCCTCGAGGGACAGCCTCGAGGGAAAGCCACAGATCCCTTGATCCACGTGACAGGAAGCGTGACACTACTGCTGCAGCTCGGGAGGAAAGCGCACGTGCATGACCCCACTCGAGACGAGGCCTGACTCCCCTGGGGAGACTCAGAAGCACCCCAAGATCCCTGGCAACACTGGAGAGGAATCCTCAGGTTCCGGCCCCGACTCCACACAAGGACTCAGGCCCCGGCATGGACGGGAGAGGAATCCCGAGAGGTCCCGTAGCAACTCGCATGGGGACTGGCCTTTCCTGAGGCCACCAGAGCGGGTCCCTGAGGTCCCCGTCGTAACTCGAGAAGACCTGCCGCAACTCGAGAAAATTCAGGAGGTTCTCCCCTCCAGGCGAGATGAGGCCCATTTCCGCTGAGGCGTCTCGAGGCTGATCACACCTCACCTCTGGAACTTCGAAAGGGTCCTTCACACCCTTGGTGCAAATCAAGAAGTTCCCCGACCTAGCCGTCTCCACTCGAGAGGAATCACGAGGGTCCCGCCCACATCCAGAGGAGCCCCGTTTCCGCCTCGTAGCTCGAAATGAGGGATCCTTTCCCTGCTTCGTCGGGAAAGAGTTCCCGGCGTTCCCGTCGCATCTCAAGAGGAGGCCCTCTCTACAGGAACGGCGAGAGGAACTCCAGGGTCGTGCCACCATTCCAAGAGTCCCCCAGATGTCTCAGTCCATTCCAGAGGAACCTCTTTTCCCTTCACCGGCTCGTCTTTCACGCCGAGGATCGACTTACACCAAGGTGGCACGTGGCACAGCCCTGTGGGAAAGCCTCGTGGGAAAGCCTCGAGGGACAGCCTCGAGGGACAGCCTCGAGTGAAAGCCACAGATCCCTTGATCCACGTGACAGGAAGCGTGACACTACTGCTGCAGCTCGGGAGGAAAGCGCACGTGCATGCCCCCACTCGAGACGAGGCCTGACTCCCCTGGGGAGCCTCAGAAGCACCCCAAGATCCATGGCAACACTGGAGAGGAATCCTCAGGTTCCGGCCCAGACTCCACACAAGGACTGAGGCCCCGGCATGGACGGGAGAGGAATCCCGAGAGGTCCCCTAGCAACTCGCATGGGGACTGGCCTTTCCTGAGGCCACCAGAGCGGGTCCCTGAGGTCCCCGTCGTAAGTCGAGAAGACCTGCCGCAACTCGAGAAAATCCAGGAGGTTCTCCCCTCCAGGCGAGATGAGGCCCATTTCCGCTGAGGCGTCTCGAGGCTGATCACACCTCACCTCTGGAACTTCGAAAGGGTCCTTCACACCCTTGGTGCAAATCAAGAAGTTCCCCGACCTAGCCGTCTCCACTCGAGAGGAATCACGAGGGTCCCGCCCACATCCAGAGGAGCCCCGTTTCCGCCTCGTAGCTCGAGATGAGGGATCCTTTCCCTGCTTCGTCGGGAAAGAGTTCCCGGCGTTCCCGTCGCATCTCAAGAGGAGGCCCTCTCAACAGGAACGGCGAGAGGAACTCCAGGGTCGTGCCACCATTCCAAGAGTCCCCCAGATGTCTCAGTCCATTCCAGAGGAAACTCTTTTCCCTTCACCGGCTCGTCTTTCACGCCGAGGATCGACTCACACCAAGGTGGCACGTGGCACAGCCCTGTGGGAAAGCCTCGTGGGAAAGCCTCGAGGGACAGCCTCGAGGGAAAGCCACAGATCCCTTGATCCACGTGACAGGAAGCGTGACACTACTGCTGCAGCTCGGGAGGAAAGCGCACGTGCATGCCCCCACTCGAGACGAGGCCTGACTAACCTGGGGAGACTCAGAAGCACCCCAAGATCCATGGCAACACTGGAGAGGAATCCTCAGGTTCCGGCCCCGACTCCACACAAGGACTGAGGCCCCGGCATGGACGGGAGAGGAATCCCGAGAGGTCCCCTAGCAACTCGCATGGGGACTGGCCTTTCCTGAGGCCACCAGAGCGGGTCCCTGAGGTCCCCGTCGTAACTCGAGAAGACCTGCCGCAACTCGAGAAAATCCAGGAGGTTCTCCCCTCCAGGCGAGATGAGGCCCATTTCCGCTGAGGCGTGTCGAGGATGATCACACCTCCCCTCTGGAACTTCGAAAGGGTCCTTCACACCCTTGGTGCAAATCAAGAAGTTCCCCGACCTAGCCGTCTCCACTCGAGAGGAATCACGAGGGTCCCGCCCACATCCAGAGGAGCCCCGTTTCCGCCTCATAGCTCGAGATGAGGGATCCTTTCCCTGCTTCGTCGGGAAAGAGTTCCCGGCGTTCCCGTCGCATCTCAAGAGGAGGCCCTCTCTACAGGAACGGCGAGAGGAACTCCAGGGTCGTGCCACCATTCCAAGAGTCCCCCAGATGTCTCAGTCCATTCCAGAGGAACCTCTTTTCCCTTCACCGGCTCGTCTTTCACGCCGAGGATCGACTCACACCAAGGTGGCACGTGGCACAGCCCTGTGGGAAAGCCTCGTGGGAAAGCCTCGAGGGACAGCCTCGAGGGACAGCCTCGAGGGAAAGCCACAGATCCCTTGATCCACGTGACAGGAAGCGTGACACTACTGCTGCAGCTCGGGAGGAAAGCGCACGTGCATGCCCCCACTCGAGACGAGGCCTGACTCCCCTGGGGAGACTCAGAAGCACCCCAAGATCCATGGCAACACTGGAGAGGAATCCTCAGGTTCCGGCCCCGACTCCACACAAGGACTGAGGCCCCGGCATGGACGGGAGAGGAATCCCGAGAGGTCCCCTAGCAACTCGCATGGGGACTGGCCTTTCCTGAGGCCACAAGAGCGTGTCCCTGAGGTCCTCGTCGTAACTCGAGAAGACCTGCCGCAACTCGAGAAAATCCAGGAGGTTCTCCCCTCCAGGCGAGATGAGGCCCATTTCCGCTGAGGCGTCTCGAGGCTGATCACACCTCACCTCTGGAACTTCGAAAGGGTCCTTCACACCCTTGGTGCAAATCAAGAAGTTCCCCGACCTAGCCATCTCCACTCGAGAGGAATCACGAGGGTCCCGCCCACATCCAGAGGAGCCCCGTTTCCGCCTCGTAGCTCGAGATGAGGGATCCTTTCCCTGCTTCGTCGGGAAAGAGTTCCCGGCGTTCCCGTCGCATCTCAAGAGGAGGCCCTCTCAACAGGAACGGCGAGAGGAACTCCAGGGTCGTGCCACCATTCCAAGAGTCCCCCAGATGTCTCAGTCCATTCCAGAGGAACCTCTTTTCCCTTCACCGGCTCGTCTTTCACGCCGAGGATCGACTCACACCAAGGTGGCACGTGGCACAGCCCTGTGGGAAAGCCTCGTGGGAAAGCCTCGAGGGACAGCCTCGAGGGAAAGCCACAGATCCCTTGATCCACGTGACAGGAAGCGTGACACTACTGCTGCAGCTCGGGAGGAAAGCGCACGTGCATGACCCCACTCGAGACGAGGCCTGACTCCCCTGGGGAGACTCAGAAGCACCCCAAGATCCCTGGCAACACTGGAGAGGAATCCTCAGGTTCCGGCCCCGACTCCACACAAGGACTCAGGCCCCGGCATGGACGGGAGAGGAATCCCGAGAGGTCCCGTAGCAACTCGCATGGGGACTGGCCTTTCCTGAGGCCACCAGAGCGGGTCCCTGAGGTCCCCGTCGTAACTCGAGAAGACCTGCCGCAACTCGAGAAAATTCAGGAGGTTCTCCCCTCCAGGCGAGATGAGGCCCATTTCCGCTGAGGCGTCTCGAGGCTGATCACACCTCACCTCTGGAACTTCGAAAGGGTCCTTCACACCCTTGGTGCAAATCAAGAAGTTCCCCGACCTAGCCGTCTCCACTCGAGAGGAATCACGAGGGTCCCGCCCACATCCAGAGGAGCCCCGTTTCCGCCTCGTAGCTCGAAATGAGGGATCCTTTCCCTGCTTCGTCGGGAAAGAGTTCCCGGCGTTCCCGTCGCATCTCAAGAGGAGGCCCTCTCTACAGGAACGGCGAGAGGAACTCCAGGGTCGTGCCACCATTCCAAGAGTCCCCCAGATGTCTCAGTCCATTCCAGAGGAACCTCTTTTCCCTTCACCGGCTCGTCTTTCACGCCGAGGATCGACTTACACCAAGGTGGCACGTGGCACAGCCCTGTGGGAAAGCCTCGTGGGAAAGCCTCGAGGGACAGCCTCGAGGGACAGCCTCGAGTGAAAGCCACAGATCCCTTGATCCACGTGACAGGAAGCGTGACACTACTGCTGCAGCTCGGGAGGAAAGCGCACGTGCATGCCCCCACTCGAGACGAGGCCTGACTCCCCTGGGGAGCCTCAGAAGCACCCCAAGATCCATGGCAACACTGGAGAGGAATCCTCAGGTTCCGGCCCAGACTCCACACAAGGACTGAGGCCCCGGCATGGACGGGAGAGGAATCCCGAGAGGTCCCCTAGCAACTCGCATGGGGACTGGCCTTTCCTGAGGCCACCAGAGCGGGTCCCTGAGGTCCCCGTCGTAAGTCGAGAAGACCTGCCGCAACTCGAGAAAATCCAGGAGGTTCTCCCCTCCAGGCGAGATGAGGCCCATTTCCGCTGAGGCGTCTCGAGGCTGATCACACCTCACCTCTGGAACTTCGAAAGGGTCCTTCACACCCTTGGTGCAAATCAAGAAGTTCCCCGACCTAGCCGTCTCCACTCGAGAGGAATCACGAGGGTCCCGCCCACATCCAGAGGAGCCCCGTTTCCGCCTCGTAGCTCGAGATGAGGGATCCTTTCCCTGCTTCGTCGGGAAAGAGTTCCCGGCGTTCCCGTCGCATCTCAAGAGGAGGCCCTCTCAACAGGAACGGCGAGAGGAACTCCAGGGTCGTGCCACCATTCCAAGAGTCCCCCAGATGTCTCAGTCCATTCCAGAGGAAACTCTTTTCCCTTCACCGGCTCGTCTTTCACGCCGAGGATCGACTCACACCAAGGTGGCACGTGGCACAGCCCTGTGGGAAAGCCTCGTGGGAAAGCCTCGAGGGACAGCCTCGAGGGAAAGCCACAGATCCCTTGATCCACGTGACAGGAAGCGTGACACTACTGCTGCAGCTCGGGAGGAAAGCGCACGTGCATGCCCCCACTCGAGACGAGGCCTGACTAACCTGGGGAGACTCAGAAGCACCCCAAGATCCATGGCAACACTGGAGAGGAATCCTCAGGTTCCGGCCCCGACTCCACACAAGGACTGAGGCCCCGGCATGGACGGGAGAGGAATCCCGAGAGGTCCCCTAGCAACTCGCATGGGGACTGGCCTTTCCTGAGGCCACCAGAGCGGGTCCCTGAGGTCCCCGTCGTAACTCGAGAAGACCTGCCGCAACTCGAGAAAATCCAGGAGGTTCTCCCCTCCAGGCGAGATGAGGCCCATTTCCGCTGAGGCGTGTCGAGGATGATCACACCTCCCCTCTGGAACTTCGAAAGGGTCCTTCACACCCTTGGTGCAAATCAAGAAGTTCCCCGACCTAGCCGTCTCCACTCGAGAGGAATCACGAGGGTCCCGCCCACATCCAGAGGAGCCCCGTTTCCGCCTCATAGCTCGAGATGAGGGATCCTTTCCCTGCTTCGTCGGGAAAGAGTTCCCGGCGTTCCCGTCGCATCTCAAGAGGAGGCCCTCTCTACAGGAACGGCGAGAGGAACTCCAGGGTCGTGCCACCATTCCAAGAGTCCCCCAGATGTCTCAGTCCATTCCAGAGGAACCTCTTTTCCCTTCACCGGCTCGTCTTTCACGCCGAGGATCGACTCACACCAAGGTGGCACGTGGCACAGCCCTGTGGGAAAGCCTCGTGGGAAAGCCTCGAGGGACAGCCTCGAGGGACAGCCTCGAGGGAAAGCCACAGATCCCTTGATCCACGTGACAGGAAGCGTGACACTACTGCTGCAGCTCGGGAGGAAAGCGCACGTGCATGCCCCCACTCGAGACGAGGCCTGACTCCCCTGGGGAGACTCAGAAGCACCCCAAGATCCATGGCAACACTGGAGAGGAATCCTCAGGTTCCGGCCCCGACTCCACACAAGGACTGAGGCCCCGGCATGGACGGGAGAGGAATCCCGAGAGGTCCCCTAGCAACTCGCATGGGGACTGGCCTTTCCTGAGGCCACAAGAGCGTGTCCCTGAGGTCCTCGTCGTAACTCGAGAAGACCTGCCGCAACTCGAGAAAATCCAGGAGGTTCTCCCCTCCAGGCGAGATGAGGCCCATTTCCGCTGAGGCGTCTCGAGGCTGATCACACCTCACCTCTGGAACTTCGAAAGGGTCCTTCACACCCTTGGTGCAAATCAAGAAGTTCCCCGACCTAGCCATCTCCACTCGAGAGGAATCACGAGGGTCCCGCCCACATCCAGAGGAGCCCCGTTTCCGCCTCGTAGCTCGAGATGAGGGATCCTTTCCCTGCTTCGTCGGGAAAGAGTTCCCGGCGTTCCCGTCGCATCTCAAGAGGAGGCCCTCTCAACAGGAACGGCGAGAGGAACTCCAGGGTCGTGCCACCATTCCAAGAGTCCCCCAGATGTCTCAGTCCATTCCAGAGGAACCTCTTTTCCCTTCACCGGCTCGTCTTTCACGCCGAGGATCGACTCACACCAAGGTGGCACGTGGCACAGCCCTGTGGGAAAGCCTCGTGGGAAAGCCTCGAGGGACAGCCTCGAGGGAAAGCCACAGATCCCTTGATCCACGTGACAGGAAGCGTGACACTACTGCTGCAGCTCGGGAGGAAAGCGCACGTGCATGCCCCCACTCGAGACGAGGCCTGACTCCCCTGGGGAGACTCAGAAGCACCCCAAGATCCATGGCAACACTGGAGAGGAATCCTCAGGTTCCGGCCCCGACTCCACACAAGGACTCAGGCCCCGGCATGGACGGGAGAGGAATCCCGAGAGGTCCCGTAGCAACTCGCATGGGGACTGGCCTTTCCTGAGGCCACCAGAGCGGGTCCCTGAGGTCCCCGTCGTAAGTCGAGAAGACCTGCCGCAACTCGAGAAAATCCAGGAGGTTCTCCCCTCCAGGCGAGATGAGGCCCATTTCCGCTGAGGCGTCTCGAGGCTGATCACACCTCACCTCTGGAACTTCGAAAGGGTCCTTCACACCCTTGGTGCAAATCAAGAAGTTCCCCGACCTAGCCGTCTCCACTCGAGAGGAATCACGAGGGTCCCGCCCACATCCAGAGGAGCCCCGTTTCCGCCTCGTAGCTCGAGATGAGGGATCCTTTCCCTGCTTCGTCGGGAAAGAGTTCCCGGCGTTCCCGTCGCATCTCAAGAGGAGGCCCTCTCTACAGGAACGGCGAGAGGAACTCCAGGGTCGTGCCACCATTCCAAGAGTCCCCCAGATGTCTCAGTCCATTCCAGAGGAACCTCTTTTCCCTTCACCGGCTCGTCTTTCACGCCGAGGATCGACTCACACCAAGGTGGCACGTGGCACAGCCCTGTGGGAAAGCCTCGTGGGAAAGCCTCGAGGGACAGCCTCGAGGGACAGCCTCGAGGGAAAGCCACAGATCCCTTGATCCACGTGACAGGAAGCGTGACACTACTGCTGCAGCTCGGGAGGAAATCGCACGTGCATGCCCCCACTCGAGACGAGGCCTGACTCCCCTGGGGAGACTCAGAAGCACCCCAAGATCCATGGCAACACTGGAGAGGAATCCTCAGGTTCCGGCCCCGACTCCACACAAGGACTGAGGCCCCGGCATGGACGGGAGAGGAATCCCGAGAGGTCCCCTAGCAACTCGCATGGGGACTGGCCTTTCCTGAGGCCACAAGAGCGTGTCCCTGAGGTCCTCGTCGTAACTCGAGAAGACCTGCCGCAACTCGAGAAAATCCAGGAGGTTCTCCCCTCCAGGCAAGATGAGGCCCATTTCCGCTGAGGCGTCTCGAGGCTGATCACACCTCACCTCTGGAACTTCGAAAGGGTCCTTCACACCCTTGGTGCAAATCAAGAAGTTCCCCGACCTAGCCGTCTCCACTCGAGAGGAATCACGAGGGTCCCGCCCACATCCAGAGGAGCCCCGTTTCCGCCTCGTAGCTCGAGATGAGGGATCCTTTCCCTGCTTCGTCGGGAAAGAGTTCCCGGCGTTCCCGTCGCATCTCAAGAGGAGGCCCTCTCAACAGGAACGGCGAGAGGAACTCCAGGGTCGTGCCACCATTCCAAGAGTCCCCCAGATGTCTCAGTCCATTCCAGAGGAACCTCTTTTCCCTTCACCGGCTCGTCTTTCACGCCGAGGATCGACTCACACCAAGGTGGCACGTGGCACAGCCCTGTGGGAAAGCCTCGTGGGAAAGCCTCGAGGGACAGCCTCGAGGGAAAGCCACAGATCCCTTGATCCACGTGACAGGAAGCGTGACACTACTGCTGCAGCTCGGGAGGAAAGCGCACGTGCATGCCCCCACTCGAGACGAGGCCTGACTCCCCTGGGGAGACTCAGAAGCACCCCAAGATCCCTGGCAACACTGGAGAGGAATCCTCAGGTTCCGGCCCCGACTCCACACAAGGACTCAGGCACCGGCATGGACGGGAGAGGAATCCCGAGAGGTCCCGTAGCAACTCGCATGGGGACTGGCCTTTCCTGAGGCCACCAGAGCGGGTCCCTGAGGTCCCCGTCGTAACTCGAGAAGACCTGCCGCAACTCGAGAAAATTCAGGAGGTTCTCCCCTCCAGGCGAGATGAGGCCCATTTCCGCTGAGGCGTCTCGAGGCTGATCACACCTCACCTCTGGAACTTCGAAAGGGTCCTTCACACCCTTGGTGCAAATCAAGAAGTTCCCCGACCTAGCCGTCTCCACTCTAGAGGAATCACGAGGGTCCCGCCCACATCCAGAGGAGCCCCGTTTCCGCCTCGTAGCTCGAAATGAGGGATCCTTTCCCTGCTTCGTCGGGAAAGAGTTCCCGGCGTTCCCGTCGCATCTCAAGAGGAGGCCCTCTCTACAGGAACGGCGAGAGGAACTCCAGGGTCGTGCCACCATTCCAAGAGTCCCCCAGATGTCTCAGTCCATTCCAGAGGAACCTCTTTTCCCTTCACCGGCTCGTCTTTCACGCCGAGGATCGACTTACACCAAGGTGGCACGTGGCACAGCCCTGTGGGAAAGCCTCGTGGGAAAGCCTCGAGGGACAGCCTCGAGGGACAGCCTCGAGTGAAAGCCACAGATCCCTTGATCCACGTGACAGGAAGCGTGACACTACTGCTGCAGCTCGGGAGGAAAGCGCACGTGCATGCCCCCACTCGAGACGAGGCCTGACTCCCCTGGGGAGACTCAGAAGCACCCCAAGATCCATGGCAACACTGGAGAGGAATCCTCAGTTTCCGGCCCCGACTCCACACAAGGACTGAGGCCCCGGCATGGACGGGAGAGGAATCCCGAGAGGTCCCCTAGCAACTCGCATGGGGACTGGCCTTTCCTGAGGCCACCAGAGCGGGTCCCTGAGGTCCCCGTCGTAAGTCGAGAAGACCTGCCGCAACTCGAGAAAATCCAGGAGGTTCTCCCCTCCAGGCGAGATGAGGCCCATTTCCGCTGAGGCGTCTCGAGGCTGATCACACCTCACCTCTGGAACTTCGAAAGGGTCCTTCACACCCTTGGTGCAAATCAAGAAGTTCCCCGACCTAGCCGTCTCCACTCGAGAGGAATCACGAGGGTCCCGCCCACATCCAGAGGAGCCCCGTTTCCGCCTCGTAGCTCGAGATGAGGGATCCTTTCCCTGCTTGGTCGGGAAAGAGTTCCCGGCGTTCCCGTCGCATCTCAAGAGGAGGCCCTCTCAACAGGAACGGCGAGAGGAACTCCAGGGTCGTGCCACCATTCCAAGAGTCCCCCAGATGTCTCAGTCCATTCCAGAGGAAACTCTTTTCCCTTCACCGGCTCGTCTTTCACGCCGAGGATCGACTCACACCAAGGTGGCACGTGGCACAGCCCTGTGGGAAAGCCTCGTGGGAAAGCCTCGAGGGACAGCCTCGAGGGAAAGCCACAGATCCCTTGATCCACGTGACAGGAAGCGTGACACTACTGCTGCAGCTCGGGAGGAAAGCGCACGTGCATGCCCCCACTCGAGACGAGGCCTGACTCCCCTGGGGAGACTCAGAAGCACCCCAAGATCCATGGCAACACTGGAGATGAATCCTCAGGTTCCGGCCCCGACTCCACACAAGGACTGAGGCCCCGGCATGGACGGGAGAGGAATCCCGAGAGGTCCCCTAGCAACTCGCATGGGGACTGGCCTTTCCTGAGGCCACAAGAGCGGGTCCCTGAGGTCCCCGTCGTAAGTCGAGAAGACCTGCCGCAACTCGAGAAAATCCAGGAGGTTCTCCCCTCCAGGCGAGATGAGGCCCATTTCCGCTGAGGCGTCTCGAGGCTGATCACACCTCACCTCTGGAACTTCGAAAGGGTCCTTCACACCCTTGGTGCAAATCAAGAAGTTCCCCGACCTAGCCGTCTCCACTCGAGAGGAATCACGAGGGTCCCGCCCACATCCAGAGGAGCCCCGTTTCCGCCTCGTAGCTCGAGATGAGGGATCCTTTCCCTGCTTCGTCGGGAAAGAGTTCCCGGCGTTCCCGTCGCATCTCAAGAGGAGGCCCTCTCAACAGGACCGGCGAGAGGAACTCCAGGGTCGTGCCACCATTCCAAGAGTCCCCCAGATGTCTCAGTCCATTCCAGAGGAACCTCTTTTCCCTCGCCGGCTCGTCTTTCACGCCGAGGATCGACTCACACCAAGGTGGCACGTGGCACAGCCCTGTGGGAAAGCCTCGTGGGAAAGCCTCGAGGGACAGCCTCGAGGGAAAGCCACAGATCCCTTGATCCACGTGACAGGAAGCGTGACACTACTGCTGCAGCTCGGGAGGAAAGCGCACGTGCATGCCCCCACTCGAGACGAGGCCTGACTCCCCTGGGGAGACTCAGAAGCACCCCAAGATCCATGGCAACACTGGAGAGGAATCCTCAGGTTCCGGCCCCGACTCCACACAAGGACTGAGGCCCCGGCATGGACGGGAGAGGAATCCCGAGAGGTCCCGTAGCAACTCGCATGGGGACTGGCCTTTCCTGAGGCCACAAGAGCGGGTCCCTGAGGTCCCCGTTGTAACTCGAGAAGACCTGCCGCAACTCGAGAAAATCCAGGAGGTTCTCCCCTCCAGGCGAGATGAGGCCCATTTCCGCTGAGGCGTCTCGAGGCTGATCACACCTCACCTCTGGAACTTCGAAAGGGTCCTTCACACCCTTGGTGCAAATCAAGAAGTTCCCCGACCTAGCCGTCTCCACTCGAGAGGAATCACGAGGGTCCCGCCCACATCCAGAGGAGCCCCGTTTCCGCCTCGTAGCTCGAGATGAGGGATCCTTTCCCTGCTTCGTCGGGAAAGAGTTCCCGGCGTTCCCGTCGCATCTCAAGAGGAGGCCCTCTCAACAGGAACGGCGAGAGGAACTCCAGGGTCGTGCCACCATTCCAAGAGTCCCCCAGATGTCTCAGTCCATTCCAGAGGAACCTCTTTTCCCTCGCCGGCTCGTCTTTCACGCCGAGGATCGACTCACACCAAGGTGGCACGTGGCACAGCCCTGTCGGAAAGCCTCGTGGGAAAGCCTCGAGGGACAGCCTCGAGGGACAGCCTCGAGGGAAAGCCACAGATCCCTTGATCCACGTGACAGGAAGCGTGACACTACTGCTGCAGCTCGGGAGGAAAGCGCACGTGCATGCCCCCACTCGAGACGAGGCCTGACTCCCCTGGGGAGACTCAGAAGCACCCCAAGATCCATGGCAACACTGGAGAGGAATCCTCAGGTTCCGGCCCCGACTCCACACAAGGACTGAGGCCCCGGCATGGACGGGAGAGGAATCCCGAGAGGTCCCCTAGCAACTCGCATGGGGACTGGCCTTTCCTGAGGCCACCAGAGCGGGTACCTGAGGTCCCCGTCGTAAGTCGAGAAGACCTGCCGCAACTCGAGAAAATCCAGGAGGTTCTCCCCTCCAGGCGAGATGAGGCCCATTTCCGCTGAGGCGTCTCGAGGCTGATCACACCTCACCTCTGGAACTTCGAAAGGGTCCTTCACACCCTTGGTGCAAATCAAGAAGTTCCCCGACCTAGCCGTCTCCACTCGAGAGGAATCACGAGGGTCCCGCCCACATCCAGAGGAGCCCCGTTTCCGCCTCGTAGCTCGAGATGAGGGATCCTTTCCCTGCTTCGTCGGGAAAGAGTTCCCGGCCTTCCCGTCGCATCTCAAGAGGAGGCCCTCTCAACAGGAACGGCGAGAGGAACTCCAGGGTCGTGCCACCATTCCAAGAGTCCCCCAGATGTCTCAGTCCATTCCAGAGGAACCTCTTTTCCCTTCACCGGCTCGTCTTTCACGCCGAGGATCGACTCACACCAAGGTGGAACGTGGCACAGCCCTGTGGGAAAGCCTCGTGGGAAAGCCTCGAGGGACAGCCTCGAGGGACAGCCTCGAGGGAAAGCCACAGATCCCTTGATCCACGTGACAGGAAGCGTAACACTATTGCTGCAGCTCGGGAGGAAAGCGCACGTGCATGCCCCCACTCGAGACGAGGCCTGACTCCCCTGGGGAGACTCAGAAGCACCCCAAGATCCATGGCAACACTGGAGAGGAATCCTCAGGTTCCGGCCCCGACTCCACACAAGGACTGAGGCCCCGGCCTGGACGGGAGAGGAATCCCGAGAGGTCCCCTAGCAACTCGCATGGGGACTGGCCTTTCCTGAGGCCACAAGAGCGGGTCCCTGAGGTCCCCGTCGTAAGTCGAGAAGACCTGCCGCAACTCGAGAAAATCCAGGAGGTTCTCCCCTCCAGGCGAGATGAGGCCCATTTCCGCTGAGGCGTCTCGAGGCTGATCACACCTCACCTCTGGAACTTCGAAAGGGTCCTTCACACCCTTGGTGCAAATCAAGAAGTTCCCCGACCTAGCCGTCTCCACTCGAGAGGAATCACGAGGGTCCCGCCCACATCCAGAGGAGCCCCGTTTCCGCCTCGTAGCTCGAGATGAGGGATCCTTTCCCTGCTTCGTCGGGAAAGAGTTCCCGGCGTTCCCGTCGCATCACAAGAGGAGGCCCTCTCAACAGGAACGGCGAGAGGAACTCCAGGGTCGTGCCACCATTCCAAGAGTCCCCCAGATGTCTCAGTCCATTCCAGAGGAACCTCTTTTCCCTCGCCGGCTCGTCTTTCACGCCGAGGATCGACTCACACCAAGGTGGCACGTGGCACAGCCCTGTGGGAAAGCCTCGTGGGAAAGCCTCGAGGGACAGCCTCGAGGGACAGCCTCGAGGGAAAGCCACAGATCCCTTGATCCACGTGACAGGAAGCGTGACACTACTGCTGCAGCTCCGGAGGAAAGCGCACGTGCATGCCCCCACTCGAGACGAGGCCTGACTCCCCTGGGGAGACTCAGAAGCACCCTAAGATCCATGGCAACACTGGAGAGGAATCCTCAGGTTCCGGCCCCGACTCCACACAAGGACTGAGGCCCCGGCATGGACGGGAGAGGAATCCCGAGAGATCCGGTAGCAACTCGCGTGGGGACTGGCCTTTCCTGAGGCCACCAGAGCGGGTCCCTGAGGTCCCCGTCGTAAGTCGAGAAGACCTGCCGCAAGTCGAGAAAATCCAGGAGGTTCTCCCCTCCAGGCGAGATGAGGCCCATTTCCGCTGAGGCGTCTCGAGGCTGATCACACCTCACCTCTGGAACTTCGAAAGGGTCCTTCACACCCTTGGTGCAAATCAAGAAGTTCCCCGACCTAGCCGTCTCCACTCGAGAGGAATCACGAGGGTCCCGCCCACATCCAGAGGAGCCCCGTTTCCGCCTCGTAGCTCGAGATGAGGGATCCTTTCCCTGCTTCTTCGGGAAAGAGTTCCCGGCCTTCCCGTCGCATCTCAAGAGGAGGCCCTCTCAACAGGAACGGCGAGAGGAACTCCAGGGTCGTGCCACCATTCCAAGAGTCCCCCAGATGTCTCAGTCCATTCCAGAGGAAGCTCTTTTCCCTTCACCGGCTCGTCTTTCACGCCGAGGATCGACTCACACCAAGGTGGCACGTGGCACAGCCCTGTGGGAAAGCCTCGTGGGAAAGCCTCGAGGGACAGCCTCGAGGGACAGCCTCGAGGGAAAGCCACAGATCCCTTGATCCACGTGACAGGAAGCGTGACACTACTGCTGCAGCTCGGGAGGAAAGCGCACGTGCATGCCCCCACTCGAGACGAGGCCTGACTCCCCTGGGGAGACTCAGAAGCACCCCAAGATCCATGGCAACACTGGAGAGGAATCCTCAGGTTCCGGCCCCGACTCCACACAAGGACTGAGGCCCCGGCATGGACGGGAGAGGAATCCCGAGAGGTCCCCTAGCAACTCGCATGGGGACTGGCCTTTCCTGAGGCCACCAGAGCGGGTACCTGAGGTCCCCGTCGTAAGTCGAGAAGACCTGCCGCAACTTGAGAAAATCCAGGAGGTTCTCCCCTCCAGGCGAGATGAGGCCCATTTCCGCTGAGGCGTCTCGAGGCTGATCACACCTCACCTCTGGAACTTCGAAAGGGTCCTTCACACCCTTGGTGCAAATCAAGAAGTTCCCCGACCTAGCCGTCTCCACTCGAGAGGAATCACGAGGGTCCCGCCCACATCCAGAGGAGCCCCGTTTCCGCCTCGTAGCTCGAGATGAGGGATCCTTTCCCTGCTTCGTCGGGAAAGAGTTCCCGGCCTTCCCGTCGCATCTCAAGAGGAGGCCCTCTCAACAGGAACGGCGAGAGGAACTCCAGGGTCGTGCCACCATTCCAAGAGTCCCCCAGATGTCTCAGTCCATTCCAGAGGAACCTCTTTTCCCTTCACCGGCTCGTCTTTCACGCCGAGGATCGACTCACACCAAGGTGGCACGTGGCACAGCCCTGTGGGAAAGCCTCGTGGGAAAGCCTCGAGGGACAGCCTCGAGGGACAGCCACAGATCCCTTGATCCACGTGACAGGAAGCGTGACACTACTGCTGCAGCTCGGGAGGAAAGCGCACGTGCATGCCCCCACTCGAGACGAGGCCTGACTCCCCTGGGGAGACTCAGAAGCACCCCAAGATCCATGGCAACACTGGAGAGGAATCCTCAGGTTCCGGCCCCGACTCCACACAAGGACTGAGGCCCCGGCATGGACGGGAGAGGAATCCCGAGAGGTCCCCTAGCAACTCGCATGGGGACTGGCCTTTCCTGAGGCCACCAGAGCGGGTCCCTGAGGTCCCCGTCGTAACTCGAGAAGACCTGCCGCAACTCGAGAAAATCCAGGAGGTTCTCCCCTCCAGGCGAGATGAGGCCCATTTCCGCTGAGGCGTCTCGAGGCTGATCACACCTCACCTCTGGAACTTCGAAAGGGTCCTTCACACCCTTGGTGCAAATCAAGAAGTTCCCCGACATACCCGTCTCCACTCGAGAGGAATCACGAGGGTTCCGCCCACATCCAGAGGAGCCCCGTTTCCGCCTCGTAGCTCGAGATGAGGGATCCTTTCCCTGCTTCGTCGGGAAAGAGTTCCCGGCGTTCCCGTCGCATCTCAAGAGGAGGCCCTCTCAACAGGAACGGCGAGAGGAACTCCAGGGTCGTGCCACCATTCCAAGAGTCCCCCAGATGTCTCAGTCCATTCCAGAGGAACCTCTTTTCCCTTCACCGGCTTATCTTTCACGCTGAGGATCGACTCACACCAAGGTGGCACGTGGCACAGCCCTGTGGGAAAGCCTCTTGGGAAAGCCTCGAGGGACAGCCTCGAGGGAAAGCCACAGATCCCTTGATCCACGTGACAGGAAGCGTGACACTACTGCTGCAGCTCGGGAGGAAAGCGCACGTGCATGCCCCCACTCGAGACGAGGCCTGACTCCCCTGGGGAGACTCAGAAGCACCCCAAGATCCATGGCAACACTGGAGAGGAATCCTCAGGTTCCGGCCCCGACTCCACACAAGGACTGAGGCCCCGGCATGGACGGCAGAGGAATCCCGAAAGGTCCCCTAGCAACTCGCATGGGGACTAGCCTTTCCTGAGGCCACCAGAGCGGGTCCCTGAGGTCCCCGTCGTAACTCGAGAAGACCTGCCGCAACTCGAGAAAATCCAGGAGGTTCTCCCCTCCAGGCGAGATGAGGCCCATTTCCGCTGAGGCGTCTCGAGGCTGATCACACCTCACCTCTGGAACTTCGAAAGGGTCCTTCACACCCTTGGTGCAAATCAAGAAGTTCCCCGACCTAGCCGTCTCCACTCGAGAGGAATCACGAGAGTCCCGCCCACATCCAGAGGAGCCCCGTTTCCGCCTCGTAGCTCGAGATGAGGGATCCTTTCCCTGCTTCGTCGGGAAAGAGTTCCCGGCCTTCCCGTCGCATCTCAAGAGGAGGCCCTCTCAACAGGAACGGCGAGAGGAACTCCAGGGTCGTGCCACCATTCCAAGAGTCCCCCAGATGTCTCAGTCCATTCCAGAGGAACCTCTTTTCCCTTCACCGGCTCGTCTTTCACGCCGAGGATCGACTCACACCAAGGTGGCACGTGGCACAGCCCTGTGGGAAAGCCTCGTGGGAAAGCCTCGAGGGACAGCCTCGAGGGACAGCCTCGAGGGAAAGCCACAGATCCCTTGATCCACGTGACAGGAAGCGTGACACTACTGCTGCAGCTCGGGAGGAAAGCGCACGTGCATGCCCCCACTCGAGACGAGGCCTGACTCCCCTGGGGAGACTCAGAAGCACCCCAAGATCCATGGCAACACTGGAGAGGAATCCTCAGGTTCCGGCCCCGACTCCACACAAGGACTGAGGCCCCGGCATGGAAGGGAGAGGAATCCCGAGAGGTCCCCTAGCAACTCGCATGGGGACTGGCCTTTCCTGAGGCCACAAGAGCGTGTCCCTGAGGTCCCCGTCGTAACTCGAGAAGACCTGCCGCAACTCGAGAAAATCCAGGAGGTTCTCCCCTCCAGGCGAGATGAGGCCCATTTCCGCTGAGGCGTCTCGAGGCTGATCACACCTCACCTCTGGAACTTCGAAAGGGTCCTTCACACCCTTGGTGCAAATCAAGAAGTTCCCCGACCTAGCCGTCTCCACTCGAGAGGAATCACGAGGGTCCCGCCCACATCCAGAGGAGCCCCGTTTCCGCCTCGTAGCTCGAGATGAGGGATCCTATCCCTGCTTCGACGGGAAAGAGTTCCCGGCGTTCCCGTCGCATCTCAAGAGGAGGCCCTCTCAACAGGAACGGAGAGAGGAACTCCAGGGTCGTGCCACCATTCCAAGAGTCCCCCAGATGTCTCAGTCCATTCCAGAGCAACCTCTTTTCCCTCGCCGGCTCGTCTTTCACGCCGAGGATCGACTCACACCAAGGTGGCACGTGGCACAGCCCTGTGGGAAAGCCTCGTGGGAAAGCCTCGAGGGACAGCCTCGAGGGACAGCCTCGAGGGAAAGCCACAGATCCCTTGATCCACGTGACAGGAAGCGTGACACTACTGCTGCAGCTCCGGAGGAAAGCGCACGTGCATGCCCCCACTCGAGATGAGGCCTGACTCCCCTGGGGAGACTCAGAAGCACCCCAAGATCCATGGCAACACTGGAGAGGAATCCTCAGGTTCCGGCCCCGACTCCACACAAGGACTGAGGCCCCGGCATGGACGGGAGAGGAATCCTGAGAGGTCCCCTAGCAACTCGCATGGGGACTGGCCATTCCTGAGGCCACAAGAGCGTGTCCCTGAGGTCCCCGTCGTAACTCGAGAAGACCTGCCGCAACTCGAGAAAATCCAGGAGGTTCTCCCCTCCAGGCGAGATGAGGCCCATTTCCGCTGAGGCGTCTCGAGGCTGATCACACCTCACCTCTGGAACTTCGAAAGGGTCCTTCACACCCTTGGTGCAAATCAAGAAGTTCCCCGACCTAGCCGTCTCCACTCGAGAGGAATCACGAGGGTCCCGCCCACATCCAGAGGAGCCCCGTTTCCGCCTCGTAGCTCGAGATGAGGGATACTTTCCCTGCTTCGTCGGGAAAGAGTTCCCGGCGTTCCCGTCGCATCTCAAGAGGAGGCCCTCTCTACAGGAACGGCGAGAGGAACTCCAGGGTCGTGCCACCATTCCAAGAGTCCCCCAGATGTCTCAGTCCATTCCAGAGGAACCTCTTTTCCCTTCACCGGCTCGTCTTTCACGCCGAGGATCGACTCACACCAAGGTGGCACGTGGCACAGCCCTGTGGGAAAGCCTCGTGGGAAAGCCTCGAGGGACAGCCTCGAGGGACAGCCTCGAGGGAAAGCCACAGATCCCTTGATCCACGTGACAGGAAGCGTGACACTACTGCTGCAGCTCGGGAGGAAAGCGCACGTGCATGCCCCCACTCGAGACGAGGCCTGACTCCCCTGGGGAGACTCAGAAGCACCCCAAGATCCATGGCAACACTGAAGAGGAATCCTCAGGTTCCGGCCCCGACTCCACACAAGGACTGAGGCCCCGGCATGGACGGGAGAGGAATCCCGAGAGGTCCCCTAGCAACTCGCATGGGGACTGGCCTTTCCTGAGGCCACAAGAGCGTGTCCCTGAGGTCCCCGTCGTAACTCGAGAAGACCTGCCGCAACTCGAGAAAATCCAGGAGGTTCTCCCCTCCAGGCGAGATGAGGCCCATTTCCGCTGAGGCGTCTCGAGGCTGATCACACCTCACCTCTGGAACTTCGAAAGGGTCCTTCACACCCTTGGTGCAAATCAAGAAGTTCCCCGACCTAGCCGTCTCCACTCGAGAGGAATCACGAGGGTCCCGCCCACATCCAGAGGAGCCCCGTTTCCGCCTCGTAGCTCGAGATGAGGGATCCTTTCCCTGCTTCGTCGGGAAAGAGTTCCCGGCGTTCCCGTCGCATCTCAAGAGGAGGCCCTCTCAACAGGAACGGCGAGAGGAACTCCAGGGTCGTGCCACCATTCCAAGAGTCCCCCAGATGTCTCAGTCCATTCCAGAGGAACCTCTTTTCCCTTCACCGGCTCATCTTTCACGCCGAGGATCGACTCACACCAAGGTGGCACGTGGCACAGCCCTGTGGGAAAGCCTCGTGTGAAAGCCTCGAGGGACAGCCTCGAGGGAAAGCCACAGATCCCTTGATCCACGTGACAGGAAGCGTGACACTACTGCTGCAGCTCGGGAGGAAAGCGCACGTGCATGCCCCCACTCGAGACGAGGCCTGACTCCCCTGGGGAGACTCACAAGCACCCCAAGATCCATGGCAACACTGGAGAGGAATCCTCAGGTTCCGGCCCCGACTCCACACAAGGACTGAGGCCCCGGCATGGACGGCAGAGGAATCCCGAGAGGTCCCCTAGCAACTCGCATGGGGACTAGCCTTTCCTGAGGCCACCAGAGCGGGTCCCTGAGGTCCCCGTCGTAACTCGAGAAGACCTGCCACAACTCGAGAAAATCCAGGAGGTTGTCCCCTCCAGGCGAGATGAGGCCCATTTCCGCTGAGGCGTCTCGAAGCTGATCACACCTCACCTCTGGAACTTCGAAAGGGTCCTTCACACCCTTGGTGCAAATCAAGAAGTTCCCCGACCTAGCCGTCTCCACTCGAGAGGAATCACGAGAGTCCCGCCCACATCCAGAGGAGCCCCGTTTCCGCCTCGTAGCTCGAGATGAGGGATCCTTTCCCTGCTTCGTCGGGAAAGAGTTCCCGGCCTTCCCGTCGCATCTCAAGAGGAGGCCCTCTCAACAGGAACGGCGAGAGGAACTCCAGGGTCGTGCCACCATTCCAAGAGTCCCCCAGATGTCTCAGTCCATTCCAGAGGAACCTCTTTTCCCTTCACCGGCTCGTATTTCACGCCGAGGATCGACTCACACCAAGGTGGCACGTGGCACAGCCCTGTGGGAAAGCCTCGTGGGAAAGCCTCGAGGGACAGCCTCGAGGGAAAGCCACAGATCCCTTGATCCACGTGACAGGAAGCGTGACACTACTGCTGCAGCTCGGGAGGAAAGCGCACGTGCATGCCCCCACTCGAGACGAGGCCTGACTCCCCTGGGGAGACTCAGAAGCACCCCAAGATCCATGGCAACACTGGAGAGGAATCCTCAGGTTCCGGCCCCGACTCCACACAAGGACTGAGGCCCCGGCATGGACGGGAGAGGAATCCCGAGAGGTCCCCTAGCAACTCGCATGGGGACTGGCCTTTCCTGAGGCCACCAGAGCGGGTCCCTGAGGTCCCCGTCGTAACTCGAGAAGACCTGCCGCAACTCGAGAAAATCCAGGAGGTTCTCCCCTCCAGGCGAGATGAGGCCCATTTCCGCTGAGGCGTCTCGAGGCTGATCACACCTCACCTCTGGAACTTCGAAAGGGTCCTTCACACCCTTGGTGCAAATCAAGAAGTTCCCCGACCTAGCCGTCTCCACTCGAGAGGAATCACGAGGGTTCCGCCCACATCCAGAGGAGCCCCGTTTCCGCCTCGTAGCTCGAGATGAGGGATCCTTTCCCTGCTTCGTCGGGAAAGAGTTCCCGGCCTTCCCGTCGCATCTCAAGAGGAGGCCCTCTCAACAGGAACGGCGAGAGGAACTCCAGGGTCGTGCCACCATTCCAAGAGTCCCCCAGATGTCTCAGTCCATTCCAGAGGAACCTCTTTTCCCTTCACCGGCTCGTCTTTCACGCCGAGGATCGACTCACACCAAGGTGGCACGTGGCACAGCCCTGTGGGAAAGCCTCGTGGGAAAGCCTCGAGGGACAGCCTCGAGGGAAAGCCACAGATCCCTTGATCCACGTGACAGGAAGCGTGACACTACTGCTGCAGCTCGGGAGGAAAGCGCACGTGCATGCCCCCACTCGAGACGAGGCCTGACTCCCCTGGGGAGACTCAGAAGCACCCCAAGATCCATGGCAACACTGGAGAGGAATCCTCAGGTTCCGGCCCCGACTCCACACAAGGACTGAGGCCCCGGCATGGAAGGGAGAGGAATCCCGAGAGGTCCCCTAGCAACTCGCATGGGGACTGGCCTTTCCTGAGGCCACAAGAGCGTGTCCCTGAGGTCCCCGTCGTAACTCGAGAAGACCTGCCGCAACTCGAGAAAATCCAGGAGGTTCTCCCCTCCAGGCGAGATGAGGCCCATTTCCGCTGAGGCGTCTCGAGGCTGATCACACCTCACCTCTGGAACTTCGAAAGGGTCCTTCACACCCTTGGTGCAAATCAAGAAGTTCCCCGACCTAGCCGTCTCCACTCGAGAGGAATCACGAGGGTCCCGCCCACATCCAGAGGAGCCCCGTTTCCGCCTCGTAGCTCGAGATGAGGGATCCTATCCCTGCTTCGACGGGAAAGAGTTCCCGGCGTTCCCGTCGCATCTCAAGAGGAGGCCCTCTCAACAGGAACGGAGAGAGGAACTCCAGGGTCGTGCCACCATTCCAAGAGTCCCCCAGATGTCTCAGTCCATTCCAGAGGAACCTCTTTTCCCTCGCCGGCTCGTCTTTCACGCCGAGGATCGACTCACACCAAGGTGGCACGTGGCACAGCCCTGTGGGAAAGCCTCGTGGGAAAGCCTCGAGGGACAGCCTCGAGGGACAGCCTCGAGGGAAAGCCACAGATCCCTTGATCCACGTGACAGGAAGCGTGACACTACTGCTGCAGCTCCGGAGGAAAGCGCACGTGCATGCCCCCACACGAGACGAGGCCTGACTCCCCTGGGGAGACTCAGAAGCACCCCAAGATCCATGGCAACACTGGAGAGGAATCCTCAGGTTCCGGCCCCGACTCCACACAAGGACTGAGGCCCCGGCATGGACGGGAGAGGAATCCCGAGAGGTCCCCTAGCAACTCGCATGGGGACTGGCCTTTCCTGAGGCCACAAGAGCGTGTCCCTGAGGTCCCCGTCGTAACTCGAGAAGACCTGCCGCAACTCGAGAAAATCCAGGAGGTTCTCCCCTCCAGGCGAGATGAGGCCCATTTCCGCTGAGGCGTCTCGAGGCTGATCACACCTCACCTCTGGAACTTCGAAAGGGTCCTTCACACCCTTGGTGCAAATCAAGAAGTTCCCCGACCTAGCCGTCTCCACTCGAGAGGAATCACGAGGGTCCCGCCCACATCCAGAGGAGCCCCGTTTCCGCCTCGTAGCTCGAGATGAGTGATCCTTTCCCTGCTTCGTCGGGAAAGAGTTCCCGGCGTTCCCGTCGCATCTCAAGAGGAGGCCCTCTCTACAGGAACGGCGAGAGGAACTCCAGGGTCGTGCCACCATTCCAAGAGTCCCCCAGATGTCTCAGTCCATTCCAGAGGAACCTCTTTTCCCTTCACCGGCTCGTCTTTCACGCCGAGGATCGACTCACACCAAGGTGGAACGTGGCACAGCCCTGTGGGAAAGCCTCGTGGGAAAGCCTCGAGGGACAGCCTCGAGGGACAGCCTCGAGGGAAAGCCACAGATCCCTTGATCCACGTGACAGGAAGCGTGACACTACTGCTGCAGCTCGGGAGGAAAGCGCACGTGCATGCCCCCACTCGAGACGAGGCCTGACTCCCCTGGGGAGACTCAGAAGCACCCCAAGATCCATGGCAACACTGGAGAGGAATCCTCAGGTTCCGGCCCCGACTCCACACAAGGACTGAAGCCCCGGCATGGACGGGAGAGGAATCCCGAGAGGTCCCCTAGCAACTCGCATGGGGACTGGCCTTTCCTGAGGCCACAAGAGCGTGTCCCTGAGGTCCCCGTCGTAACTCGAGAAGACCTGCCGCAACTCGAGAAAATCCAGGAGGTTCTCCCCTCCAGGCGAGATGAGGCCCATTTCCGCTGAGGCGTCTCGAGGCTGATCACACCTCACCTCTGGAACTTCGAAAGGGTCCTTCACACCCTTGGTGCAAATCAAGAAGTTCCCCGACCTAGCCGTCTCCACTCGAGAGGAATCACGAGGGTCCCGCCCACATCCAGAGGAGCCCTGTTTCCGCCTCGTAGCTCGAGATGAGGGATCCTTTCCCTGCTTCGTCGGGAAAGAGTTCCCGGCGTTCCCGTCGCATCTCAAGAGGAGGCCCTCTCAACAGGAACGGCGAGAGGAACTCCAGGGTCGTGCCACCATTCCAAGAGTCCCCCAGATGTCTCAGTCCATTCCAGAGGAACCTCTTTTCCCTTCACCGGCTCATCTTTCACGCCGAGGATCGACTCACACCAAGGTGGCACGTGGCACAGCCCTGTGGGAAAGCCTCGTGGGAAAGCCTCGAGGGACAGCCTCGAGGGAAAGCCACAGATCCCTTGATCCACGTGACAGGAAGCGTGACACTACTGCTGCAGCTCGGGAGGAAAGCGCACGTGCATGCCCCCACTCGAGACGAGGCCTGACTCCCCTGGGGAGACTCAGAAGCACCCCAAGATCCATGGCAACACTGGAGAGGAATCCTCAGGTTCCGGCCCCGACTCCACACAAGGACTGAGGCCCCGGCATGGACGGCAGAGGAATCCCGAGAGGTCCCCTAGCAACTCGCATGGGGACTAGCCTTTCCTGAGGCCACCAGAGCGGGTCCCTGAGGTCCCCGTCGTAACTCGAGAAGACCTGCCACAACTCGAGAAAATCCAGGAGGTTCTCCCCTCCAGGCGAGATGAGGCCCATTTCCGCTGAGGCGTCTCGAGGCTGATCACACCTCACCTCTGGAACTTCGAAAGGGTCCTTCACACCCTTGGTGCAAATCAAGAAGTTCCCCGACCTAGCCGTCTCCACTCGAGAGGAATCACGAGAGTCCCGCCCACATCCAGAGGAGCCCCGTTTCCGCCTCGTAGCTCAAGATGTGGGATCCTTTCCCTGCTTCGTCGGGAAAGAGTTCCCTGCCTTCCCGTCGCATCTCAAGGGGAGGCCCTCTCAACAGGAACGGCGAGAGGAACTCCAGGGTCGTGCCACCATTCCAAGAGTCCCCCAGATGTCTCAGTCCATTCCAGAGGAACCTCTTTTCCCTTCACCGGCTCGTCTTTCACGCCGAGGATCGACTCACACCAAGGTGGCACGTGGCACAGCCCTGTGGGAAAGCCTCGTGGGAAAGCCTCGAGGGACAGCCTCGAGGGAAAGCCACAGATCCCTTGATCCACGAGACAGGAAGCGTGACACTACTGCTGCAGCTCGGGAGGAAAGCGCACGTGCATGCCCCCACTCGAGACGAGGCCTGACTCCCCTGGGGAGACTCAGAAGCACCCCAAGATCCATGGCAACACTGGAGAGGAATCCTCAGGTTCCGGCCCCGACTCCACACAAGGACTGAGGCCCCGGCATGGACGGGAGAGGAATCCCGAGAGGTCCCCTAGCAACTCGCATGGGGACTGGCCTTTCCTGAGGCCCCAAGAGCGTGTCCCTGAGGTCCCCGTCGTAACTCGAGAAGACCTGCCGCAACTCGAGAAAATCCAGGAGGTTCTCCCCTCCAGGCGAGATGAGGCCCATTTCCGCTGAGGCGTCTCGAGGCTGATCACACCTCACCTCTGGAACTTCGAAAGGGTCCTTCACACCCTTGGTGCAAATCAAGAAGTTCCCCGACCTAGCCGTCTCCACTCGAGAGGAATCACGAGGGTCCCGCCCACATCCAGAGGAGCCCCGTTTCCGCCTCGTAGCTCGAGATGAGGGATCCTTTCCCTGCTTCGTCGGGAAAGAGTTCCCGGCGTTCCCGTCGCATCTCAAGAGGAGGCCCTCTCTACAGGAACGGCGAGAGGAACTCCAGGGTCGTGCCACCATTCCAAGAGTCCCCCAGATGTCTCAGTCCATTCCAGAGGAACCTCTTTTCCCTTCACCGGCTCGTCTTTCACGCCGAGGATCGACTCACACCAAGGTGGAACGTGGCACAGCCCTGTGGGAAAGCCTCGTGGGAAAGCCTCGAGGGACAGCCTCGAGGGACAGCCTCGAGGGAAAGCCACAGATCCCTTGATCCACGTGACAGGAAGCGTGACACTACTGCTGCAGCTCGGGAGGAAAGCGCACGTGCATGCCCCCACTCGAGACGAGGCCTGACTCCCCTGGGGAGACTCAGAAGCACCCCAAGATCCATGGCAACACTTGAGAGGAATCCTCAGGTTCCGGCCCCGACTCCACACAAGGACTGAGGCCCCGGCATGGACGGGAGAGGAATCCCGAGAGGTCCCCTAGCAACTCGCATGGGGACTGGCCTTTCCTGAGGCCACAAGAGCGTGTCCCTGAGGTCCCCGTCGTAACTCGAGAAGACCTGCCGCAACTCGAGAAAATCCAATAGGTTCTCCCCTCCAGGCGAGATGAGGCCCATTTCCGCTGAGGCGTCTCGAGGCTGATCACACCTCACCTCTGGAACTTCGAAAGGGTCCTTCACACCCTTGGTGCAAATCAAGAAGTTCCCCGACCTAGCCGTCTCCACTCGAGAGGAATCACGAGGGTCCCGCCCACATCCAGAGGAGCCCCGTTTCCGCCTCGTAGCTCGAGATGAGGGATCCTTTCCCTGCTTCGTCGGGAAAGAGTTCCCGGCGTTCCCGTCGCAACTCAAGAGGAGGCCCTCTCAACAGGAACGGCGAGAGGAACTCCAGGGTCGTGCCACCATTCCAAGAGCCCCCAGATGTCTCAGTCCATTCCAGAGGAACCTCTTTTCCCTTCACCGGCTCGTCTTTCACGCCGAGGATCGACTCACACTAAGGTGGCACGTGGCACAGCCCTGTGGGAAAGCCTCGTGGGAAAGCCTCGAGGGACAGCCTCGAGGGAAAGCCACAGATCCCTTGATCCACGTGACAGGAAGCGTGACACTACTGCTGCAGCTCGGGAGGAAAGCGCACGTGCATGCCCCCACTCGAGACGAGGCCTGACTCCCCTGGGGAGACTCAGAAGCACCCCAAAATCCCTGGCAACACTGGAGAGGAATCCTCAGGTTCCGGCCCCGACTCCACACAAGGACTCAGGCCCCGGCATTGACGGGAGAGGAATCCCGAGAGGTCCCGTAGCAACTCGCATGGGGACTGGCCTTTCCTGAGGCCACCAGAGCGGGTCCCTGAGGTCCCCGTCGTAACTCGAGAAGACCTGCCGCAACTCGAGAAAATCCAGGAGGTTCTCCCCTCCAGGCGAGATGAGGCCCATTTCCGCTGAGGCGTCTCGAGGCTGATCACACCTCACCTCTGGAACTTCGAAAGGGTCCTTCACACCCTTGGTGCAAATCAAGAAGTTCCCCGACCTAGCCGTCTCCACTCGAGAGGAATCACGAGGGTCCCGCCCACATCCAGAGGAGCCCCGTTTCCGCCTCGTAGCTCGAGATGAGGGATCCTTTCCCTGCTTCGTCGGGAAAGAGTTCCCGGCGTTCCCGTCGCATCTCAAGAGGAGGCCCTCTCAACAGGAACGGCGAGAGGAACTCCAGGGTCGTGCCACCATTCCAAGAGTCCCCCAGATGTCTCAGTCCATTCCAGAGGAACCTCTTTTCCCTTCACCGGCTCATCTTTCACGCCGAGGATCGACTCACACCAAGGTGGCACGTGGCACAGCCCTGTGGGAAAGCCTCGTGGGAAAGCCTCGAGGGACAGCCTCGAGGGAAAGCCACAGATCCCTTGATCCACGTGACAGGAAGCGTGACACTACTGCTGCAGCTCGGGAGGAAAGCGCACGTGCATGCCCCCACTCGAGACGAGGCCTGACTCCCCTGGGGAGACTCAGAAGCACCCCAAGATCCATGGCAACACTGGAGAGGAATCCTCAGGTTCCGGCCCCGACTCCACACAAGGACTGAGGCCCCGGCATGGACGGCAGAGGAATCCCGAGAGGTCCCCTAGCAACTCGCATGGGGACTAGCCTTTCCTGAGGCCACCAGAGCGGGTCCCTGAGGTCCCCGTCGTAACTCGAGAAGACCTGCCACAACTCGAGAAAATCCAGGAGGTTCTCCCCTCCAGGCGAGATGAGGCCCATTTCCGCTGAGGCGTCTCGAGGCTGATCACACCTCACCTCTGGAACTTCGAAAGGGTCCTTCACACCCTTGGTGCAAATCAAGAAGTTCCCCGACCTAGCCGTCTCCACTCGAGAGGAATCACGAGAGTCCCGCCCACATCCAGAGGAGCCCCGTTTCCGCCTCGTAGCTCAAGATGTGGGATCCTTTCCCTGCTTCGTCGGGAAAGAGTTCCCTGCCTTCCCGTCGCATCTCAAGGGGAGGCCCTCTCAACAGGAACGGCGAGAGGAACTCCAGGGTCGTGCCACCATTCCAAGAGTCCCCCAGATGTCTCAGTCCATTCCAGAGGAACCTCTTTTCCCTTCACCGGCTCGTCTTTCACGCCGAGGATCGACTCACACCAAGGTGGCACGTGGCACAGCCCTGTGGGAAAGCCTCGTGGGAAAGCCTCGAGGGACAGCCTCGAGGGAAAGCCACAGATCCCTTGATCCACGTGACAGGAAGCGTGACACTACTGCTGCAGCTCGGGAGGAAAGCGCACGTGCATGCCCCCACTCGAGACGAGGCCTGACTCCCCTGGGGAGACTCAGAAGCACCCCAAGATCCATGGCAACACTGGAGAGGAATCCTCAGGTTCCGGCCCCGACTCCACACAAGGACTGAGGCCCCGGCATGGACGGGAGAGGAATCCCGAGAGGTCCCCTAGCAACTCGCATGGGGACTGGCCTTTCCTGAGGCCACAAGAGCGTGTCCCTGAGGTCCCCGTCGTAACTCGAGAAGACCTGCCGCAACTCGAGAAAATCCAGGAGGTTCTCCCCTCCAGGCGAGATGAGGCCCATTTCCGCTGAGGCGTCTCGAGGCTGATCACACCTCACCTCTGGAACTTCGAAAGGGTCCTTCACACCCTTGGTGCAAATCAAGAAGTTCCCCGACCTAGCCGTCTCCACTCGAGAGGAATCACGAGGGTCCCGCCCACATCCAGAGGAGCCCCGTTTCCGCCTCGTAGCTCGAGATGAGGGATCCTTTCCCTGCTTCGTCGGGAAAGAGTTCCCGGCGTTCCCGTCGCATCTCAAGAGGAGGCCCTCTCTACAGGAACGGCGAGAGGAACTCCAGGGTCGTGCCACCATTCCAAGAGTCCCCCAGATGTCTCAGTCCATTCCAGAGGAACCTCTTTTCCCTTCACCGGCTCGTCTTTCACGCCGAGGATCGACTCACACCAAGGTGGAACGTGGCACAGCCCTGTGGGAAAGCCTCGTGGGAAAGCCTCGAGGGACAGCCTCGAGGGACAGCCTCGAGGGAAAGCCACAGATCCCTTGATCCACGTGACAGGAAGCGTGACACTACTGCTGCAGCTCGGGAGGAAAGCGCACGTGCATGCCCCCACTCGAGACGAGGCCTGACTCCCCTGGGGAGACTCAGAAGCACCCCAAGATCCATGGCAACACTTGAGAGGAATCCTCAGGTTCCGGCCCCGACTCCACACAAGGACTGAGGCCCCGGCATGGACGGGAGAGGAATCCCGAGAGGTCCCCTAGCAACTCGCATGGGGACTGGCCTTTCCTGAGGCCACAAGAGCGTGTCCCTGAGGTCCCCGTCGTAACTCGAGAAGACCTGCCGCAACTCGAGAAAATCCAATAGGTTCTCCCCTCCAGGCGAGATGAGGCCCATTTCCGCTGAGGCGTCTCGAGGCTGATCACACCTCACCTCTGGAACTTCGAAAGGGTCCTTCACACCCTTGGTGCAAATCAAGAAGTTCCCCGACCTAGCCGTCTCCACTCGAGAGGAATCACGAGGGTCCCGCCCACATCCAGAGGAGCCCCGTTTCCGCCTCGTAGCTCGAGATGAGGGATCCTTTCCCTGCTTCGTCGGGAAAGAGTTCCCGGCGTTCCCGTCGCAACTCAAGAGGAGGCCCTCTCAACAGGAACGGCGAGAGGAACTCCAGGGTCGTGCCACCATTCCAAGAGCCCCCAGATGTCTCAGTCCATTCCAGAGGAACCTCTTTTCCCTTCACCGGCTCGTCTTTCACGCCGAGGATCGACTCACACTAAGGTGGCACGTGGCACAGCCCTGTGGGAAAGCCTCGTGGGAAAGCCTCGAGGGACAGCCTCGAGGGAAAGCCACAGATCCCTTGATCCACGTGACAGGAAGCATGACACTACTGCTGCAGCTCGGGAGGAAAGCGCACGTGCATGCCCCCACTCGAGACGAGGCCTGACTCCCCTGGGGAGACTCAGAAGCACCCCAAAATCCCTGGCAACACTGGAGAGGAATCCTCAGGTTCCGGCCCCGACTCCACACAAGGACTCAGGCCCCGGCATTGACGGGAGAGGAATCCCGAGAGGTCCCGTAGCAACTCGCATGGGGACTGGCCTTTCCTGAGGCCACCAGAGCGGGTCCCTGAGGTCCCCGTCGTAACTCGAGAAGACCTGCCGCAACTCGAGAAAATCCAGGAGGTTCTCCCCTCCAGGCGAGATGAGGCCCATTTCCGCTGAGGCGTCTCGAGGCTGATCACACCTCACCTCTGGAACTTCGAAAGGGTCCTTCACACCCTTGGTGCAAATCAAGAAGTTCCCCGACCTAGCCGTCTCCACTCGAGTGGAATCACGAGGGTCCCGCCCACATCCAGAGGAGCCCCGTTTCCGCCTCGTAGCTCGAGATGAGGGATCCTTTCCCTGCTTCGTCGGGAAAGAGTTCCCGGCGTTCCCGTCGCATCTCAAGAGGAGGCCCTCTCTACAGGAACGGCGAGAGGAACTCCAGGGTCGTGCCACCATTCCAAGAGTCCCCCAGATGTCTCAGTCCATTCCAGAGGAACCTCTTTTCCCTTCACCGGCTCGTCTTTCACGCCGAGGATCGACTCACACCAAGGTGGCACGTGGCACAGCCCTGTGGGAAAGCCTCGTGGGAAAGCCTCGAGGGACAGCCTCGAGGGACAGCCTCGAGGGAAAGCCACAGATCCCTTGATCCACGTGACAGGAAGCGTGACACTACTGCTGCAGCTCGGGAGGAAAGCGCACGTGCATGCCCCCACTCGAGACGAGGCCTGACTCCCCTGGGGAGACTCAGAAGCACCCCAAGATCCATGGCAACACTGGAGAGGAATCCTCAGGTTCCGGCCCCGACACCACACAAGGACTGAGGCCCCGGCATGGACGGGAGAGGAATCCCGAGAGGTCCCCTAGCAACTCGCATGGGGACTGGCCTTTCCTGAGGCCACAAGAGCGTGTCCCTGAGGTCCCCGTCGTAACTCGAGAAGACCTGCCGCAACTCGAGAAAATCCAGGAGGTTCTCCCCTCCAGGCGAGATGAGGCCCATTTCCGCTGAGGCGTCTCGAGGCTGATCACACCTCACCTCTGGAACTTCGAAAGGGTCCTTCACACCCTTGGTGCAAATCAAGAAGTTCCCCGACCTAGCCGTCTCCACTCGAGAGGAATCACGAGGGTCCCGCCCACATCCAGAGGAGCCCCGTTTCCGCCTCGTAGCTCGAGATGAGGGATCCTATCCCTGCTTCGACGGGAAAGAGTTCCCGGCGTTCCCGTCGCATCTCAAGAGGAGGCCCTCTCAACAGGAACGGCGAGAGGAACTCCAGGGTCGTGCCACCATTCCAAGAGTCCCCCAGATGTCTCAGTCCATTCCAGAGGAACCTCTTTTCCCTCGCCGGCTCGTCTTTCACGCCGAGGATCGACTCACACCAAGGTGGCACGTGGCACAGCCCTGTGGGAAAGCCTCGTGGGAAAGCCTCGAGGGACAGCCTCGAGGGACAGCCTTGAGGGAAAGCCACAGATCCCTTGATCCACGTGACAGGAAGCGTGACACTACTGCTGCAGCTCCGGAGGAAAGCGCACGTGCATGCCCCCACTCGAGACGAGGCCTGACTCCCCTGGGGAGACTCAGAAGCACCCCAAGATCCATGGCAACACTGGAGAGGAATCCTCAGGTTCCGGCCCCGACTCCACACAAGGACTGAGGCCCCGGCATGGACGGGAGAGGAATCCCGAGAGGTCCCCTAGCAACTCGCATGGGGACTGGCCTTTCCTGAGGCCACAAGAGCGTGTCCCTGAGGTCCCCGTCGTAACTCGAGAAGACCTGCCGCAACTCGAGAAAATCCAGGAGGTTCTCCCCTCCAGGCGAGATGAGGCCCATTTCCGCTGAGGCGTCTCGAGGCTGATCACACCTCACCTCTGGAACTTCGAAAGGGTCCTTCACACCCTTGGTGCAAATCAAGAAGTTCCCCGACCTAGCCGTCTCCACTCGAGAGGAATCACGAGGGTCCCGCCCACATCCAGAGGAGCCCCGTTTCCGCCTCGTAGCTCGAGATGAGGGATCCTTTCCCTGCTTCGTCGGGAAAGAGTTCCCGGCCTTCCCGTCGCATCTCAAGAGGAGGCCCTCTCAACAGGAACGGCGAGAGGAACTCCAGGGTCGTGCCACCATTCCAAGAGTCCCCCAGATGTCTCAGTCCATTCCAGAGGAACCTCTTTTCCCTTCACCGGCTCGTCTTTCACGCCGAGGATCGACTCACACCAAGGTGGCACAGCCCTTTGGGAAAGCCTCGTGGGAAAGCCTCGAGGGACAGCCTCGAGGGAAAGCCACAGATCCCTTGATCCACGGGACAGGAAGCGTGACACTACTGCTGCAGCTCGGGAGGAAAGCGCACGTGCATGCCCCCACTCGAGACGAGGCCTGACTCCCCTGGGGAGACTCAGAAGCACCCCAAGATCCATGGCAACACTGGAGAGGAATCCTCAGGTTCCGGCCCCGACTCCACACAAGGACTGAGGCCCCGGCATGGACGGGAGAGGAATCCCGAGAGGTCCCCTAGCAACTCGCATGGGGACTGACCTTTCCTGAGGCCACCAGAGCGGGTCCCTGAGGTCCCCGTCGTAACTCGAGAAGACCTGCCGCAACTCGAGAAAATCCAGGAGGTTCTCCCCTCCAGGCGAGATGAGGCCCATTTCCGCTGAGGCGTCTCGAGGCTGATCACACCTCACCTCTGGAACTTCGAAAGGGTCCTTCACACCCTTGGTGCAAATCAAGAAGTTCCCCGACCTAGCCGTCTCCACTCGAGAGGAATCACGAGGGTCCCGCCCACATCCAGAGGAGCCCCGTTTCCGCCTCGTAGCTCGAGATGAGGGATCCTTTCCCTGCTTCTTCGGGAAAGAGTTCCCGGCCTTCCCGTCGCATCTCAAGAGGAGGCCCTCTCTACAGGAACGGAGAGAGGAACTCCAGGGTCGTGCCACCATTCCAAGAGTCCCCCAGATGTCTCAGTCCATTCCAGAGGAACCTCTTTTCCCTTCACCGGCTCGTCTTTCACGCCGAGGATCGACTCACACCAAGGTGGCACGTGGCACAGCCCTGTGGGAAAGCCTCGTGGGAAAGCCTCGAGGGAACGCCACAGATCCCTTGATCCACGTGACAGGAAGCGTGACACTACTGCTGTAGCTTGGGAGGAAAGCGCACGTGCATGCCCCCACTCGAGACGAGGCCTGACTCCCCTGGGGAGACTCAGAAGCACCCCAAGATCCATGGCAACACTGGAGAGCAATCCTCAGGTTCCGGCCCCAACTCCACACAAGGACTGAGGCCCCGGCATGGACGGGAGAGGAATCCCGAGAGGTCCCCTAGCAACTCGCATGGGGACTGGCCTTTCCTGAGGCCACAAGAGCGTGTCCCTGAGGTCCCCGTCGTAACTCGAGAAGACCTGCCGCAACTCGAGAAAATCCAGGAGGTTCTCCCCTCCAGGCGAGATGAGGCCCATTTCCGCTGAGGCGTCTCGAGGCTGATCACACCTCACCTCTGGAACTTCGAAAGGGTCCTTCACACCCTTGGTGCAAATCAAGAAGTTCCCCGACCTAGCCGTCTCCACTCGAGAGGAATCACGAGGGTCCCGCCCACATCCAGAGGAGCCCCGTTTCCGCCTCGTAGCTCGAGATGAGGGATCCTTTCCCTGCTTCGTCGGGAAAGAGTTCCCGGCGTTCCTGTCGCATCTCAAGAGGAGGCCCTCTCAACAGGAACGGCGAGAGGAACTCCAGGGTCGTGCCACCATTCCAAGAGTCCCCCAGATGTCTCAGTCCATTCCAGAGGAACCTCTTTTCCCTTCACCGGCTCGTCTTTCACGCCGAGGATCGACTCACACCAAGGTGGCACGTGGCACAGCCCTGTGGGAAAGCCTCGTGGGAAAGCCTCGAGGGACAGCCTCGAGGGACAGCCACAGATCCCTTGATCCACGTGACAGGAAGCGTGACACTACTGCTGCAGCTCGGGAGGAAAGCGCACGTGCATGCCCCCACTCGAGACGAGGCCTGACTCCCCTGGGGAGACTCAGAAGCACCCCAAGATCCATGGCAACACTGGAGAGGAATCCTCAGGTTCCGGCCCCGACTCCACACAAGGACTGAGGCCCCGGCATGGACGGGAGAGGAATCCCGAGAGGTCCCCTAGCAACTCGCATGGGGACTGGCCTTTCCTGAGGCCACCAGAGCGGGTCCCTGAGGTCCCCGTCGTAACTCGAGAAGACCTGCCGCAACTCGAGAAAATCCAGGAGGTTCTCCCCTCCAGGCGAGATGAGGCCCATTTCCGCTGAGGCGTCTCGAGGCTGATCACACCTCACCTCTGGAACTTCGAAAGGGTCCTTCACACACTTGGTGCAAATCAAGAAGTTCCCCGACATACCCGTCTCCACTCGAGAGGAATCACGAGGGTTCCGCCCACATCCAGAGGAGCCCCGTTTCCGCCTCGTAGCTCGAGATGAGGGATCCTTTCCCTGCTTCGTCGGGAAAGAGTTCCCGGCGTTCCCGTCGCATCTCAAGAGGAGGCCCTCTCAACAGGAACGGCGAGAGGAACTCCAGGGTCGTGCCACCATTCCAAGAGTCCCCCAGATGTCTCAGTCCATTCCAGAGGAACCTCTTTTCCCTTCACCGGCTTATCTTTCACGCTGAGGATCGACTCACACCAAGGTGGCACGTGGCACAGCCCTGTGGGAAAGCCTCGTGTGAAAGCCTCGAGGGACAGCCTCGAGGGAAAGCCACAGATCCCTTGATCCACGTGACAGGAAGCGTGACACTACTGCTGCAGCTCGGGAGGAAAGCGCACTTGCATGCCCCCACTCGAGACGAGGCCTGACTCCCCTGGGGAGACTCAGAAGCACCCCAAGATCCATGGCAACACTGGAGAGGAATCCTCAGGTTCCGGCCCCGACTCCACACAAGGACTGAGGCCCCGGCATGGACGGCAGAGGAATCCCGAGAGGTCCCCTAGCAACTCGCATGGGGACTAGCCTTTCCTGAGGCCACCAGAGCGGGTCCCTGAGGTCCCCGTCGTAACTCGAGAAGACCTGCCACAACTCGAGAAAATCCAGGAGGTTCTCCCCTCCAGGCGAGATGAGGCCCATTTCCGCTGAGGCGTCTCGAGGCTGATCACACCTCACCTCTGGAACTTCGAAAGGGTCCTTCACACCCTTGGTGCAAATCAAGAAGTTCCCCGACCTAGCCGTCTCCACTCGAGAGGAATCACGAGGGTCCCGCCCACATCCAGAGGAGCCCCGTTTCCGCCTCGTAGCTCGAGATGAGGGATCCTTTCCCTGCTTCGTCGGGAAAGAGTTCCCGGCCTTCCCGTCGCATCTCAAGAGGAGGCCCTCTCAACAGGAACGGCGAGAGGAACTCCAGGGTCGTGCCACCATTCCAAGAGTCCCCCAGATGTCTCAGTCCATTCCAGAGGAACCTCTTTTCCCTTCACCGGCTCGTCTTTCACGCCGAGGATCGACTCACACCAAGGTGGCACGTGGCACAGCCCTGTGGGAAAGCCTCGTGGGAAAGCCTCGAGGGACAGCCTCGAGGGAAAGCCACAGATCCCTTGATCCACGTGACAGGAAGCGTGACACTACTGCTGCAGCTCGGGAGGAAAGCGCACGTGCATGCCCCCACTCGAGACGAGGCCTGACTCCCCTGGGGAGACTCAGAAGCACCCCAAGATCCATGGCAACACTGGAGAGGAATCCTCAGGTTCCGGCCCCGACTCCACACAAGGACTGAGGCCCCGGCATGGAAGGGAGAGGAATCCCGAGAGGTCCCCTAGCAGCTCGCATGGGGACTGGCCTTTCCTGAGGCCACAAGAGCGTGTCCCTGAGGTCCCCGTCGTAACTCGAGAAGACCTGCCGCAACTCGAGAAAATCCAGGAGGTTCTCCCCTCCAGGCGAGATGAGGCCCATTTCCGCTGAGGCGTCTCGAGGCTGATCACACCTCACCTCTGGAACTTCGAAAGGGTCCTTCACACCCTTGGTGCAAATCAAGAAGTTCCCCGACCTAGCCGTCTCCACTCGAGAGGAATCACGAGGGTCCCGCCCACATCCAGAGGAGCCCCGTTTCCGCCTCGTAGCTCGAGATGAGGGATCCTATCCCTGCTTCGACGGGAAAGAGTTCCCGGCGTTCCCGTCGCATCTCAAGAGGAGGCCCTCTCAACAGGAACGGAGAGAGGAACTCCAGGGTCGTGCCACCATTCCAAGAGTCCCCCAGATGTCTCAGTCCATTGCAGAGGAACCTCTTTTCCCTCGCCGGCTCGTCTTTCACGCCGAGGATCGACTCACACCAAGGTGGCACGTGGCACAGCCCTGTGGGAAAGCCTCGTGGGAAAGCCTCGAGGGACAGCCTCGAGGGACAGCCTCGAGGGAAAGCCACAGATCCCTTGATCCACGTGACAGGAAGCGTGACACTACTGCTGCAGCTCCGGAGGAAAGCGCACGTGCATGCCCCCACACGAGACGAGGCCTGACTCCCCTGGGGAGACTCAGAAGCACCCCAAGATCCATGGCAACACTGGAGAGGAATCCTCAGGTTCCGGCCCCGACTCCACACAAGGACTGAGGCCCCGGCATGGACGGGAGAGGAATCCCGAGAGGTCCCCTAGCAACTCGCATGGGGACTGGCCTTTCCTGAGGCCACAAGAGCGTGTCCCTGAGGTCCCCGTCGTAACTCGAGAAGACCTGCCGCAACTCGAGAAACTCCAGGAGGTTCTCCCCTCCAGGCGAGATGAGGCCCATTTCCGCTGAGGCGTCTCGAGGCTGATCACACCTCACCTCTGGAACTTCGAAAGGGTCCTTCACACCCTTGGTGCAAATCAAGAAGTTCCCCGACCTAGCCGTCTCCACTCGAGAGGAATCACGAGGGTCCCGCCCACATCCAGAGGAGCCCCGTTTCCGCCTCGTAGCTCGAGATGAGTGATCCTTTCCCTGCTTCGTCGGGAAAGAGTTCCCGGCGTTCCCGTCGCATCTCAAGAGGAGGCCCTCTCTACAGGAACGGCGAGAGGAACTCCAGGGTCGTGCCACCATTCCAAGAGTCCCCCAGATGTCTCAGTCCATTCCAGAGGAACCTCTTTTCCCTTCACCGGCTCGTCTTTCACGCCGAGGATCGACTCACACCAAGGTGGCACGTGGCACAGCCCTGTGGGAAAGCCTCGTGGGAAAGCCTCGAGGGACAGCCTCGAGGGACAGCCTCGAGGGAAAGCCACAGATCCCTTGATCCACGTGACAGGAAGCGTGACACTACTGCTGCAGCTCGGGAGGAAAGCGCACGTGCATGCCCCCACTCGAGACGAGGCCTGACTCCCCTGGGGAGACTCAGAAGCACCCCAAGATCCATGGCAACACTGGAGAGGAATCCTCAGGTTCCGGCCCCGACTCCACACAAGGACTGAAGCCCCGGCATGGACGGGAGAGGAATCCCGAGAGGTCCCCTAGCAACTCGCATGGGGACTGGCCTTTCCTGAGGCCACAAGAGCGTGTCCCTGAGGTCCCCGTCGTAACTCGAGAAGACCTGCCGCAACTCGAAAAAATCCAGGAGGTTCTCCCCTCCAGGCGAGATGAGGCCCATTTCCGCTGAGGCGTCTCGAGGCTGATCACACCTCACCTCTGGAACTTCGAAAGGGTCCTTCACACCCTTGGTGCAAATCAAGAAGTTCCCCGACCTAGCCGTCTCCACTCGAGAGGAATCACGAGGGTCCCGCCCACATCCAGAGGAGCCCTGTTTCCGCCTCGTAGCTCGAGATGAGGGATCCTTTCCCTGCTTCGTCGGGAAAGAGTTCCCGGCGTTCCCGTCGCATCTCAAGAGGAGGCCCTCTCTACAGGAACGGCGAGAGGAACTCCAGGGTCGTGCCACCATTCCAAGAGTCCCCCAGATGTCTCAGTCCATTCCAGAGGAACCTCTTTTCCCTTCACCGGCTCGTCTTTCACGCCGAGGATCGACTCACACCAAGGTGGCACGTGGCACAGCCCTGTGGGAAAGCCTCGTTGGAAAGCCTCGAGGGACAGCCTCGAGGGACAGCCTCGAGGGAAAGCCACAGATCCCTTGATCCACGTGACAGGAAGCGTAACACTACTGCTGTAGCTCGGGAGGAAAGCGCACGTGCATGCCCCCACACGAGACGAGGCCTGACTCCCCTGGGGAGACTCAGAAGCACCCCAAGATCCATGGCAACACTGGAGAGGAATCCTCAGGTTCCGGCCCCGACTCCACACAAGGACTGAGGCCCCGGCATGGACGGGAGAGGAATCCCGAGAGGTCCCCTAGCAACTCGCATGGGGACTGGCCTTTCCTGAGGCCACAAGAGCGTGTCCCTGAGGTCCCCGTCGTAACTCGAGAAGACCTGCCGCAACTCGAGAAAATCCAGGAGGTTCTCCCCTCCAGGCGAGATGAGGCCCATTTCCGCTGAGGCGTCTCGAGGCTGATCACACCTCACCTCTGGAACTTCGAAAGGGTCCTTCACACCCTTGGTGCAAATCAAGAAGTTCCCCGACCTAGCCGTCTCCACTCGAGAGGAATCACGAGGGTCCCGCCCACATCCAGAGGAGCCCCGTTTCCGCCTCGTAGCTCGAGATGAGGGATCCTATCCCTGCTTCGACGGGAAAGAGTTCCCGGCGTTCCCGTCGCATCTCAAGAGGAGGCCCTCTCAACAGGAACGGCGAGAGGAACTCCAGGGTCGTGCCACCATTCCAAGAGTCCCCCAGATGTCTCAGTCCATTCCAGAGGAACCTCTTTTCCCTCGCCGGCTCGTCTTTCACGCCGAGGATCGACTCACACCAAGGTGGCACGTGGCACAGCCCTGTGGGAAAGCCTCGTGGGAAAGCCTCGAGGGACAGCCTCGAGGGACAGCCTTGAGGGAAAGCCACAGATCCCTTGATCCACGTGACAGGAAGCGTGACACTACTGCTGCAGCTCCGGAGGAAAGCGCACGTGCATGCCCCCACTCGAGACGAGGCCTGACTCCCCTGGGGAGACTCAGAAGCACCCCAAGATCCATGGCAACACTGGAGAGGAATCCTCAGGTTCCGGCCCCGACTCCACACAAGGACTGAGGCCCCGGCATGGACGGGAGAGGAATCCCGAGAGGTCCCCTAGCAACTCGCATGGGGACTGGCCTTTCCTGAGGCCACAAGAGCGTGTCCCTGAGGTCCCCGTCGTAACTCGAGAAGACCTGCCGCAACTCGAGAAAATCCAGGAGGTTCTCCCCTCCAGGCGAGATGAGGCCCATTTCCGCTGAGGCGTCTCGAGGCTGATCACACCTCACCTCTGGAACTTCGAAAGGGTCCTTCACACCCTTGGTGCAAATCAAGAAGTTCCCCGACCTAGCCGTCTCCACTCGAGAGGAATCACGAGGGTCCCGCCCACATCCAGAGGAGCCCCGTTTCCGCCTCGTAGCTCGAGATGAGGGATCCTTTCCCTGCTTCGTCGGGAAAGAGTTCCCGGCCTTCCCGTCGCATCTCAAGAGGAGGCCCTCTCAACAGGAACGGCGAGAGGAACTCCAGGGTCGTGCCACCATTCCAAGAGTCCCCCAGATGTCTCAGTCCATTCCAGAGGAACCTCTTTTCCCTTCACCGGCTCGTCTTTCACGCCGAGGATCGACTCACACCAAGGTGGCACAGCCCTTTGGGAAAGCCTCGTGGGAAAGCCTCGAGGGACAGCCTCGAGGGAAAGCCACAGATCCCTTGATCCACGGGACAGGAAGCGTGACACTACTGCTGCAGCTCGGGAGGAAAGCGCACGTGCATGCCCCCACTCGAGACGAGGCCTGACTCCCCTGGGGAGACTCAGAAGCACCCCAAGATCCATGGCAACACTGGAGAGGAATCCTCAGGTTCCGGCCCCGACTCCACACAAGGACTGAGGCCCCGGCATGGACGGGAGAGGAATCCCGAGAGGTCCCCTAGCAACTCGCATGGGGACTGACCTTTCCTGAGGCCACCAGAGCGGGTCCCTGAGGTCCCCGTCGTAACTCGAGAAGACCTGCCGCAACTCGAGAAAATCCAGGAGGTTCTCCCCTCCAGGCGAGATGAGGCCCATTTCCGCTGAGGCGTCTCGAGGCTGATCACACCTCACCTCTGGAACTTCGAAAGGGTCCTTCACACCCTTGGTGCAAATCAAGAAGTTCCCCGACCTAGCCGTCTCCACTCGAGAGGAATCACGAGGGTCCCGCCCACATCCAGAGGAGCCCCGTTTCCGCCTCGTAGCTCGAGATGAGGGATCCTTTCACTGCTTCGTCGGGAAAGAGTTCCCGGCCTTCCCGTCGCATCTCAAGAGGAGGCCCTCTCTACAGGAACGGAGAGAGGAACTCCAGGGTCGTGCCACCATTCCAAGAGTCCCCCAGATGTCTCAGTCCATTCCAGAGGAACCTCTTTTCCCTTCACCGGCTCGTCTTTCACGCCGAGGATCGACTCACACCAAGGTGGCACGTGGCACAGCCCTGTGGGAAAGCCTCGTGGGAAAGCCTCGAGGGACAGCCTCGAGGGAAAGCCACAGATCCCTTGATCCACGTGACAGGAAGCGTGACACTACTGCTGCAGCTCGGGAGGAAAGCGCACGTGCATGCCCCCACTCGAGACGAGGCCTGACTCCCCTGGGGAGACTCAGAAGCACCCCAAGATCCCTGGCAACACTGGAGAGGAATCCTCAGGTTCCGGCCCCGACTCCACACAAGGACTCAGGCCCCGGCATGGACGGGAGAGGAATCCCGAGAAGTCCCGTAGCAACTCGCATGGGGACTGGCCTTTCCTGAGGCCACCAGAGCGGGTCCCTGAGGTCCCCGTCGTAACTCGAGAAGACCTGCCGCAACTCGAGAAAATCCAGGAGGTTCTCCCCTCCAGGCGAGATGAGGCCCATTTCCGCTGAGGCGTCTCGAGGCTGATCACACCTCACCTCTGGAACTTCGAAAGGGTCCTTCACACCCTTGGTGCAAATCAAGAAGTTCCCCGACCTAGCCGTCTCCACTCGAGAGGAATCACGAGAGTCCCGCCCACATCCAGAGGAGCCCCGTTTCCGCCTCGTAGCTCAAGATGTGGGATCCTTTCCCTGCTTCGTCGGGAAAGAGTTCCCTGCCTTCCCGTCGCATCTCAAGGGGAGGCCCTCTCAACAGGAACGGCGAGAGGAACTCCAGGGTCGTGCCACCATTCCAAGAGTCCCCCAGATGTCTCAGTCCATTCCAGAGGAACCTCTTTTCCCTTCACCGGCTCGTCTTTCACGCCGAGGATCGACTCACACCAAGGTGGCACGTGGCACAGCCCTGTGGGAAAGCCTCGTGGGAAAGCCTCGAGGGACAGCCTCGAGGGAAAGCCACAGATCCCTTGATCCACGTGACAGGAAGCGTGACACTACTGCTGCAGCTCGGGAGGAAAGCGCACGTGCATGCCCCCACTCGAGACGAGGCCTGACTCCCCTGGGGAGACTCAGAAGCACCCCAAGATCCATGGCAACACTGGAGAGGAATCCTCAGGTTCCGGCCCCGACTCCACACAAGGACTGAGGCCCCGGCATGGACGGGAGAGGAATCCCGAGAGGTCCCCTAGCAACTCGCATGGGGACTGGCCTTTCCTGAGGCCACAAGAGCGTGTCCCTGAGGTCCCCGTCGTAACTCGAGAAGACCTGCCGCAACTCGAGAAAATCCAGGAGGTTCTCCCCTCCAGGCGAGATGAGGCCCATTTCCGCTGAGGCGTCTCGAGGCTGATCACACCTCACCTCTGGAACTTCGAAAGGGTCCTTCACACCCTTGGTGCAAATCAAGAAGTTCCCCGACCTAGCCGTCTCCACTCGAGAGGAATCACGAGGGTCCCGCCCACATCCAGAGGAGCCCCGTTTCCGCCTCGTAGCTCGAGATGAGGGATCCTTTCCCTGCTTCGTCGGGAAAGAGTTCCCGGTGTTCCCGTCGCATCTCAAGAGGAGGCCCTCTCTACAGGAACGGCGAGAGGAACTCCAGGGTCGTGCCACCATTCCAAGAGTCCCCCAGATGTCTCAGTCCATTCCAGAGGAACCTCTTTTCCCTTCACCGGCTCGTCTTTCACGCCGAGGATCGACTCACACCAAGGTGGAACGTGGCACAGCCCTGTGGGAAAGCCTCGTGGGAAAGCCTCGAGGGACAGCCTCGAGGGACAGCCTCGAGGGAAAGCCACAGATCCCTTGATCCACGTGACAGGAAGCGTGACACTACTGCTGCAGCTCGGGAGGAAAGCGCACGTGCATGCCCCCACTCGAGACGAGGCCTGACTCCCCTGGGGAGACTCAGAAGCACCCCAAGATCCATGGCAACACTGGAGAGGAATCCTCAGGTTCCGGCCCCGACTCCACACAAGGACTGAGGCCCCGGCATGGACGGGAGAGGAATCCCGAGAGGTCCCCTAGCAACTCGCATGGGGACTGGCCTTTCCTGAGGCCACAAGAGCGTGTCCCTGAGGTCCCCGTCGTAACTCGAGAAGACCTGCCGCAACTCGAGAAAATCCAATAGGTTCTCCCCTCCAGGCGAGATGAGGCCCATTTCCGCTGAGGCGTCTCGAGGCTGATCACACCTCACCTCTGGAACTTCGAAAGGGTCCTTCACACCCTTGGTGCAAATCAAGAAGTTCCCCGACCTAGCCGTCTCCACTCGAGAGGAATCACGAGGGTCCCGCCCACATCCAGAGGAGCCCCGTTTCCGCCTCGTAGCTCGAGATGAGGGATCCTTTCCCTGCTTCGTCGGGAAAGAGTTCCCGGCCTTCCCGTCGCATCTCAAGAGTAGGCCCTCTCAACAGGAACGGCGAGAGGAACTCCAGGGTCGTGCCACCATTCCAAGAGTCCCCCAGATGTCTCAGTCCATTCCAGAGGAACCTCTTTTCCCTTCACCGGCTCGTCTTTCACGCCGAGGATCGACTCACACCAAGGTGGCACAGCCCTTTGGGAAAGCCTCGTGGGAAAGCCTCGAGGGACAGCCTCGAGGGAAAGCCACAGATCCCTTGATCCACGGGACAGGAAGCGTGACACTACTGCTGCAGCTCGGGAGGAAAGCGCACGTGCATGCCCCCACTCGAGACGAGGCCTGACTCCCCTGGGGAGACTCAGAAGCACCCCAAGATCCATGGCAACACTGGAGAGGAATCCTCAGGTTCCGGCCCCGACTCCACACAAGGACTGAGGCCCCGGCATGGACGGGAGAGGAATCCCGAGAGGTCCCCTAGCAACTCGCATGGGGACTGACCTTTCCTGAGGCCACCAGAGCGGGTCCCTGAGGTCCCCGTCGTAACTCGAGAAGACCTGCCGCAACTCGAGAAAATCCAGGAGGTTCTCCCCTCCAGGCGAGATGAGGCCCATTTCCGCTGAGGCGTCTCGAGGCTGATCACACCTCACCTCTGGAACTTCGAAAGGGTCCTTCACACCCTTGGTGCAAATCAAGAAGTTCCCCGACCTAGCCGTCTCCACTCGAGAGGAATCACGAGGGTCCCGCCCACATCCAGAGGAGCCCCGTTTCCGCCTCGTAGCTCGAGATGAGGGATCCTTTCACTGCTTCGTCGGGAAAGAGTTCCCGGCCTTCCCGTCGCATCTCAAGAGGAGGCCCTCTCTACAGGAACGGAGAGAGGAACTCCAGGGTCGTGCCACCATTCCAAGAGTCCCCCAGATGTCTCAGTCCATTCCAGAGGAACCTCTTTTCCCTTCACCGGCTCGTCTTTCACGCCGAGGATCGACTCACACCAAGGTGGCACGTGGCACAGCCCTGTGGGAAAGCCTCGTGGGAAAGCCTCGAGGGACAGCCTCGAGGGAAAGCCACAGATCCCTTGATCCACGTGACAGGAAGCGTGACACTACTGCTGCAGCTCGGGAGGAAAGCGCACGTGCATGCCCCCACTCGAGACGAGGCCTGACTCCCCTGGGGAGACTCAGAAGCACCCCAAGATCCCTGGCAACACTGGAGAGGAATCCTCAGGTTCCGGCCCCGACTCCACACAAGGACTCAGGCCCCGGCATGGACGGGAGAGGAATCCCGAGAAGTCCCGTAGCAACTCGCATGGGGACTGGCCTTTCCTGAGGCCACCAGAGCGGGTCCCTGAGGTCCCCGTCATAACTCGAGAAGACCTGCCGCAACTCGAGAAAATCCAGGAGGTTCTCCCCTCCAGGCGAGATGAGGCCCATTTCCGCTGAGGCGTCTCGAGGCTGATCACACCTCACCTCTGGAACTTCGAAAGGGTCCTTCACACCCTTGGTGCAAATCAAGAAGTTCCCCGACCTAGCCGTCTCCACTCGAGAGGAATCACGAGAGTCCCGCCCACATCCAGAGGAGCCCCGTTTCCGCCTCGTAGCTCAAGATGTGGGATCCTTTCCCTGCTTCGTCGGGAAAGAGTTCCCTGCCTTCCCGTCGCATCTCAAGGGGAGGCCCTCTCAACAGGAACGGCGAGAGGAACTCCAGGGTCGTGCCACCATTCCAAGAGTCCCCCAGATGTCTCAGTCCATTCCAGAGGAACCTCTTTTCCCTTCACCGGCTCGTCTTTCACGCCGAGGATCGACTCACACCAAGGTGGCACGTGGCACAGCCCTGTGGGAAAGCCTCGTGGGAAAGCCTCGAGGGACAGCCTCGAGGGAAAGCCACAGATCCCTTGATCCACGTGACAGGAAGCGTGACACTACTGCTGCAGCTCGGGAGGAAAGCGCACGTGCATGCCCCCACTCGAGACGAGGCCTGACTCCCCTGGGGAGACTCAGAAGCACCCCAAGATCCATGGCAACACTGGAGAGGAATCCTCAGGTTCCGGCCCCGACTCCACACAAGGACTGAGGCCCCGGCATGGACGGGAGAGGAATCCCGAGAGGTCCCCTAGCAACTCGCATGGGGACTGGCCTTTCCTGAGGCCACAAGAGCGTGTCCCTGAGGTCCCCGTCGTAACTCGAGAAGACCTGCCGCAACTCGAGAAAATCCAGGAGGTTCTCCCCTCCAGGCGAGATGAGGCCCATTTCCGCTGAGGCGTCTCGAGGCTGATCACACCTCACCTCTGGAACTTCGAAAGGGTCCTTCACACCCTTGGTGCAAATCAAGAAGTTCCCCGACCTAGCCGTCTCCACTCGAGAGGAATCACGAGGGTCCCGCCCACATCCAGAGGAGCCCCGTTTCCGCCTCGTAGCTCGAGATGAGGGATCCTTTCCCTGCTTCGTCGGGAAAGAGTTCCCGGTGTTCCCGTCGCATCTCAAGAGGAGGCCCTCTCTACAGGAACGGCGAGAGGAACTCCAGGGTCGTGCCACCATTCCAAGAGTCCCCCAGATGTCTCAGTCCATTCCAGAGGAACCTCTTTTCCCTTCACCGGCTCGTCTTTCACGCCGAGGATCGACTCACACCAAGGTGGAACGTGGCACAGCCCTGTGGGAAAGCCTCGTGGGAAAGCCTCGAGGGACAGCCTCGAGGGACAGCCTCGAGGGAAAGCCACAGATCCCTTGATCCACGTGACAGGAAGCGTGACACTACTGCTGCAGCTCGGGAGGAAAGCGCACGTGCATGCCCCCACTCGAGACGAGGCCTGACTCCCCTGGGGAGACTCAGAAGCACCCCAAGATCCATGGCAACACTGGAGAGGAATCCTCAGGTTCCGGCCCCGACTCCACACAAGGACTGAGGCCCCGGCATGGACGGGAGAGGAATCCCGAGAGGTCCCCTAGCAACTCGCATGGGGACTGGCCTTTCCTGAGGCCACAAGAGCGTGTCCCTGAGGTCCCCGTCGTAACTCGAGAAGACCTGCCGCAACTCGAGAAAATCCAATAGGTTCTCCCCTCCAGGCGAGATGAGGCCCATTTCCGCTGAGGCGTCTCGAGGCTGATCACACCTCACCTCTGGAACTTCGAAAGGGTCCTTCACACCCTTGGTGCAAATCAAGAAGTTCCCCGACCTAGCCGTCTCCACTCGAGAGGAATCACGAGGGTCCCGCCCACATCCAGAGGAGCCCCGTTTCCGCCTCGTAGCTCGAGATGAGGGATCCTTTCCCTGCTTCGTCGGGAAAGAGTTCCCGGCGTTCCCGTCGCAACTCAAGAGGAGGCCCTCTCAACAGGAACGGCGAGAGGAACTCCAGGGTCGTGCCACCATTCCAAGAGCCCCCAGATGTCTCAGTCCATTCCAGAGGAACCTCTTTTCCCTTCACCGGCTCGTCTTTCACGCCGAGGATCGACTCACACTAAGGTGGCACGTGGCACAGCCCTGTGGGAAAGCCTCGTGGGAAAGCCTCGAGGGACAGCCTCGAGGGAAAGCCACAGATCCCTTGATCCACGTGACAGGAAGCGTGACACTACTGCTGCAGCTCGGGAGGAAAGCGCACGTGCATGCCCCCACTCGAGACGAGGCCTGACTCCCCTGGGGAGACTCAGAAGCACCCCAAGATCCCTGGCAACACTGGAGAGGAATCCTCAGGTTCCGGCCCCGACTCCACACAAGGACTCAGGCCCCGGCATTGACGGGAGAGGAATCCCGAGAGGTCCCGTAGCAACTCGCATGGGGACTGGCCTTTCCTGAGGCCACCAGAGCGGGTCCCTGAGGTCCCCGTCGTAACTCGAGAAGACCTGCCGCAACTCGAGAAAATCCAGGAGGTTCTCCCCTCCAGGCGAGATGAGGCCCATTTCCGCTGAGGCGTCTCGAGGCTGATCACACCTCACCTCTGGAACTTCGAAAGGGTCCTTCACACCCTTGGTGCAAATCAAGAAGTTCCCCGACCTAGCCGTCTCCACTCGAGTGGAATCACGAGAGTCCCGCCCACATCCAGAGGAGCCCCGTTTCCGCCTCGTAGCTCGAGATGAGGGATCCTTTCCCTGCTTCGTCGGGAAAGAGTTCCCGGCGTTCCCGTCGCATCTCAAGAGGAGGCCCTCTCTACAGGAACGGCGAGAGGAACTCCAGGGTCGTGCCACCATTCCAAGAGTCCCCCAGATGTCTCAGTCCATTCCAGAGGAACCTCTTTTCCCTTCACCGGCTCGTCTTTCACGCCGAGGATCGACTCACACCAAGGTGGCACGTGGCACAGCCCTGTGGGAAAGCCTCGTGGGAAAGCCTCGAGGGACAGCCTCGAGGGACAGCCTCGAGGGAAAGCCACAGATCCCTTGATCCACGTGACAGGAAGCGTAACACTACTGCTGTAGCTCGGGAGGAAAGCGCACGTGCATGCCCCCACTCGAGACGAGGCCTGACTCCCCTGGGGAGACTCAGAAGCACCCCAAGATCCATGGCAACACTGGAGAGGAATCCTCAGGTTCCGGCCCCGACTCCACACAAGGACTGAGGCCCCGGCATGGACGGGAGAGGAATCCCGAGAGGTCCCCTAGCAACTCGCATGGGGACTGGCCTTTCCTGAGGCCACAAGAGCGTGTCCCTGAGGTCCCCGTCGTAACTCGAGAAGACCTGCCGCAACTCGAGAAAATCCAGGAGGTTCTCCCCTCCAGGCGAGATGAGGCCCATTTCCGCTGAGGCGTCTCGAGGCTGATCACACCTCACCTCTGGAACTTCGAAAGTGTCCTTCACACCCTTGGTGCAAATCAAGAAGTTCCCCGACCTAGCCGTCTCCACTCGAGAGGAATCACGAGGGTCCCGCCCACATCCAGAGGAGCCCCGTTTCCGCCTCGTAGCTCGAGATGAGGGATCCTATCCCTGCTTCGACGGGAAAGAGTTCCCGGCGTTCCCGTCGCATCTCAAGAGGAGGCCCTCTCAACAGGAACGGCGAGAGGAACTCCAGGGTCGTGCCACCATTCCAAGAGTCCCCCAGATGTCTCAGTCCATTCCAGAGGAACCTCTTTTCCCTCGCCGGCTCGTCTTTCACGCCGAGGATCGACTCACACCAAGGTGGCACGTGGCACAGCCCTGTGGGAAAGCCTCGTGGGAAAGCCTCGAGGGACAGCCTCGAGGGACAGCCTTGAGGGAAAGCCACAGATCCCTTGATCCACGTGACAGGAAGCGTGACACTACTGCTGCAGCTCCGGAGGAAAGCGCACGTGCATGCCCCCACTCGAGACGAGGCCTGACTCCCCTGGGGAGACTCAGAAGCACCCCAAGATCCATGGCAACACTGGAGAGGAATCCTCAGGTTCCGGCCCCGACTCCACACAAGGACTGAGGCCCCGGAATGGACGGGAGAGGAATCCCGAGAGGTCCCCTAGCAACTCGCATGGGGACTGGCCTTTCCTGAGGCCACAAGAGCGTGTCCCTGAGGTCCCCGTCGTAACTCGAGAAGACCTGCCGCAACTCGAGAAAATCCAGGAGGTTCTCCCCTCCAGGCGAGATGAGGCCCATTTCCGCTGAGGCGTCTCGAGGCTGATCACACCTCACCTCTGGAACTTCGAAAGGGTCCTTCACACCCTTGGTGCAAATCAAGAAGTTCCCCGACCTAGCCGTCTCCACTCGAGAGGAATCACGAGGGTCCCGCCCACATCCAGAGGAGCCCCGTTTCCGCCTCGTAGCTCGAGATGAGGGATCCTTTCCCTGCTTCGTCGGGAAAGAGTTCCCGGCGTTCCCGTCGCATCTCAAGAGGAGGCCCTCTCAACAGGAACGGCGAGAGGAACTCCAGGGTCGTGCCACCATTCCAAGAGTCCCCCAGATGTCTCAGTCCATTCCAGAGGAACCTCTTTTCCCTTCACCGGCTCGTCTTTCACGCCGAGGATCGACTCACACCAAGGTGGCACGTGGCACAGCCCTGTGGGAAAGCCTCGTGGGAAAGCCTCGAGGGACAGCCTCGAGGGAAAGCCACAGATCCCTTGATCCACGTGACAGGAAGCGTGACACTACTGCTGCAGCTCGGGAGGAAAGCGCACGTGCATGCCCCCACTCGAGACGAGGCCTGACTCCCCTGGGGAGACTCAGAAGCACCCCAAGTTCCATGGCAACACTGGAGAGGAATCCTCAGGTTCCGTCCCCGACTCCACACAAGGACTGAGGCCCCGGCATGGACGGGAGAGGAATCCAGAGAGGTCCCCTAGCAACTCGCATGGGGACTGGCCTTTCCTGAGGCCACCAGAGCGGGTCCCTGATGTCCCCGTCGTAACTCGAGAAGACCTGCCGCAATTCGAGAAAATCCAGGAGGTTCTCACTCCAGGCGAGATGAGGCCCATTTCCGCTGAGGCGTCTCGAGGCTGATCACACCTCACCTCTGGAACTTCGAAAGGGTCCTTCACACCCTTGGTGCAAATCAAGAAGTTCCCCGACCTAGCCGTCTCCACTCGAGAGGAATCACGAGGGTCCCGCCCACATCCAGAGGAGCCCCGTTTCCGCCTCGTAGCTCGAGATGAGGGATCCTTTCCCTGCTTCGTCGGGGAAAGAGTTCCCGGCGTTCCCGTCGCATCTCAAGAGGAGGCCCTCTCTACAGGAACGGCGAGAGGAACTCCAGGGTCGTGCCACCATTCCAAGAGTCCCCCAGATGTCTCAGTCCATTCCAGAGGAACCTCTTTTCCCTTCACCGGCTCGTCTTTCACGCCGAGGATCGACTCACACCAAGGTGGCACGTGGCACAGCCCTGTGGGAAAGCCTCGTGGGAAAGCCTCGAGGGACAGCCTCGAGGGAAAGCCACAGATCCCTTGATCCACGTGACAGGAAGCGTGACACTACTGCTGCAGCTCGGGAGGAAAGCGCACGTGCATGCCCCCACTCGAGACGAGGCCTGACTCCCCTGGGGAGACTCAGAAGCACCCAAAGATCCATGGCAACACTGGAGAGGAATCCTCAGGTTCCGGCCCCAACTCCACACAAGGACTGAGGCCCCAGCATGGACGGGAGAGGAATCCCGAGTGGTCCCCTAGCAACAAGCATGGGGACTGGCCTTTCCTGAGGCCACCACAGCGGGTCCCTGAGGTACCCGTCGTAACTCGAGAAGACCTGCCGCAACTCGAGAAAATCCAGGACGTTCTCCCCTCCAGGCGAGATGAGGCCCATTTCCGCTGAGGCGTCTCGAGGCTGATCTCACCTCACCTCTGGAACTTCGAAAGGCTCCTTCACACCCTTGGTGCAAATCAAGAAGTTCCCCGACCAAGCCGTCTCCACTCGAGAGGATTCACGAGGGTCCCGCCCACATCCAGAGGAGCCCCGTTTCCGCCTCATAGCTCGAGATGAGGGATCCTTTCCCTGCTTCGTCGGGAAAGAGTTCCCGGCGTTCCCGTCGCATCTCAAGAGGAGGCCCTCTCAACAGGAACGGCGAGAGGAACTCCAGGGTCGTGCCACCATTCCAAGAGTCCCCCAGATGTCTCAGTCCATTCCAGAGGAACCTCTTTTCCCTTCACCGGCTCGTCTTTCACGCCTAGGATCGACTCACACCAAGGTGGCACGTGTCACAGCCCTGTGGGAAAGCATCGTGGGAAAGCCTCGAGGGACAGCCTCGAGGGAAAGCCACAGATCCCTTGATCCACGTGACAAGAAGCGTGACACTACTGCTGCAGCTCGGGAGGAAAGCGCACGTGCATGCCCCCACTCGAGACGAGGCCTGACTCCCCTGGGGAGACTCAGAAGCACCCCAAGTTCCATGGCAACACTGGAGAGGAATCCTCAGGTTCCGTCCCCGACTCCACACAAGGACTGAGGCCCCGGCCATGGACGGGAGAGGAATCCCGAGAGGTCCCCTAGCAACTCGCATGGGGACTGGCCTTTCCTGAGGCCACCAGAGCGGGTCCCTGATGTCCCCGTCGTAACTCGAGAAGACCTGCCGCAATTCGAGAAAATCCAGGAGGTTCTCACCTCCAGGCGAGATGAGGCCCATTTCCGCTGAGGCGTCTCGAGGCTGATCACACCTCACCTCTGGAACTTCGAAAGGGTCCTTCACACCCTTGTGCAAATCAAGAAGTTCCCCGACCTAGCCGTCTCCACTCGAGAGGAATCACGAGGGTCCCGCCCACATCCAGAGGAGCCCCGTTTCCGCCTCGTAGCTCGAGATGAGGGATCCTTTCCCTGCTTCGTCGGGAAAGAGTTCCCGGCGTTCCCGTCGCAACTCAAGAGGAGGCCCTCTCAACAGGAACGGCGAGAGGAACTCCAGGGTCGTGCCACCATTCCAAGAGCCCCCAGATGTCTCAGTCCATTCCAGAGGAACCTCTTTTCCCTTCACCGGCTCGTCTTTCACGCCGAGGATCGACTCACACTAAGGTGGCACGTGGCACAGCCCTGTGGGAAAGCCTCGTGGGAAAGCCTCGAGGGACAGCCTCGAGGGAAAGCCACAGATCCCTTGATCCACGTGACAGGAAGCGTGACACTACTGCTGCAGCTCGGGAGGAAAGCGCACGTGCATGCCCCCACTCGAGACGAGGCCTGACTCCCCTGGGGAGACTCAGAAGCACCCCAAGATCCCTGGCAACACTGGAGAGGAATCCTCAGGTTCCGGCCCCGACTCCACACAAGGACTCAGGCCCCGGCATTGACGGGAGAGGAATCCCGAGAGGTCCCGTAGCAACTCGCATGGGGACTGGCCTTTCCTGAGGCCACCAGAGCGGGTCCCTGAGGTCCCCGTCGTAACTCGAGAAGACCTGCCGCAACTCGAGAAAATCCAGGAGGTTCTCCCCTCCAGGCGAGATGAGGCCCATTTCCGCTGAGGCGTCTCGAGGCTGATCACACCTCACCTCTGGAACTTCGAAAGGGTCCTTCACACCCTTGGTGCAAATCAAGAAGTTCCCCGACCTAGCCGTCTCCACTCGAGTGGAATCACGAGAGTCCCGCCCACATCCAGAGGAGCCCCGTTTCCGCCTCGTAGCTCGAGATGAGGGATCCTTTCCCTGCTTCGTCGGGAAAGAGTTCCCGGCGTTCCCGTCGCATCTCAAGAGGAGGCCCTCTCTACAGGAACGGCGAGAGGAACTCCAGGGTCGTGCCACCATTCCAAGAGTCCCCCAGATGTCTCAGTCCATTCCAGAGGAACCTCTTTTCCCTTCACCGGCTCGTCTTTCACGCCGAGGATCGACTCACACCAAGGTGGCACGTGGCACAGCCCTGTGGGAAAGCCTCGTGGGAAAGCCTCGAGGGACAGCCTCGAGGGACAGCCTCGAGGGAAAGCCACAGATCCCTTGATCCACGTGACAGGAAGCGTAACACTACTGCTGTAGCTCGGGAGGAAAGCGCACGTGCATGCCCCCACTCGAGACGAGGCCTGACTCCCCTGGGGAGACTCAGAAGCACCCCAAGATCCATGGCAACACTGGAGAGGAATCCTCAGGTTCCGGCCCCGACTCCACACAAGGACTGAGGCCCCGGCATGGACGGGAGAGGAATCCCGAGAGGTCCCCTAGCAACTCGCATGGGGACTGGCCTTTCCTGAGGCCACAAGAGCGTGTCCCTGAGGTCCCCGTCGTAACTCGAGAAGACCTGCCGCAACTCGAGAAAATCCAGGAGGTTCTCCCCTCCAGGCGAGATGAGGCCCATTTCCGCTGAGGCGTCTCGAGGCTGATCACACCTCACCTCTGGAACTTCGAAAGTGTCCTTCACACCCTTGGTGCAAATCAAGAAGTTCCCCGACCTAGCCGTCTCCACTCGAGAGGAATCACGAGGGTCCCGCCCACATCCAGAGGAGCCCCGTTTCCGCCTCGTAGCTCGAGATGAGGGATCCTATCCCTGCTTCGACGGGAAAGAGTTCCCGGCGTTCCCGTCGCATCTCAAGAGGAGGCCCTCTCAACAGGAACGGCGAGAGGAACTCCAGGGTCGTGCCACCATTCCAAGAGTCCCCCAGATGTCTCAGTCCATTCCAGAGGAACCTCTTTTCCCTCGCCGGCTCGTCTTTCACGCCGAGGATCGACTCACACCAAGGTGGCACGTGGCACAGCCCTGTGGGAAAGCCTCGTGGGAAAGCCTCGAGGGACAGCCTCGAGGGACAGCCTTGAGGGAAAGCCACAGATCCCTTGATCCACGTGACAGGAAGCGTGACACTACTGCTGCAGCTCCGGAGGAAAGCGCACGTGCATGCCCCCACTCGAGACGAGGCCTGACTCCCCTGGGGAGACTCAGAAGCACCCCAAGATCCATGGCAACACTGGAGAGGAATCCTCAGGTTCCGGCCCCGACTCCACACAAGGACTGAGGCCCCGGAATGGACGGGAGAGGAATCCCGAGAGGTCCCCTAGCAACTCGCATGGGGACTGGCCTTTCCTGAGGCCACAAGAGCGTGTCCCTGAGGTCCCCGTCGTAACTCGAGAAGACCTGCCGCAACTCGAGAAAATCCAGGAGGTTCTCCCCTCCAGGCGAGATGAGGCCCATTTCCGCTGAGGCGTCTCGAGGCTGATCACACCTCACCTCTGGAACTTCGAAAGGGTCCTTCACACCCTTGGTGCAAATCAAGAAGTTCCCCGACCTAGCCGTCTCCACTCGAGAGGAATCACGAGGGTCCCGCCCACATCCAGAGGAGCCCCGTTTCCGCCTCGTAGCTCGAGATGAGGGATCCTTTCCCTGCTTCGTCGGGAAAGAGTTCCCGGCGTTCCCGTCGCATCTCAAGAGGAGGCCCTCTCAACAGGAACGGCGAGAGGAACTCCAGGGTCGTGCCACCATTCCAAGAGTCCCCCAGATGTCTCAGTCCATTCCAGAGGAACCTCTTTTCCCTTCACCGGCTCGTCTTTCACGCCGAGGATCGACTCACACCAAGGTGGCACAGCCCTTTGGGAAAGCCTCGTGGGAAAGCCTCGAGGGACAGCCTCGAGGGAAAGCCACAGATCCCTTGATCCACGGGACAGGAAGCGTGACACTACTGCTGCAGCTCGGGAGGAAAGCGCACGTGCATGCCCCCACTCGAGACGAGGCCTGACTCCCCTGGGGAGACTCAGAAGCACCCCAAGATCCATGGCAACACTGGAGAGGAATCCTCAGGTTCCGGCCCCGACTCCACACAAGGACTGAGGCCCCGGCATGGACGGGAGAGGAATCCCGAGAGGTCCCCTAGCAACTCGCATGGGGACTGACCTTTCCTGAGGCCACCAGAGCGGGTCCCTGAGGTCCCCGTCGTAACTCGAGAAGACCTGCCGCAACTCGAGAAAATCCAGGAGGTTCTCCCCTCCAGGCGAGATGAGGCCCATTTCCGCTGAGGCGTCTCGAGGCTGATCACACCTCACCTCTGGAACTTCGAAAGGGTCCTTCACACCCTTGGTGCAAATCAAGAAGTTCCCCGACCTAGCCGTCTCCACTCGAGAGGAATCACGAGGGTCCCGCCCACATCCAGAGGAGCCCCGTTTCCGCCTCGTAGCTCGAGATGAGGGATCCTTTCCCTGCTTCGTCGGGAAAGAGTTCCCGGCCTTCCCGTCGCATCTCAAGAGGAGGCCCTCTCTACAGGAACGGAGAGAGGAACTCCAGGGTCGTGCCACCATTCCAAGAGTCCCCCAGATGTCTCAGTCCATTCCAGAGGAACCTCTTTTCCCTTCACCGGCTCGTCTTTCACGCCGAGGATCGACTCACACCAAGGTGGCACGTGGCACAGCCCTGTGGGAAAGCCTCGTGGGAAAGCCTCGAGGGACAGCCTCGAGGGACAGCCTCGAGGGAAAGCCACAGATCCCTTGATCCACGTGACAGGAAGCGTGACACTACTGCTGCAGCTCGGGAGGAAAGCGCACGTGCATGCCCCCACTCGAGACGAGGCCTGACTCCCCTGGGAGACTCAGAAGCACCCCAAGATCCATGGCAACACTGGAGAGGAATCCTCAGGTTCCGGCCCCGACTCCACACAAGGACTGAGGCCCCGGCATGGACGGGAGAGGAATCCCGAGAGGTCCCCTAGCAACTCGCATGGGGACTGGCCTTTCCTGAGGCCACCAGAGCGGGTCCCTGAGGTCCCCGTCGTAACTCGAGAAGACCTGCCGCAACTCGAGAAAATCCAGGAGGTTCTCCCCTCCAGGCGAGATGAGGCCCATTTCCGCTGAGGCGTCTCGAGGCTGATCACACCTCACCTCTGGAACTTCGAAAGGGTCCTTCACACCCTTGGTGCAAATCAAGAAGTTCCCCGACCTAGCCGTCTCCACTCGAGAGGAATCACGAGGGTCCCGCCCACATCCAGAGGAGCCCCGTTTCCGCCTCGTAGCTCGAGATGAGGTCTCCTTTCCCTGCTTCGTCAGGAAAGAGTTCCCGGCGTTCCCGTCGCATCTCAAGAGGAGGCCCTCTCTACAGGAACGGCGAGAGGAACTCCAGGGTCGTGCCACCATTCCAAGAGTCCCCCAGATGTCTCAGTCCATTCCAGAGGAACCTCTTTTCCCTTCACCGGCTCGTCTTTCACGCCGAGGATCGACTCACACCAAGGTGGCACGTGGCACAGCCCTGTGGGAAAGCCTCGTGGGAAAGCCTCGAGGGACAGCCTCGAGGGAAAGCCACAGATCCCTTGATCCACGTGACAGGAAGCGTGACACTACTGCTGCAGCTCGGGAGGAAAGCGCACGTGCATGCCCCCACTCGAGACGAGGCCTGACTCCCCTGGGGAGACTCAGAAGCACCCCAAGATCCATGGCAACACTGGAGAGGAATCCTCAGGTTCCGGCCCCGACTCCACACAAGGACTGAGGCCCCGGCATGGACGGGAGAGGAATCCCGAGAAGTCCCCTAGCAACTCGCATGGGGACTGGCCTTTCCTGAGGCCACCAGAGCGGGTCCCTGAGGTCCCCGTCGTAACTCGAGAAGACCTGCCCCAACTCGAGAAAATCCAGGAGGTTCTCCCCTTCAGGCGAGATGAGGCCCATTTCCGCTGAGGCGTCTCGAGGCTGATCACACCTCACCTCTGGAACTTCGAAAGGGTCCTTCACACCCTTGGTGCAAATCAAGAAGTTCCCCGACCTAGCCGTCTCCACTCGAGAGGAATCACGAGGGTCCCGCCCACATCCAGAGGAGCCCCGTTTCCGCCTCGTAGCTCGAGATGAGGGATCCTTTCCCTGCTTCGTCGGGAAAGAGTTCCCGGCCTTCCCGGCGCATCTCAAGAGGAGGCCCTCTCTACAGGAACGGCGAGAGGAACTCCAGGGTCGTGCCACCATTCCAAGAGTCCCCCAGATGTCTCAGTCCATTCCAGAGGAACCTCTTTTCTCTTCACCGGCTCGTCTTTCACGCCGAGGATCGACTCACACCAAGGTGGCACGTGGCACAGCCCTGTGGGAAAGCCTCGTGGGAAAGCCTCGAGGGACAGCCTCGAGGGACAGCCTCGAGGGAAAGCCACAGATCCCTTGATCCACGTGACAGGAAGCGTGACACTACTGCTGCAGCTCGGGAGGAAAGCGCACGTGCATGCCCCCACTCGAGACGAGGCCTGACTCCCCTGGGAGACTCAGAAGCACCCCAAGATCCATGGCAACACTGGAGAGGAATCCTCAGGTTCCGGCCCCGACTCCACACAAGGACTGAGGCCCCGGCATGGACGGGAGAGGAATCCCGAGAGGTCCCCTAGCAACTCGCATGGGGACTGGCCTTTCCTGAGGCCACCAGAGCGGGTCCCTGAGGTCCCCGTCGTAACTCGAGAAGACCTGCCGCAACTCGAGAAAATCCAGGAGGTTCTCCCCTCCAGGCGAGATGAGGCCCATTTCCGCTGAGGCGTCTCGAGGCTGATCACACCTCACCTCTGGAACTTCGAAAGGGTCCTTCACACCCTTGGTGCAAATCAAGAAGTTCCCCGACCTAGCCGTCTCCACTCGAGAGGAATCACGAGGGTCCCGCCCACATCCAGAGGAGCCCCGTTTCCGCCTCGTAGCTCGAGATGAGGTCTCCTTTCCCTGCTTCGTCAGGAAAGAGTTCCCGGCGTTCCCGTCGCATCTCAAGAGGAGGCCCTCTCTACAGGAACGGCGAGAGGAACTCCAGGGTCGTGCCACCATTCCAAGAGTCCCCCAGATGTCTCAGTCCATTCCAGAGGAACCTCTTTTCCCTTCACCGGCTCGTCTTTCACGCCGAGGATCGACTCACACCAAGGTGGCACGTGGCACAGCCCTGTGGGAAAGCCTCGTGGGAAAGCCTCGAGGGACAGCCTCGAGGGAAAGCCACAGATCCCTTGATCCACGTGACAGGAAGCGTGACACTACTGCTGCAGCTCGGGAGGAAAGCGCACGTGCATGCCCCCACTCGAGACGAGGCCTGACTCCCCTGGGGAGACTCAGAAGCACCCCAAGATCCATGGCAACACTGGAGAGGAATCCTCAGGTTCCGGCCCCGACTCCACACAAGGACTGAGGCCCCGGCATGGACGGGAGAGGAATCCCGAGAAGTCCCCTAGCAACTCGCATGGGGACTGGCCTTTCCTGAGGCCACCAGAGCGGGTCCCTGAGGTCCCCGTCGTAACTCGAGAAGACCTGCCCCAACTCGAGAAAATCCAGGAGGTTCTCCCCTTCAGGCGAGATGAGGCCCATTTCCGCTGAGGCGTCTCGAGGCTGATCACACCTCACCTCTGGAACTTCGAAAGGGTCCTTCACACCCTTGGTGCAAATCAAGAAGTTCCCCGACCTAGCCGTCTCCACTCGAGAGGAATCACGAGGGTCCCGCCCACATCCAGAGGAGCCCCGTTTCCGCCTCGTAGCTCGAGATGAGGGATCCTTTCCCTGCTTCGTCGGGAAAGAGTTCCCGGCCTTCCCGTCGCATCTCAAGAGGAGGCCCTCTCTACAGGAACGGCGAGAGGAACTCCAGGGTCGTGCCACCATTCCAAGAGTCCCCCAGATGTCTCAGTCCATTCCAGAGGAACCTCTTTTCCCTTCACCGGCTCGTCTTTCACGCCGAGGATCGACTCACACCAAGGTGGCACGTGGCACAGCCCTGTGGGAAAGCCTCGTGGGAAAGCCTCGAGGGACAGCCTCGAGGGACAGCCTCGAGGGAAAGCCACAGATCCCTTGATCCACGTGACAGGAAGCGTGACACTACTGCTGCAGCTCGGGAGGAAAGCGCACGTGCATGCCCCCACTCGAGACGAGGCCTGACTCCCCTGGGGAGACTCAGAAGCACCCCAAGATCCATGGCAACACTGGAGAGGAATCCTCAGGTTCCGGCCCCGACTCCACACAAGGACTGAAGCCCCGGCATGGACGGGAGAGGAATCCCGAGAGGTCCCCTAGCAACTCGCATGGGGACTGGCCTTTCCTGAGGCCACCAGAGCGGGTCCCTGAGGTCCCCGTCGTAACTCGAGAAGACCTGCCGCAACTCGAGAAAATCCAGGAGGTTCTCCCCTCCAGGCGAGATGAGGCCCATTTCCGCTGAGGCGTCTCGAGGCTGATCACACCTCACCTCTGGAACTTCGAAAGGGTCCTTCACACCCTTGGTGCAAATCAAGAAGTTCCCCGACCTAGCCGTCTCCACTCGAGAGGAATCACGAGGGTCCCGCCCACATCCAGAGGAGCCCCGTTTCCGCCTCGTAGCTCGAGATGAGGGATCCTTGCCCTGCTTCGTCGGGAAAGAGTTCCCGGCGTTCCCGTCGCATCTCAAGAGGAGGCCCTCTCTACAGGAACGGCGAGAGGAACTCCAGGGTCGTGCCACCATTCCAAGAGTCCCCCAGATGTCTCAGTCCATTCCAGAGGAACCTCTTTTCCCTTCACCGGCTCGTCTTTCACGCCGAGGATCGACTCACACCAAGGTGGCACGTGGCACAGCCCTGTGGGAAAGCCTCGTGGGAAAGCCTCGAGGGACAGCCTCGAGGGAAAGCCACAGATCCCTTGATCCACGTGACAGGAAGCGTGACACTACTGCTGCAGCTCGGGAGGAAAGCGCACGTGCATGCCCCCACTCGAGACGAGGCCTGACTCCCCTGGGGAGACTCAGAAGCACCCCAAGATCCATGGCAACACTGGAGAGGAATCCTCAGGTTCCGGCCCCGACTCCACACAAGGACTGAGGCCCCGGAATGGACGGGAGAGGAATCCCGAGAGGTCCCCTAGCAACTCGCATGGGGACTGGCCTTTCCTGAGGCCACAAGAGCGTGTCCCTGAGGTCCCCGTCGTAACTCGAGAAGACCTGCCGCAACTCGAGAAAATCCAGGAGGTTCTCCCCTCCAGGCGAGATGAGGCCCATTTCCGCTGAGGCGTCTCGAGGCTGATCACACCTCACCTCTGGAACTTCGAAAGGGTCCTTCACACCCTTGGTGCAAATCAAGAAGTTCCCCGACCTAGCCGTCTCCACTCGAGAGGAATCACGAGGGTCCCGCCCACATCCAGAGGAGCCCCGTTTCCGCCTCGTAGCTCGAGATGAGGGATCCTTTCCCTGCTTCGTCGGGAAAGAGTTCCCGGCGTTCCCGTCGCATCTCAAGAGGAGGCCCTCTCAACAGGCACGGCGAGAGGAACTCCAGGGTCGTGCCACCATTCCAAGAGTCCCCCAGATGTCTCAGTCCATTCCAGAGGAACCTCTTTTCCCTTCACCGGCTCGTCTTTCACGCCGAGGATCGACTCACACCAAGGTGGCACAGCCCTTTGGGAAAGCCTCGTGGGAAAGCCTCGAGGGACAGCCTCGAGGGAAAGCCACAGATCCCTTGATCCACGGGACAGGAAGCGTGACACTACTGCTGCAGCTCGGGAGGAAAGCGCACGTGCATGCCCCCACTCGAGACGAGGCCTGACTCCCCTGGGGAGACTCAGAAGCACCCCAAGATCCATGGCAACACTGGAGAGGAATCCTCAGGTTCCGGCCCCGACTCCACACAAGGACTGAGGCCCCGGCATGGACGGGAGAGGAATCCCGAGAGGTCCCCTAGCAACTCGCATGGGGACTGACCTTTCCTGAGGCCACCAGAGCGGGTCCCTGAGGTCCCCGTCGTAACTCGAGAAGACCTGCCGCAACTCGAGAAAATCCAGGAGGTTCTCCCCTCCAGGCGAGATGAGGCCCATTTCCGCTGAGGCGTCTCGAGGCTGATCACACCTCACCTCTGGAACTTCGAAAGGGTCCTTCACACCCTTGGTGCAAATCAAGAAGTTCCCCGACCTAGCCGTCTCCACTCGAGAGGAATCACGAGGGTCCCGCCCACATCCAGAGGAGCCCCGTTTCCGCCTCGTAGCTCGAGATGAGGGATCCTTTCCCTGCTTCGTCGGGAAAGAGTTCCCGGCCTTCCCGTCGCATCTCAAGAGGAGGCCCTCTCTACAGGAACGGAGAGAGGAACTCCAGGGTCGTGCCACCATTCCAAGAGTCCCCCAGATGTCTCAGTCCATTCCAGAGGAACCTCTTTTCCCTTCACCGGCTCGTCTTTCACGCCGAGGATCGACTCACACCAAGGTGGCACGTGGCACAGCCCTGTGGGAAAGCCTCGTGGGAAAGCCTCGAGGGACAGCCTCGAGGGACAGCCTCGAGGGAAAGCCACAGATCCCTTGATCCACGTGACAGGAAGCGTGACACTACTGCTGCAGCTCGGGAGGAAAGCGCACGTGCATGCCCCCACTCGAGACGAGGCCTGACTCCCCTGGGGAGACTCAGAAGCACCCCAAGATCCATGGCAACACTGGAGAGGAATCCTCAGGTTCCGGCCCCGACTCCACACAAGGACTGAAGCCCCGGCATGGACGGGAGAGGAATCCCGAGAGGTCCCCTAGCAACTCGCATGGGGACTGGCCTTTCCTGAGGCCACCAGAGCGGGTCCCTGAGGTCCCCGTCGTAACTCGAGAAGACCTGCCGCAACTCGAGAAA